>NC_132862.1:9854729-10164978 GCF_048164855.1 Canis lupus baileyi | reverse complement strand
TTCCCTTTCGAAGATGACTCTGAGAGTGGTTACTCTAGTTATCCACACGAATCAGTGTGGGACCAATAAGCTTACAGATTAATGCATACTAAAAAGCATATTGACTAATTTAAGGTGACTCTACTGTTCTATGGCTTATCACTTCTTGGTCTTATGATTATTCTCTTTCACTCAAATGAGAATTGCTTTCTCCTTGGCTTTCTCCTCACTGTGGCTGTTTTCTAGCTGTCTACAGTTATTATTATTTTGTTTGAATCATGTCCATATGTCCAAAATAATGGCATAGACTGTTCTGATTTTATACCCCTGCTGCTTTGATACCCTATTGCTATCTCTGCACCCCCGCCAGCCTGCCATTTCATCTTTCCTTTTAAATTTAGACTGTGATTAAAAACCTGGGCACCCACTTCATGACTTAGCACATGCTGTCCCATATGCCTTTGTTGCTTTTCCTGAAGTCCCCACGTGTCTCTGCTGATGTGTCACCTTCTCAGAGACGCGTTTCCTGCCTTTATATCAGTGGTTCCCACTGAAATCATTCCACTGGCTACTGTTCTATCTTATTTAAGCACCGTTGGCTTTTTCATAGCACTTACCACAATTTGTACTTGTTTATTATATATTTTATTTCCTTATCTGTTTCTCCTCTGTACTTAGGAGGGTAGACACTGTGTCTGCCTGGAACATCTTTGTATCCTTAGATCCTTGATTGGCAAATACATATTCAATTATTGTCTTAGCCTTTTATTTGAGGTAACTTAAAACTTATAAGGATGTTGCAAAAATAGTACAAGAAACTGCCAGCTATCTAGATTCACTGTTAACATTTTTGTACTATCATTTGCTTTTTGTATGTATCTATTTTTATTCTGTATATACCTCTAAATACTTTAGTCGTATTTTCTAGAAATGTCTCCTCCAAGGACATTTTTTTGTTGATAAACCCAAGACAATTATAAAGATCAAAACATTTAACATCTATGTGATACCAATGGTTAATCTACAGCCCACATTCAAATTTTGACAAGTTCCATTACTGTCTATCATAGCCGTTGCCATTCCAAGATGCAGTGAAGGATCACACATTGCATTTCGTTGTCACATTTCTATAGTCTCCTTTAACATCAAACCATTGCTTAGCCTCTTAGAACCTTGACATTTTTAAAGACTATAGGTTGGCAATGAAATAGGGTATCCCTCAATTTGGGTTTATCTGATGTTTCCCCATGATTGGATTCAGACAGTACATTTTTGTCAGGAATACTCCGAGAGGATGGTTCCTTCATCACATGGAGAGGCACATCATGTCAGATTGTTACATTTCGGTTAAATTTCTTTTTTTCTTTTGAGAACATTTAAGTTATACTGACTTAGCAAATTTCAATTATATGATATGTGTTTTCCACAATGGTCACCATGTTTTTTACGTTCGAACTGCAGACGTTATTCATCTCCTAGCTGAAAGTTTGTACCGTTTTCCAGGCCCACCCGCTCAGCCCCTGGCAATCACTTCTCTATTTTCTGTTTCTGTGAGTTTATGGTATTTTTGTTTGTTTGTTTGTTTCTTAAGATCCTATATATATATAATGATACCATGGAGTATTTTTCTTTCCCTGTCTAGCTTATTATACTTTAATCAAATTTCTTAACAGTAACTGAATGGATAGAGGAGGGTTATGTTCTAGGACTTTAGACCTATTGCTTGATCATCAGTGCCTTCCAGGTGGTATTAATGTAACTGTTCAGATATGGAGGTGGCTTATGTGTGAATGCCAACCTCCAGAGCCCTTCTGTTAGGCTTAGAGTTAGATGTTCTACATGTTTAGGTTTTCTATATATATATTTGAAATGTAAATTTGTTATTTACTGTCAATAAACAGTTTGACAAGGTATAGATTATTATTTTTCTAAAGATATTATAATATTTTTGTCATTCCAGTGTCTGGAACACAGGCATGAGATGAGTGAATAAGTGAGTGAATGAATGAATTGGTCAGTGACTAAGTTCAGTGTTACTCTATGTAACATTCCAGTTCTGAAAACTGATCCTTTGATTATCTCCATAATATGTTTTTGATAGGACCATAATATATCCTAGTGGTAGAGCCATCTCTTTCAGCCAACAGATGAAATAACTGAGGTCCAGGATTGTGGAGTGGTTTGCCAAAGCTCACACATATGGTGTGATTGGGATCTACATTTTTTAAAAATTGTGGTCTTAGATTTTGGGGTTATTCTTTTAAGTTTTTCAACAGAAAGAATTTTGTAAGTGTAGAGCGTATTTTGACATTAACTTCTGTGTTTCTTGTTTCTCCTTCAAGGGTGACTGAGTAGAATCTAATAAAAGTGCTTTTAATGTAATTCTCCTTGATTGGTGATAGGTCATGGGCTAGACAGGGCTCTGCCAAATGGATGTTACTCATCTCACCTCCAGCTTAAAGATGTTGATGATTTTCTCAGGAAGGAATCAGAGACCATTAATAGAGTTTGATATTTTTTTCAGTTCAGTTGGAGGTAGGGCACACTCTGTTTTTTTGGGATTCTTGTCCACCTTGTCAGCAGCAAAGATCTGGTGTCATTATTATATTATTTATTCATTGCTCAATGCTGTTAATTTCTTAGAATACTGTGTGCATTTCCGAGAACCTCAATAAAAGAAAGATGAAAAAGATGTGGAAATAGAGAATTCTTTCTTTGGAAATAGATTATACTCAGACAGACAGATTTTTACATCTAAAAAATCCTCCTGCTACAAACATCTAGAAATGCTGGATAAGATACAATAAACATCCTTCACATTAGTAGCTGAGACCATAAGAAAGTAAAGGGAATTCACAGAGGCCAAACAATGAGGAGGGAGTATTGAAAACAGAGTGGTAAGGGGCTCTGACCTTGGTTTTAGTGGCCTCAGTAACATTAGCTAAATCAGTAACATTTAGGTAAAGCAGTAACATTAAGCCTTGCATGTTTAGCGTTGGTATTAGACATAAATAATAGATATAAATTGTATAACTAATGGTTGTTAAAATAATTCAAATAAGTTAAAATTTACGGGTGACTTTAATACAAATAAGTCCATGGTGATTGTTCCTGAAGTTATAATTATGCAAATGCAGAATTTGCAATTTTTGGTAGCTATGTTTAGATTGTGGTCTTGAATTTAATGGTATTGCTGAGAGAGTGGGCTCACATATTTTAGTGGTTGAAAACCCACTAGAGCTATCCACTCAATGAATCAAACTCAAATGAAATAAAAATTCAAAACAAGTGATTAGTTTACATTTTGTAAAACCTGTACTCTGTATGATAATGATGTATTATGTATGTAATGATATATTATGTCCTTTTTAAAAGTAAGGATGCACACCAAGCAACTCTCCAGGCATTTTGAAAAGTCGTCCTGGTCTCAGCTTTTTCACCTATAAAAACACAGGAGTTGAGCGGATGAATGCTGATGTATTTCTGTGATTATGACTTCATTCATTTTTTAATTTAGTATTTATTGAATGTTTACTTTATGCCCAGTGCTTGGGCATTTTAAGATGAATACGATACTGTTCCTACACTCCAGAAACATACAATCTAGTGAGGGAAACAAGCAAATAATTAAGGCAATATTATATTTAACTAGAAATATGTATCGAATGAGCTGATTAAAGAACCTTGGGGCATGAAGAGCAGTTAGGAGGCTACTAAATGGAGTCTAGGATTAGCATCGAGTTCTGATTCTTCCCATTCATTGCAGTTACTTTAATCTAGCATGCTAAATAAAAATATACTCTTTACTTAAAGTCCATAATCTTTATTGTTATACTCAGTCTGGGTTGGATTTTAGATGGTTTTTTACCCACTGACATGCTGCAATGTTGAGGCCTTGCAATAAGCTAAATGGGCTATGCTTGAAAACAAATTCTGAAGTGGCACCAGGGTGAGAGTGGGACCGTGCATTCCCTCTGTGTCATTGTCATTTGATTACAGATGAAGCTAACTGGAATCACACCAGAAGGGGAAAGAGGGCATTAGGGAATCTATTTTTTTTTTATGTGTTTTACCAAATGAGAGATATGGCAGGTGCTTTATGACAATGGGAGGACATGCCCCATCGTCTCACGCGGTTTTCCAGCTCTTTGCTCTCTCTGCACTTTAGCTCTGTGCTGTCCTATACAGCTTTTGGGGTGCTAATAATACAGTAGAAAGTTTCTCGATCATAGGGATCATTACAGTTCCCAGAGATTATCATCTCACTGCATCGAAAATGCCCCAATTTGTTATATACATTACTCGTTTTAAAATCTCTCTATGTATATTATGAAATCTGTCGTGTAGAAAGAAGTATATAAAATATTTATAAGTTTAAAGGATGATAATGAAAGGAACAACCCTCTCTCCACCACTTGGCTAAAGCAAAGGTACCTTAGCAATATCCTGAGACCCTCCCTGGGCATCTCTCTGGTCTCCTCCTTTAGCTTCCCTCTGCTTGAAACTCCTATAATGAATTTTGTATTTATAATTTTTGTTTTTCTTCATATTTTATTGCAAAGACATGCATCTTAGTGAATGTATTATTTAGTTTTGCACTTCTGGAACTTAATGTAAATGGAACCATACTCACATATATTTCCAAGACTTGCTTTTTCTCATTCAACTTTATTTTTCGGATATGTATCAATGTTGTTTATGACAAAGTTTTATTCATTTTCACTGTTAGGTTATATTGAAGGAAAAATACCACAAATAATTTATCCTTTCTTTTCTCAGTGGAAATTTTGGTTATTTGCACTTTTTTTTTTTTTTTTGGCCATTTCAAACATCATTGCTAAGAATATCCCTGTCCATGTCTCTTTGTCTACATATAGCAAATGTTACTAGGAGTTGAATTATAGGTTTATTTATTTTTTTAAAGATTTTATTTATTTATTCATGAGAGACACAGAGACAGAGAAGCAGAGACACAGGCAGAGGGAGAAGCAGGCTCCATGCAGGAACCCCAACATGAGATTCGATTCTGGGTCTTCAAGACTACACCCCAGGCCGAAGGCGGTGCTAAACCGCTGAGCCACCTGGGCTGCCCCAATTACAGGTTTATAGGCTATATGCATCTTCATTTTTGTTAGATAATATCAAATTATACTCCTACATACTATAGATCAGTTGTTATTTATCACACTCTTTCCAAAATTTTTAAATTGTTGCCAGTCTGCTAGGTGTAAGTAATATGGGATCTCATTATAGTTTTGAATTTAATTTCCTTGATTGGAAATGAGGTTGAACATCTTTTCATATGCTTATTGATCTTTCAGATTCCTCTTCTGTGGAAGGCATATTCATGTCTTTTCTCCCCTCCTTGAGTTCTTTTTATTTTCTTGTTAAATTTTTATGAGTCCTTCAAATGCTTTGGCTATTAATCTTTTTTCTAAGTATATTTGTCATGAATGGTTTTTCTAAATTTGTGTCTTCTTAGACCTTTCATTATGAAACATTTCAAACATATGAAAGTAGAGAGTAGCACTTTGATCCCCAGGTGCCCGTTGCCCGGCTACAACACTCTCACTTTCATGAATATATGGTTTCTCTTGTTTCAGCTGCACCTCTCCCCGTCTGCACCACTACACCAAATCCCAAGCAAATGCCAGTCATCATATAATTTCATTGTGGCCTGTTTTCCACTTTTTGGAGTTTTTTTTAATGAACACAAATTCTTAATTTTAACATAATTGAATTTTATCAACTTTTTTCCTCAATGGATTGTGGGTTTATGTTTCTTCTTTAAAAAATGCTTCTGTAAACCAAGTTCATGCGGATACTATCCTATTTTCTTCTAAAGCTTTTAAAGCTTTATTTTTTCACACTTAAATCCTTATTCCATTTGGAATTAGTTTTTATGCATGATGTGATATATAGATCTGATTTTGTCTTATTTTTCATTAGGGATAACCTGTCTAGGTACTAGTAATACTAGTCCCCATCTTTAGGGGACAGTCTTTAATACTATCTTTGGCATGTATCAGTTTTCCAGATTTGTGAGACTTTGTTTCTGGATTCTGTTCTATTTCTGTGCTAATTACCTGAATTACTGTAATGTTATAATAAATTAGCAATAATAAGATAGGAGCTCTCAATTTTGCTCTTCTTCAGGAGTCTTGACAATTCTTGGACCTTTTCCCTTTCTTGTAAATTTTAGAATTAAGGATGCCTGGGTGGGTCAGTGGTTGAGCGTCTGCCTTTGGCTCAGGTTGTGATTCCAGGGTCCTGGGATTGAGTCCCACATCAGGCTCCCCTCAGGAAGCCTGCTTCTCCCTCTGCCTGTGTCTCTGCCTCTCTCTCTCTCTCTCTCATGAATAAATAATTAAAATCTTTAAAAAATGTTAGAATTAGATTATCAAGTTTGAGATCTTGATTGGGACTACAACCCATGTATGGATGAACTTGTGGTTAAGTTATGTCTTTCAAATTTTGAGGTGGTAACACATGAAGGTGTTATACTTTTCTAATTATATTGTTTTTTCCTCTTTTTAATCTGGTCTTTAATCAAGTGTCTTCTCAGTGAGATCTTTGCTGTCCACCTTACTTAAAATTATACTCGACCTTCTCCTGGAACACTTTTATTTTAATCCCATAGTATTCAACCCATATTACATGTTATTTCTCCTTGATCTAATGTAAGTGACAGCATAATTTTATCTGTTTGGTTACTTCCTGGAATAGTGCCTGGCACATAGTAGGTACTCAGTAAATTAATTTTTGTAATTGTCTTCATGAAGATCTTTTATGTCTTTTGATAGGTTTATTCCCTGGTTCAATGATTAATGTTTAGCAATAGGCTCTCTGGGAAAGAGGAATAGGAGAATGATTTATAGAGTTTGCTAATTTCCATGATGTAAATTCTTCTGGTATGGCCAATTCCAAGCTACAGTCTGAATGCAGAGTTGGAAGAGATGTGGTGTGGCACACCATTATATGGTATTCCCACCAAACAGAATTAATGGTTGTAAATAATCTCAATAATTTAAATACTTGTAAAATGTAATAACATAATTAGGTATTTAATTGTCAGTTCACATAATTTAATTTTTAATAATGCTTGTATTTAAAATCGGCTTGCCCACTTCTTGAAAGTTTAACAACGAACTCTTGTAAGCTGTACAAGTCAGCTCTAGTATACCTATCTAGGTTCTTATATTTTGTGTGATTGTTCTCAACATCTTTTCTTGCTTTTTAACATTAAGTTTTCCAACAATTTCTTGCTGGTATATAGGAATGCAATTACATTTTATGTAATGTCCTTATATCTGGCAAATTGGCTAAAATCTGTTTACAATTTGAATGATTTATGTGTACACTCTTACAGGTTTCTTGGTAAACCAATCCTATCATCTGTAAATAATGATAGTTTTATTTCCTTATTTCCAATCCTCATATATTTTATTTATTATTTATTATTTATTTTTAAAATATTTATTTATTTATTTGTTCATGATAGACACAGAGAGAGAGAGAAAGAGAGGCAGAGACACAGGCAGAGGGAGAAGCAGGCTCCATGCCGGGAGCCCGACGCGGGACTTGATCCTGCGACTCCAGGCACTAAACCGCTGAGCCACCCAGGGATCCCCCTCCTCATGTATTTTATATCTTATTGCTTTGTTATTGCATTGATATGAACCTCCAGTATAATATTGAATTTTAGTGGTAAGGGAAGGCATTCTTGTCTTCAGATTTTCAATGAGTGCTTTAAGATTTTTTTTTTTAAATATCTTCTTAGTTGGACAAAAGTTTTCTTTTATTCAGTTAGATAAGAATTTGTTTCTTTTTTTCATGAGGATGTTTTAAATTTTATATGATTATTCTGTACTTATTGAGATGATCATAATATTATATAACAAAAAAATTAACATACCTAATAACATAGTATCAAAATATATAAAGCAATGATTAATGGAAGCAAAAAGAGAAATGAAAAAATAAGTACACAGAAAAAATTAATGTATATGAACAAAATAATTAGCTGTTTGATCTACTGGAAGAATGTAGAGTGCTCTATTTAATAATGTAAGAATGCATAGTGTTTTTGTGCGGGTAGGTGGGGCAGGGCAGAGGGAGACAGAGAGAGAGAATATTAAACAGGCTTCATGCCCAGCATGGAGCTGACTCTGGAGTTAATCTGGACACTGAGATCATGACCTGAGGTCATGGCCTAAGCCGAAATAAAAAAATTGGAAGCTTAACTAGCTGAACTGTCCAGGCGCCCCAGAATACATAGTATCCTTGAGTCCATGTGGAACATTTACAAAAATTGGCCAATTAATAGGTCAGCTATAAAGCAAGTCTCAGGAAATTTCAGAGTTTATACTATGCAGCAATGCTCTCTGACTATAGTTAAACTTCTTTACTATCCTTGAGTAATGTCTTCATATTTACATTTCATTTCATTAACTCTCCTTTCAAGTACATGTAATTTTCCTTTTATCTTAGTCATTTTATTTTTTTTATCCTAGTCATTTCTTTGACATTTAATAATTATAATTTTCAGTTCCTAAAATTTTAAAATTTTTTCTTGGGGGGGAGGATATGCTAGGATTTCCTCATTTATTTTTAGTAATCTCTTAAAACCTTTTTCAAAAACTTCTTCAGGTATTATTAAGCATAGTTACTTAAATCAGTTTGTTTGCTAAATACAATGTTGGCAATCTTGGATTTTGCTATTCTGCTATTTCTGTATTTTGGTTGTTTATTTCTTCATGTCATTATAATATATACACTTGAATTTAGAGTTCATGGAACTTTATTTGCACAATTCTTTGACATTTGCATTTAAAGTTCTTTACTGTACAGAGAATGTGAGTTGTCTTCATCTGTAACTGTAGCTTCTAGCAAACTCAAATTACTTGCTATTGGTATCTTAGCTTGGGTTTCTTGGATTACACAAACATTGGGAATTCAGTCCCCAAATCCTTCTTCATTTCCATCTGTATTCAAGATAAATAGGTATATTTTTCTCTCATTTCCTTCTGCAGGGTGTGTTTTATTTTCCAATTTATTATTTTGTAGAAGGTACTGCATTTTCAAAATTCTTGCTTTGTTTGAGAGTCTGTAGTTTTACTAGCTAATTTTCACAGTCACAGGGTTTGCTCTAGTACCTTACATGATTGTAGACTATAAAACCCAACATGTTAGGTCTTCAGGAAAAAAATCCCAAATTGATTGATGTATACCATTCATTATGTATGTTACTAATGTGGTTGGCTGATGTTTCGTTTAGGATTTTTGCATTTATGTCTGCAGGTAACACTGACCTCTAATTTTTTTTGCATCAGTTTCTTTTCAGAATTGAGTATCAAGGTCATACCAGCCTAAAATAAGTTGAGAAAACTTTATTCTCTGGAAGCGTTTACATAAAGTTGGCTTCATTTCTTTTCCTTTGAATGTTTGGTGGTATTTCTCAATGAAACTATATGGGCTTGAACTTTTGTTCAAATCTTTTAAAATACAGATTTAATTTCTTTAGTAGTTATAAGACTATTGAGTTTTTGTGTGTGTCAGTTTTGTTGTATTCTCAAAATATATTAATTTTGTTTATAATTTCAAATTCATTTCATAAATGTTATAATACTTTCCTATCGTTTTAATATATGCAGATTTTAGAATGATGTCCCTTTTCATTCCTAAGATTATTACTTTTGCTCTGCCTCTTTTATTCTTGAGGGAATATCAAGGGATTATCACTTTTATGGCCATTCCAAAGACCTAACTTTTGGCTTTGTTGGTACTCTTTAATTTTTCTTTGTTTTCTATTTCTTTAATTTCTACTCTTACGTTCGTTACTTCTCTCTTGCCATTTTCTTTGCATTTATTTTACTATTAGTTTTATAACTTTTTGAGATGGATATTTAACTCATTAATTTTCAGCTTTTTTCTTTTCTATTAGATACTAAAGATTATACATATTCCTATACATTTCTGTAACAACTTTAGTGGAATCTGACAGATTTGGTATGTACTATCACTTGCAAATTTCTTTCCAGATATTGTGGATCAACACTGTTTTTATTGCACAAAATACAAGGCAAAAATAGAGGACATAGCTAAATAAACAGAACTATTTCAGAGCATGTCCAACTCCTAGCAATGTAGTGTGCTTATTGGATGAGAAAATTTTTAGCATAGTAGAGTGATATCATTTGACCAACAGTGTGAAGTATATTTGTCATACTAGCTATCAATGGCTGTGAACATACTAATATTCAGAGCATAGGAAATATAAACAAACACCATTCAGGGTATTTCTTTCAGGAAAAAGAAAACTTTCAAAAACAGCATTATAACAAGTCAGTACCTCATAAGAGTGGGTGTTTAATGCTGTGATATATTTGTCATTTATATTCTGTACAGCTCTTAGCACATTTCAAGATATTTGCATGGCCAGTATTAGAAAATGTGAATTAGACAATGGATAATTGCATCCCAGTTTTTTTTTAATTAGGTTTTTTATTTTAATTCTAGTATAGTTAACATTAGGATTATATTAGTTTCAAGTGTATAATATAGTGATTCTACAATTTTCTTTCAATAGGAACATTTTTTACTTGAAGCATACTTCAGAATACATGGTTCTAAAAGATATCTATAAAACATTTCCATCCAAGAAAAATAGAATATTCATTTTCCTCAAGTAAACACAGAAAAATTCCCCTGGTTAAATTATATAAAAAGAGACATAACAAATATTGCAAATTTAAGAAACTGAAATCATACCCAGTATATTTTCCAACCACAATGGTACAAAACTAAAGATCAACAATAAAACAAAGTTGAAAAATCTACAATATAAATATTAAATATTTAATATGTAAATATTAAATAACACCCTGCTGCACAAGCAATGGGCCAAATAAGAAATCAAACAACAATTTAAAATATGTCTCAAAACAAAAGAAAAAGAAAACACAATATTTTAAAACCTTTGAGATGCAGTAAAAGCAGATGTTAGAGTGAAATTTATACTATAAATTTTGTATTAAGAAAAAAGTTCAAATAAATAACGTCATACCAGAAGAAACTAGAAGAAACTTAGCTAAAATTTAGTAGAGAGAGGAAATAACAAAGAAAAATCAGAAATAAACTAGAGACCAAACTAAACAGTAGCATAATATTAAAAGCAATGACCAGTTTTTCCCAAAAAAGCCCCACCAAAATTGTCAATGCTTTAACTATATTAACTACAAAAGAAAACAGAGAAGAATCAAAAGCCAAAATGAGAAATTGAAGAGAAAACAATACAACAGATAACCACAGACATGCATAGTGTGATAACAGATTACTATAAACAACTATATTCTAACAAATCAGATAACTTAGGGGAAAAAACCCAGATAATTCCTAAAAATGCACAAGTTACTAAGATTGAATCATTGAATCTTGAATCAAAAAAATAGGAAATCTCTTTAGACCAAAAACAGGAATGAAAGTTGAATTAGGAATAAAAAGTGTGGGGCAGCCCGGGTGGTGGCTCAGCGGTTTAGCGCTGCCTTCAGCCCAGGGCGTGATCCAGGAGACCCGGGATCGAGTCCCACATAGGGCTCCCTGCATGGAGCCTGCTTCTCCCTCTGCCTGTGTCTCTGCCCCTCTCTCTCTCTCTCTCTCTCTCTCTGTCTCTCATGAATAAATAAATAAAATCTTAAAAAAAAAAAGGAATCAAAAGTGTGTCAGCAGAGACAAGCCCAATTCACTGGTGAATTTTGCCAAACATTTAAAAAAATAATTAATGACAATCTTTATCAAAAATCTTATAAATAATGGAATAGAGGGAACACATTCAAAATCGTTCAATGAGGCCAGTATTACACTGATGCTAAAATAGGATAAAAATAATACAAGAACAGAAAAATCTAGTTTGTCCAATATAAATATAGCTACTCCAGCTTTCTTTTGACTTCCATTTGTGTGATAAATGTTTCTCTGCTCCTCACATTCAATCTGCGGGTATCATCAGGTCTAAAGTGAGCCTTATAGGCAGCATATAGATGGTCTTTTTTTTTTTTTAATCCATTCTGACACTTATTTCCTTATTTATGTCCATACATGTGGTTAAGTCATATGTGAGTACAAGTAGACAAGTTTATGTGTATTAGTGCATAAGATAATGACAATTTTTAATGAATTGAATATGAATATTCTGATAAGTATTTTTATATTTTAAATGATTCATCAAAACATTGTGTTCAAAACTTACATGATATATAATAAAATATTATTTAGACTGGGAAACGTAAAGAAAACTGAAACAAAATTTATTTTAAATAATTCAAACCAATTATTTAAAAAAATTTTTTTAAAAATATTTTATTTATTTATTCATGAGAGACACAGAAAGAGAGGCAGAGACAGAGGGAAAAGAAGCAGGCTCCATGCAAGGAGCCCGATGCAGGACCCAATCCCGGGAATCCGGGATCACACCCTGAGCCAAAGGCAGACACTCAACTGCTGAGCCACCCAGGAGTCCCAATAATTCAAACCATTTAAAAGACATAATATTGAATGTTTGATCTTCAGTGCCCTTCAAATAAAAGGCCGAGTTAATGGCTTTTCAACTGGAAAGACCAAAGGAATTAACGTTAACAACTTTCCCAGAGTAAACAATGATTGATGCTCAGTGAGGAATAGAGTTTTATATTATTTGACAAATTTTTAGAAAAGTTAACTATATAGCCAATACTTGATCAACCAGAAGGATGAAGGGGCTGATAAGGTAAAAATCAGTCAGTAATTCACAGTAATATCGCAGAATGAAAGGGAGTGAGGTGTGGAATTAGAGAGAGCAGAGGTGTCACTAGAAAGGTAGGAACCCAGCAGAGGAACAAAGCCTCTGGGTAGCGGAGATTCCAGACCACACTCTTTGTTCAGTAGATGGAACTTTCCAGAGGGCAGAGCACCTAAGGCAGGTCAGACCTTGACAGGTAATTAGCAGCTTGTAGACACTGAGAAGTTGGTATGTACACACAGTTCTTTCTTGGTCATCTTTCTGAGCTCTTTGTCTCTGTTTCTGTCTCTCTGAGTCTGATTCTGTCTCTCCTTTTAAAGTCTTTTAAAAATCAAATATTGGTGAAACAGGTATATTTTGAGGCACTGCTTGTTAGGTACATGATCTGAAAGGAACTTTCAATGTGGTAAGAACCATTCAGAGATCTATTGCTAATATAGTTCTAAAGAGTGATTTTTTAAACCATTTTTGTCTGTCACCTTTTGTTTCACAAAGAATGTCTTATATTCCCTTGAGTTGAGAAATTTACATCAGTAAAGACTGAAGATTTAATCTTACTGACAGCCCTGAGGACATTGAAGGGCAATATCACCCATGTCCTGGGAAGTTTAGGACTGAGAGTGATGGCATGTATTAAGGATATTCAGATTGCAACTTCTTCTAAATGAAAATTTATTATTTCATTATTCCTGAGGCTTCATTTATTATGATCCTTGGGATTTGAGATAATTGAAGACAACAATAATAATCCTTTTATGTGTTATATACTGTGGAGTCATTCATTTTGAAGGATTCCCAAGTGTGTCGCAGACTGCATATAAAGTCCAGGGTGAGGAGTTTAGGAATGGTGAAGGAAATATACATAGACAGACACACAGACGTCCTTGATGTCCTGAGGGGACCTTCTGGTCTCAAAATAAGATAAATCTTGTGGAATGTCAGAGGTATTGCAGACCCTCTCCCCAGCTCACAGTAGCCACCGTAATTTGCTGCTGAAGGGAGGATAATGATAATAATGATGATGATGACAATAATAATAGATAATATCCACATCTGTTCTAATGAACAACAGTAGCAAAATCCATGCTATGTATATAATATGCAAGAAATGTCAGACTTCCTTTCACTTCTCAAGAATAAATGAATAATAAAATATGCTTGGAGCCTGGAGGTATATAATTAAAAATTTTTGTAAAACTAGGATTTGGCAGAACTAATATTGTAAGAGTAAAATTGTACATTATGTATTCTTTCGCTAAATATTTCCCTTCCTGTCATGTGGTAAATCAGGTTACCATTTAGGGGATCTATTTAGATTTCCCGTGATCAAGTTGTCTGACAGTGGAAATCATAACATCTTGACAAAGGAATTGAGGTGCATAAAATGGTAACCTGAATGGGGGGTAATGGTGAGACAGAGGTGGGAACAATGTGGAGGCACCAGTCCACAAATGGTCATGTTCCACGTGCACCCTACTCATTATTCAAAGTTACGGGAGAAGCCAATGAACCTGAGTACATAGTAGCAACTTTAAAAGGAATCACGTACTTAATCATCATTATACATTTTGTCAATATGTTATTTATTTAATTAATTTATTTGAGAGAGAGTGAGCATGGAGGAAGAATGGGCAGGGGGTGGTGTGGGGGAGAGAATCTTAAGCAGGCTCCACACCCGGTTGAGGAGCCTGATGTGGGGCTCGATCTCACGACCTCTGAGATCATGACCTGGGCTGAAATCAAGAGTTGAATACCCAACTGACAGAGCCACCCAGGTGCCCCATGTTCATATGTTTTTAAAACTCTATGGTCAATTGGCAAGCCAACGTGATGCATTAATTAAGGGCACCATTTCTGGTGTCCAAAAGATCTGGATTCAGATACCAGATGTACTCCTAATAAATGTGCCATGTTGTAGGTTACTTCACTTACCTCAGTTTCAGTTTTCGTATCGCATACGAAAGTGATAATGACAGTATCTAGAGTTCATAGTTATCATGTAAGATTAATTAAATATGTATGGCATATAATAAAACTCAATAAATATCAGCACTGCTGGCAAAAGTCTGGGAAGATCCTTATCTCACTCATGATTAGTTTTCCTTGAAATATTGTAGGTGTTTTTTGCAACAGTTCTATGGGACTGGTTCACTCCTTCCCATCCTTTTTGATAAAATAGAGACCATGTCTCATGACATTTCTAGCATCTTTTAGGTAAAAAATAAATTCATTTGATTACTTGTAGTCCTCCCTGAGGCAGCTCAGTCCAGTGCAGGGCGATAATCAACCTCCCAGTGTGCTGCCTCAGGCCAGCCTTAGGAAAGAGGCCACGGGTGGCCTCTTGTCTCACCACCTAGCACTCTGACTTCTTTTCCTAATTTTCTAGACTGTCTCTGGCTCCTTCATCAAAGCAAGGAGGTAGGAGCAGGAGAAGTCTTAACTGACTGTGACTGCTGTGAGCGGCCCCAGTGGGTCTCTACAGGCAGTTGTGGGTGCTTTTGTGAGTTCTGTGGAGTCCCTAATATAGCGTTGCTGGGAATGTCTCCCGTGGTTCCCTTGATGTGGGCAAATGAATTGTCCCTGGCTGGTCAATTACTGTTCTACCATAATTCCCCCAAATACTTCTGGTGTCCCCCCACCCTGTCCCAAGGGTACTCTTGGCCAGAGACTAAGACAGTTCCTGCCACTCTTCTCAAACGCAGCTCATATCTGATCCAGGGGAAAAAGTCACATACCCTTTAGCGCAATCTATTCTGCTATTGTGGCCTGTCACCAGTGCGAGGACCTCACTTGGCAAGGCTTTCAGATCAGGGAGCCTGAAAGAGTCTCTTCCTCTTTAGATTTCTCAGATTTGGCCACATCCCAGCCTTAGAGAATCACATTAGTTCTAGGAGACAGTATGAATTTCTCTGATACCACTTTCTCTGGGCTCAAAGTTCAAGAACATCCCTCTCTGACCCTCTGGAATACCAAGAATTCTTATAATTTCAGCCTCTTCTCTTAGTCTCTCTACCTTCCGATGTGGGTGTCCTGGTCAGGGTTGCAGCAGAGGTTCATCAACCAGGAAGATCTCCAGGCCTCACTGTGGAGTTATTATCTAAGGTTTTTGTTTTTGTTCTTCCATAGGCGTGCTTAAGTAGCTCATCACCCATGTTATTGAATTTTATCTCTAGTCCCCTTCCCCTTCTCTCTGGAGGTTGTGGATTTGGAGGCTGAAAATTCTCACCTTCTGATCACACAGTTGGTTTTGCTGGCGACCAGCTTTCCATCATGAAGTTGTCTAGCTGCACTGCCCAGCCCCCCTCCTGTTCTCATGGGTAACTTTGCTAATATAAACTCTGATGTGGTTCAAAGGGACGTGTATGCAAAACAAGGATTTAGGAAATCCAAGAGGTTTTGAAGCTCTGAATTAGGAACCCAGGACAAAGAGATGTTAGAGAGTGGTGCTGCCTGTTGCCTAAGGACTCCAGACAGGAAGAATCTCATTTAATATCCTGTTACATGAGCTGTTATTTATTTCAAAGTCAATATTAGTTTAGAGAGGACAAGTATGGCCTTTAAATTTGGGTGGGATAACTTTAGACGTTCTTGGAATTTTTTTCACGAAGTTAGGTAATTAGAAGTGAAAGGAAATGATGCAGATCAAAGAACTTGTTGAAAAATTGCATCCCTGATAACTAGCGACATATTTTTAATATTTGCTGTAAACATCATGAAGGTCTTGCCTTTGGTGAACTGATTTGAATGGAGATCCCCTGGATACCAAAGCCTTGACAGTAATGACATACATTGAGAAGGATATTTTCCTATTTTGAAAGGTTTGTATTTAGAAAGAATATGTGCCTATAAATCTTAATTGAGGATTGGAAAGGAATAATTTATCTGGTAATTTGTAAATTTTCAAAGATGTCTGAGGGAATTAAAATGCTTTGAATTTGAAGAACATCTTGGGGTCATATTGAGACTTCTGGGAAGTCTGTTCTTTTCCATAATCTGGAAATCGGTTTTCTGGCAAATCTCCCTGAATATATGAACAATCAGTTCGGAAATTCAACTGAACTGTGTCAAAGGGTTGGTTTTGATAATTGCAAAGCTTCATGGAGAGGTTATCTTAAAAACCATATGGCATATTTCAAAGAAGATGTCTAAAAATAAAATTTGACAACTTTGAAATTCTTTACAAAATATGTTTTATATATTAGAAGTACCTTGTTATCACCTGGAACATAATTTTCCCTTAGCTTTTAGGGTTATGAGTTAGGTTGTGCAATGACTGATAATTACTCTATAAACAGCAATAAAGATTGTTGATGTAGACTTTCTCTATTCCTCCCCAAATGTCCATGCCCCCAAATACCTATGCAGCCCAGCCACAGCTGTAAGCTAACTGTAAGATCTTTATCAGAGAGCTCGTTGTTTATAATAGGTGGACAATTGGATGGTTTAAATTCAAAGTGTTAATATAGGAAACAAGTTAAAACAAGGAAAATATAGATCTGCCTTAAGAACTCTATTTTAAAAAGTTATTAGGGAGCTTTTTATCCTGTAAAAGTTAAGTAGAGACAGGAAAATTTACATTAGACAAAATTTGTATTAAATAAAAATTTTGTATATCTCTATTGATTATTTACACTGATACCGTTTTTCATGAAGATAAATACATTGGCGAAGAATACGTATTTAGCCATTGGGAACAGCAATCCAGTTTCAGCGATGCTGTATCTTTTATGACTATCATCTACCACAGACCTAAAATCATTTTGTTTATGACAAAAGTCATACAACTTTACTGTAGAAAATTTAAAAAATATGTGGGTAGTCAAAGGTCAACCTTAGGGAATACCACAGACCTAAAATCATTTTGTTTATGACAAAAGTCATACAACTTTACTGTAGAAAATTTAAAAAATATGTGGGTAGTCAAAGGTCAACCTTAGGGAAAAAAATGTGAATAAAAGCATGGACTCTAGAATCAGAATGCTTGAGTTCAAACTATTAGCTGTGTGGCATTAGATGGGTTTGCTTCTCTCTCCATGCCTTGATTTTCCACATTTTGTAAAGTGGTAATAATAATAATAATGCCTTTAGGGTGCCTGGGTAGCTCAGTGGTTGAGCATCGGCCTTTGGGTCAGGTCGTGATCCTGGGGTCCCGGGATCGAGTCCCACATTGGGCTCCCTGCAGGGAGACTGCTTCTTTCTCCCTCTGCTTATGTCTCTGCCTCTCTCTCCGTGTTTCTCATGAATAAATAAATAAAATCTCTAAAAAAAAAAATGCCTTTATTATAGGGTTAGTATGAAGATTAAATTAGTTAATATATTTTTTAAAGATTTTATTTATTCATGAGAGAGAGAGAGAGAGAGAGAAAGAGAGAGGCAGAGACACAGGCAGAGGGAGAAGCAGGCTTCATGCGTGGAGCCCTACGTGGGACTCAATCCTGGGTTTCCAGGATCACGCCCTGGGCTGAAGGTGGTGCTAAACCGCTGAGCCACCCAGGCTGCCCCTAGTTAATATTTTTAAAGTGCTTAGAACAGTACCTGAAACATATTGCATGCTGTATAAATGCATTTTATTTTAAAAATATATTTAAGTGAGATATAAACACATCTTCTTTAAGCAGAAGTTTATCCTACTGTATATCTTGTTTTTTTTGCTTATGTTATAATAATTTTTTATCTTTAATATGTTATACAATTTTTTTAGAAACTTAGGATAATTTATTGTGCTTAATCCAAAAATTATATAAATTATTTTACTTTTAGCTTCTTTCTAGCTTTCTATTTTTTGAAAGAAAGTCATAATATGATTCATATATATAAACTTGTAGTAGTCATGATTTTAAGATAATTGTGAGAAGTGGAATTACAAGATCTATACATGTATATGCATTTGTAAGCATTTATCTTTATAAATTAAATTGCCTTTTCTACTAATTTTCTTCCCAGGATCAATGAATGAAGATATTGCCACCTTTTTTCAAATCCCTTTTCTCAAACTGCTGATTTATACTATGTGGGGAAAGATGGTTCTAACAAAAACTTTCTTACCTGTTGAGTTAATATTTTGGCTTATATTTTAATCTCTTTTCTAGAGATTCAGTGTTTTAAGGTCTTAATTACACTTACTGAACAGGGTGTTGGAAAGAATTTTGTAATGTTGATAATAGTTACAGGGGTTAGGATACAGCTTTGAAGAAGTGTGTGGCAACTTTAGCAGATAGCAGGAACTTGAGCTTGATTGCCTCTTTTGTATTTTAACATAAATTCTACTTAAAGAACAATTGTGGAAAAGTGCGTTGACAAGGTAGGAAAAATGAATAGGTTGTCCCTTCAACCTGATAACAACTAATGCTATGTGCCAGGCACTGTGCTAAGTGCTATGTGTGTGTATTTTTTTAATGCATGTGCATGTGTGTACACATATATTTTACACACATATATTTACACAGATGTAAATATATCACACGTATATATTTTATTTTTTATTTATTTTATTTTTTACATGTATATACTTTATATAATTTTCAAGTCTTCATAATAAGTTTATGGAACAAGCTATATTATTATCCCCATTTTACAGACAAAGAAACTGAGGCACAGAGAGCTTTTATAACTTGCTCATATTTCCATATCCAGAGTGGTTGGGTCTCAGTTTGAACCCAGGCAGTCTGGCTTCCGATATTGCCTTTTCAAATTCCTTAATCCAGGAATCAGAGAAGAAAAGGAAGCCACATATTTTGGGTTGGGGGAGAATTTCCTTCAGAAAGTGGAGCTATACATGGAGTCTGTGACATTGTTTTAGGAACTGAGAAATAGCAGGCACATTTAGGTCAGGGCTTAATGAGCCGAGTGTGAAGTCAGTGGGTTCCACTTGAGGCTGGCCACAAGCTGTTTTGCAGAGCAGATGGGAACACGCACCTACCTGCAGGCTGCGGAACTGGATGCAAAAGCTCTGATCAAAGCAGGCCTCACACCTGTAGGGTTATTGCTGACTCTCTGGAAGAAAGCGAGGCAGCTCAGCCCTACTTGTGCCTGGGACTTTTTGAAGGAAATTAGATAACGGCTTGTCTTGCATTTATGTAACTTAGAGCGTTGTATGTTGCAACTCAAATCTAAGACAGTGGCTGTGCTTTGTGAATCCCTGCCCCTGCGAGTTGAGTATCTAAATTACCAAGTTGGTTAAGAGTGTTTTCTGAATGAATCATTTGTTCAACAAAAATATCCCACTCTTAAGGAACTTCTAGTGGGAGGCAAATAATACACAGACAAGACAGACTGGCAATAAGTGCTGTGAGAAGCTAATGGGGATATGATTGAATAACTGTTATAGGAATCCCCCCAAACTGCAAGTATATATCACTTATGCCCCTGAAAGAGTTTCCCCACTTAGTTAGCATATACTGGTGGATGATGTCGCTGATGTTCTGAGAGAAGATTTGCCCTAAAAAGTTAGTGCTATGACTGAGTGCTTTGGATAAAAATACAGAAGGTATGTGGCCAGCTAATAGATTAAAAAACTAAGGATTTGTCCAAAAAATTAATATAAATTATATTTCAGCGTATTATTACGGTAATATAAATGATTAAGGACAGCCTAAAGAACACAGTTCAAAGTGTGTAGAGATCTAGATTCTGGCCCTGGTTGTGCCGCTGATGAGATTTGTGGCTGTGGGGGAACTTGTGTACTTCTCTGTTCCTTGATTTACTTATCTAGAAACAGAAATACAAAGTCTATGTCAGGATAAAATCGGATAACAGCTTGCATGCAACTGATTTGTTTTGCATTAAATGGTGTCTGTATTCTAAGCAGTGGTGTCTGAATCTGGTCTATCTAATTCCGTACAGGCTTCGATTCACAATATCAGAATTTCACCAGTTTTTCCAATTTTATTTAACTGCGGTTATTCTATGTAAAAATAAATCATTGCTGAAACATTTCTTTTATTCCAGTCGGGTTGATAAGAGTCCATTTGAGAGCAGATGTGTTTCATTATTTATTTTTATTCAATATTTAATTTGGAGAGAACCAACAATATAGAGGTATAGGAAATAGAGATGCTCTTTTTTTTTGAAACAATCAACATACTTGTTATTGACATCAGATACTGGGCAATTTAACTTGCTCAAAATAATATATTCACCAAGAATCTCAGCACCCTCTATTCAAAAATGAAAGCACACTTATACAACAGGAGATAGTCACATCATTATGACAAAATCTGAAACCTGTATTTTCTCACTGAACATGATCTTCTGTAATCACTATAGAAAGCTATTTCACCAGGTGCTACCCAGGAAGGCGTTGGTAGGTGATATTACCTGGATCAGTTTTTCTATGCCATGAATGCCAATGAAATCATTTTCTCAGGTTTCTGTATTTTTCTGCAGTATCAATTTAAAGAGGAACTGAACATTGCTTTTTATTTTCAGGCTACTTCTTCCTTAACATTGTCTCAAGCAGTCAACAAATTCATATACTGAAGAAGTAAAAGTTGTCATGGTGATTTAAAAAAACACACACATAGATACACTCATTCTGAATAGTGTTTCTTCCTCGGCAGGCAAGTGGTTTCTGTAATGCACATATAATTATTGCAGTAAACCGAGCTGTGGATATGAAGCAAGTGTAATCAGAGCTCTGTAGGCTCATATGGATTCTGCTGTTAAACCTTTTCTTCAGCTCTTTGTTCACTGTACTGTCAACATATTTTGTACATTCTCCTCTGTAAACTTTGCAGATCAGAGACACCAACTGTATGAATCAAAGATGGAAAGAGTACATTCTAGTGTATTCAAAGTAGCTGCAATTTAGAATGACATTAAGGATGTTAGGATAACATACATTTATGAGAAATGGGCTTATGGCACCCACTCTTATGTCAGTTTGTCAAAATCTCTTTAGGAGGAAATGTATAAATAAATAACCCAAGGGGACCCTGGTTGGGGTGACTCAGTGGTTGGGCATCTGCCTTCAGCCCAGGGTGTGATCCTGGAGACCCGGGGTCGAGTCCCACATCGGGCTCCCTGCAGGGAGCCTGCTTCTCCCTCTGCCTATGTTGCTGCCTCTCTCTCTCTCTCTCTCTCTCTGTGTGTCTCTCATGAATAAATACATAAAATCTTTAAAAAAAATCCCCCAGGGGGCATCTTTATAAAATAAATAAATAAATAACTGTGAAAGAGTCATGTTTTATTTATTTATTTATTTAGCAAATCCCTCATCATTATAAGGAGAGAAGCTCAGTTTACGAGATAATTCTACCAATAGTTGTGTACTGCCGTAGTTTAAGAATGTGTGATAGCCTCAGCCTTTCCTTTGGGGGAGGTCCTTACTTAAAAAAAAAAAAAGTGTAAATGGGTTATGGCATCCATTTTGTAAGTAATTTACAAAAGTTTGCACTATTTTACCTCTTGTCACATTGAAGAAATAAGGCATAATTTTCATTTTGTCAGCAAATCATTCGATGACAGGCAAGTGCCTACATAGTGTATACAGCAACTTTCTTTAATGGATTGCAGGTCCCACATGAGAACTTGCAGTGTGCTCATTAAAATTACAGCAACACAAAAAGCAGAATAAATTGCCACCAAGTATTTGACTATGACATTTATATGTATTTCTTCTTGACATGCCTATGGGCATGTCACTGTAAATTGTCCATGAGGATCGTAGTGACAGCTTTATGGACTAAAATTAGAGACCTAGCCTCTCACTTGGCTAAATGGTGACAGCCTAAATAAGAAGAACACAGTGAAAATAGCTTCTGTGTAGCTGCATAATTCTGTTATGACACATTTTAGGCAGAGACTATCCCAAGTACCTTGGGAACTTGAAACAAAAAATGAGAAAGTGAATGTCATCAGAAGATTTCCAAATATGATAAATATGAAGCCTCCTAGTTCTGGAACGATTACACAAACAGCATCTCCCTCTTGGGAATAATGTGAGGATTAGTGAACGCTCCTAGCCCAGAAACAAGGGTATATGAGAGGCTTCAGAGATACTGCATTTTTCCTTCTCTTCTAGGATTGCCCCTCTTTTTCTTTTAGTAAACCATGTAAAGAAACTCATGTGAAGTCTGAGGGGGTGATAGCAACAGTAAGTGCTGCAAACTTTCAGAAGGAAAGTTTGCAGGAACTGAAGAAGGATCCAGGGAGGGTTGAAACTTGACCTAGTTTTTGAAGAAACTTGAGACTTAGGTTAAGTTGGGGAAAGGCAGGGTATTCTAGGGGAAGAAGGCCTGCAAGGGCAAAGGCCAAGCAGCAGGAGTTCATGAAGTGTTCCTGAGCTACAGTGGAGGAACAGCTGAGGTTGGAGGCTCTTCGTTGAGGGCTTCAACATGATGTACCTAGAAGACTATGGACCTTGTTTTCCAGGCATTAGGGAAGTTGTCGAATCATTTTGCTTGCTAGAATGATGGCAACATTTTTATTTTATTTTATTTTTATTATTTTAATTTTATTTATTTATTCATGAGAGAGAGAGAGAGAGAGAGAGAGAGAGAGATGCAGAGACACAGGCAGAGGGAGAAGCAGGCTCCTTGCAGGGAGCCTGATGTGGGACTCGATTCCGGGTCTCCAGGACCACACCTGGGACTGAAGGTGGTGCTGAGCCACCCGGGCTGCCTGATGGCAACATTTTTAGAGAAAAATTTGTCAAGGGAGGAGCAATTTTCAGAGGTGATGATTTATATTTTGCATATGGAAATTTTAAGGCAAGAGGGAGGCATAGAATCATAGGAAGAAGGGTAGGGCTATATATGTCAAAGCCATAGAGTTGTGAGTTTTCAGAGACAGAGCGACGCACACTGCCATAGAGAGAGAGAGAAAGAGAGAGAGAGAGATGAGGAGGAGGATGACCTTGTAGCAGAGAAAGTACAAGTTTTTAACTCACTTTGACATATGCTCACATTTAGCAGATTGTAAGAGGCAGCAGCCCTAAAAGATAAAGGAATGGTCACTGAGGAAAAAGGAGAGAATAGTAGAGGATATTGTCACATGTGATGGGAGAGAAGTGACTCTTATTCACCTACAAGGTTCTGTTGCTGTACGGTGGCTTTAACTCACTTTATTTTCATAACAACCCAATGAAATACTATCACCAATTTCTAGCACAGAGAAGGAGGCTTTGGTTATTAAAGTGGCACAGTTGGATTTGAACCAAGGATTATCTGACTTCCAGCTCTGCTTTATGATGACATCTCCAAGACGAGTTCAGAGAGGAAGGTTTAAAATGCCTCCATGAAGACACACATAGAAAGAAAATTAGGCAAACCCACTGGCTTTGGTAGTAAGGGAGATCTTTGGTAAAGTTCATGAAAGTCATTTCAGTTGAGAGTTGAAAATGTTCATTGCAGGGATTAAGGAAGAGTTTGTGGTTAGAAATCAGAGGCAGAGGACATACATTCTCTGCAGCAGTTGAGCAATGCAAAAGAGAAATACAACGGTAGACCTTTGGTGTCTGGGATCAGAGGATGTTTTGGGCAGTGGTATGGAGAGCATTTTAGAGCTTTTCTGAGAAAATGATTAAGAGGAAGCTATGAGAGCTTAGCTGGGCTGTGTTTTATATTAAAGCAAAAACATTTACTTTGCAAGATAAATGAGGGAGTAGGAGGAAGGGCTGGTCTCAGCACTTAGTAGTGGGAGGATTTTCAGGAGAGATCTAGTTGCTGAAGTCAAAGAAAGAGATGGAGAAACAGATGTGTTTAATGCAGATTCTTCTGAGTGAAGGCCTACGCTTTGTGTGACATGACACTACCTATCACTCTCACACATTTCAGCAAAACTACAGAATCCAAGATGTACTTAGTATGATTAGTTTTTTCCTTCTTGCAAGATTTATATCAATGTTGAAGTACTGAAATAGTCACCTCATAAAGAGAAGAGCTCATATTCATGAGCATTTAATTTGTTGTGTTTGTTTTATATTGCTTTACGATTAGAATACTTGCATCAGTAAATTTATGGGGTAGAGGGGGTAAGCAGTAGAGAGCTAGAGAGCAAGAGATTGAAGGTTCAGTGCAAGATTAGATGGACTCAAAAAATAGGTTTTAAGGTCGTGAATAAGAAAGAGGTTGTTCTCTTTTCTCAGAGGAAAGGAAGGAAAGGGAGAAGCTTGGGATGTATATAGCAGCATTTTATTTTATTTTTTTAAAGATATTATTTATTTATTCATGAGAGACACACACAGAGAGGCAGAGACACAGGCAGAGGGAGAAGCAGGCTCCATGCAGGGAGCCTGATGTGAGACCTAGTCCTGGGACTCCAGGATCACACCCTGGGCCGAAGGCAGACAGACGCTCAACCCAACCACTGAGCTACCCAGGCGTCCACACACTGTGTATTTTAAAGTGAAGTATTTTAAAGTGAAGAGCAGTATTTTAAAGTGAAGTAGCAATTGTGCCTAGGAGAGTGTGGGGACAGACACTCAGGATGATAAGTTATGCCAGGATAATCCCCATCATATCCTCTGTTTCAGTGTTGAGCAGTGCCATTTGCTGGGATCAGGAAGGTTAAATATATGGCTTGGAGAAGGAAAATATTTTGGCCCATCCAACTGAACAGATAATTTAAATGATTGCCAAGCAGCAGAGAAAGATCATTTGAATGCCATTGCATTACTTTTACAAACTTTTCTTTTCTTTTCTTTTTAAAGATTTTATTTATTTATTCATAGAGACACAGAGAGAGAGAGAGAGAGAGGTAGAGACACAGGCAGAGGGAGAAGCAGGCTCCATGCAGGGAGCCCGACATGGGACTCGATCCCAGATCTCCAGGATCACACCCTGGACGGAAGGTGGTGCTAAACCTCTGAGCCACCTGGGCTGCCCTACAAACTTTTCTATCAGTGTTGCCTTTTGGAGTAGAAGCAAATAAAGTCTAGGGATATGTTTAGGTAGGAAGGATTACACGATGTGCCTCAAATTATATCAGGAGTGTTGTTGCCAACTTTGCGTAAAAGAAGGGTATATGCTAGTATATGCTAGTTTAGGTATATGCTAGTTTTCTTTAAAAAGAAAGACCCACTGGGGTGCCTGGGTGGTGCAGTCGGTTGAGGGTCTGACTCTTGGTTTTGGTTTGGGTCATGATCTCAGGTCATCAGATTGAGCCCTGTGTTGGGCTCTGTGCTCAGCCTAGAACCTGCTTGGGATTTTCTCTCCTCCCCTGCCCTTCCTGTTCATGCTGTGTGTGTGTTTCTCTCTCTCTCTCTTGCCCTCTTTCTCAAATAAATACATCTTAAAAAATGGCCCACTAACTAAATTTATATATCTAATTAAAGTATCTGTTTAGGTGTCCGTATCGTCTATGATATCTCCATTTTTATGCCTTACAGATTCTATACTTGGTGGAATTACCCAAATGTGAGTAATCCCCATTAACGAGTTCAGTGTTTTGCTCATGATGGGCTGTATTAGATGTGTTCCATGGCATTTCTCTACCTTTGGTCCCTTGTGAGAGGAACATCCATGTTTCAAGTAGGCTCTGGAGCTACCAGCTTTAACCAGTGGTCCTAGTTTGCCTGGCACCACAACTGATTAGATTTAGGGATCCCCTGACACAAGACAGCTAAACTGTACTGAGTGACTTATGATCCATGGCCTGGCAAGAAAAAAAAAAAAAAAAAGGATGAGCTGATTGGATTCACCTCAGGGGAATCTTACTTGATAAATGCTAAGACAAGAAACTGCAGTGGTTCCTCAAATGGAAAGGTTGTCTTGAAGTCTACTTGTGGCCATCATGGTGGGACATGATTCCAGGTCCAGTTTCTAAAAGGGCCTTAAGATGTAACCCTAAAAATAGAATCTTAACAGGTTGTTTTTAAAGCACATTAACTCTGGCAGGTGGTGTAGGAGCCTTAGGAGGTCTTCTCCCTGGAACAATTGTAACATTTGGCCGGAACTGAAACAGTACCATCCTTTCTCCTGCAGACAGTGCTTGGAAAATTCATAAAGAGACAGTAAGATGGAAAACCCCGTCGTCAAGAATCTTTTGTCTTCTTCTTTGCTGAAACACAAACAGTGTATATTAGTATTTCATCACTACAGAATTCTTTCCATTATGAAGCAAGAAGAAACTTTTAGGAGTATGAAAGAGTGCTGCAGAGCCATTCAATCTCTCATTGGCAGTTTGTATTCTCTGCATAACCTTGAATATTTTATTAGCAATGCCAGTTTGCTTTTCAAAATGCAATCTTACTGCTAAAAGTAACCTCCAATATATTTGCCAGTTGAAAAAGTTTCTGTGTGGTTAAGTAGGACACAGATTTGTCATTCCTGATTTTGTTTCTTTACATTGTTCTTACTCCATTTCATCCTCAGAAGATGTAATAAAGCCAATTAAAATTATATTTCTGACGTTATAAAAGATGCATGACTCTGAGGGAGAAAAGTGGCTAAAGGTGGTTGCTAGGGACAACCAACGAAGAGGCTATAAATTAATGGGCTTGCTCCTTTTAAATATGTCATTAATCAGGTGGAAGGAGGTAAATTTAAAATATTTCTTAGAAGAAAAACTCTTCTCATTTTAGGGAAATTCTCAACATATTTGTATGCCAAGGTGAACTTAGGGCCTCTTGGGGGGGGGCGTCTCCTTGAAGGGATTACTGAGAAACAATTCTAGAAAGAGTCCTATGTCTCGCTGGATCAAGAAAGACAATCACAGAGCATGATATGATTCTTTAAAATGAGAGATAATGACAAACTTCTGGAGTCAAGCCAAAATTAAGTAGGTCACGGAGGAGAAGGTTTCTCTTGAGAGCCATCAGAACAGTGTGAGTCAGTTGACACTGTTTCTGTTTTATTTCCAAAATGTTTAAAGAGTGTCCGCTTAAATATAGGTCCTTATTTTAAGTTAAACCTTAGCTATTTGCATAATAGATATGTTTTTAATTGGAAAAGGGTTTGGGAGCTCATGCTAATTTAATATTTCAGTAAGGTTTAGTGCCTGCAATTTAGACCAAAAACCAATCCATGATTCTGCTACTTACTGGTGGAAAAGTTACTTAGATTGCAGGCATAGTTTGTCAAGTGGCTCTTGGAAGAAGTGTGCACGTTCTGTTTGCCTGCTAGGGAAGTTCTGTAGTGTCATTTGTGTAACAACTCAGGTAATAAGTTCTTTTATGATCCCTGCCTTTTTTTAAAGAGTATTTCTCCTGAATAATTTGATTACCAGTGTGATATGATAAGCTACTATTTCTCTCGTTGATTTTAAGCAGTACGTAGCTAATGCTTATTTAGTGCTCAATTACAATAGGCCTTTTTGTTTACTTTTAGTAATAGGACCTGCAAAGATGAAATTAGTGTAAAGAATAACAGTAAACTAAAAAAAAAAAAAAGAATAACAGTAAACTATAAATTCCATGAAGAGGCTTTGGTCATACCCCTCTCCTCAGTGTCATGGACTGTTCCTGGAATGTATTTAGAATTCAATAAATATTTCTTGAAAAATGGAATAAACAGAGCATTGAGAAGGGGATATGTGATTATAGGATTATATTTTTAATATGGAAAGAATAAAACCCCACCCAATGACAAATTTTATTTGGTAAAAATCCATGTAAAGCGGTCAGGGTAAAGGGCTTTATATAAAGCACTGAATGAAAGTGCGCTGGTAGCAGCAGCAGGAAGGGGAGGAGTTCATGCAGTGAGCAACAGAAATGAGATTATGAAGATATCTTAATCATGTGTAGGTCAACAAATGCACTTGAAACCCAGCCAGGTGGGGCAGAGGTTTACATTAATGTCACCCTTAGAATGTGGTTTCCTCTTTCTGTGTTCATGATGTTATGAACATCCCATGCAAATGAAGTGAACAGTAGATAAGCTTTGAGATCCAATTGGGATCTTGGGGGCAGGTCAGGTGAGGAGTCTGGTAGGGGTTCAGGGGGTAACCAAGTGAAATCATGGGGACTGGCCTTAGCTTTAGAAGCACAAGTGTACTAAGCATCCTCTGGACCTCTTTGTAGAGTTACTGAATTTCTTGATGACTTCGTGAGCCAGAATAAACAACTTAAATGTTTTGAGTTAACCTATGTCACCTGTTTTATTTTGAAGCCATTGCTTAATTGGAAGAAACCCCAGGCCTTGAAGAATATAGACTTTATTTACTTGGTATGGACTTTTGTAAATTGGCATAGGTATCTAGCTGTGGTGGCAGCCAGTTGTTACTGTTATTTTTCTGAACTCCTATCAAGGGGTTTGGGCCCACCCAAAGAGCCTAGGATAAAGTAGAAAGAGGAATAACCATTAACCATTAAAGTGTTTACTCTTCATGACAACTTTTTTTTTTTAAAGATTTATTTATTTATTTGTTCATGACAGAGAGAGAGAGAGGCAGAGACAGAGGCAGAGGGAAAAACAGGCTCCATGCTGGGAGCCTGACATGGGACTCGATCCTGGGACTCCAGGACCGCACCCTGGGCCAAAAGCAGGCGCCAAATCACTGAGCCACCCAGGGATCCCCCACCCTTCATGACTTCTAATTATGTTCATTTATGTAATGGTTTACTATGCATCTGGCTTATTTAAAAAGGGCCTCAAATCCCTTTTAAAAGTTGTCATGCCATAAATAATAATTTTTTTGTAATGTTGATCTTTTAACAGTTCAGAAAAGTATAAAGCCTCAAGTGTTAAGTCAGCTTTTTAATGAAACCTATAGTTTGCAGGAAATATAGGGGACCTATACTAATTTTAAGATTTGTTTATTTATTTATTTATTTTTAAAAAATATTTATTTATTTATTTATTTATTTATTTATTTATTTATTTATTTTTGATAGACAGAGAGAGAGAGAGAGAGAGAGAGAGAGAGGCAGAGACACAGGAGGAGGGAGAAGCATGCTCCATGCCAGAAGCCTGACGTGGAACTTGATTCTGGGACTCCAGGATCGTGCCCTGGGCCAAAGGCAGGCACTAAACCATTGAGCCACCTAGGGATCCCCTAATTTTAAGATCTAAAAAAAAATTGAGAGAGTGCATGTGAACATGAGCCAGGTTAGGAGCAGAGACAGAGGGAAAAGGGGAGAGAGAGTCTCAAGCAGACTCCTCACTGAGTTAAGAGCCTACACTGGCTCGATCCCGTGACCCGGAGATCATGACCTGAGCCAAAACCAAGAGTTGGACACTTAGCCAACTGAGCCACCCAGGTGCCTCAATGGATCCATACTAATTTAAAAAGTTGTGAGTAAGTATAGCAGTGCTGGAGAGGGCATTTTTGTAGTTCCATATGGTTTAGAAGAAAGGTCTCATGGAAAGGTAACATGTCAGCAAAGACCTAGCAGATATCTAAGGAGGAGGAACCTCCCAAGCTGAGGAAAGAGTAAAGAAAAAAAAAAGAGCTTGAGACAGGAACGTATCTGGTGTATTGAGTCAAGATCAAAGGGTGGGCCAGGTCATGGGAAGGTGGCAGGAGATGGGGTCAGAGGGTTCACAAGGGGCGGATTGCATAGGGCTCCTTTGGTCCAGGGAAGACAGCCTCTACCCTGAGTGAGATAGGTGTCAGTGGGAGCGTTTTGAAGTAACGGAGTGACATGATCTGACATAAGTTTTAAAAAGGGGGTAGCCCTGGTGGCTCAGTGGTTTAGCGCCACCTTCAGCCCAGGGCATGATCCTGGGGACCCGGGATTGAGTCCTACGCCAGGCTCCCTGCATGGAGCCTGTTTCTCCCTCTGCCTGTGTCTCTGCCTCTCTCTGTTTCTCATGAATAAATAAATAAAATCTTTTTTTTTTTAATTTATTTATGATAGTCACAGAGAGAGAGAGAGAGGCAGAGACACAGGCAGAGGGAGAAGCAGGCTCCATGCACCGGGAGCCCGACGTGGGATTCGATCCTGGGTCTCCAGGATCGCGCCCTGGGCCAAAGGCAGGCGCCAAACCGCTGCGCCACCCAGGGATCCCAATAAAATCTTTTTTTAAAAAAAAGTTTTAAAAGGATTATTCTGGCTTCTGTCATTATTTCAGTTAGGAACGCACTGGACTACAGGCAACAGAATAACTAATAATAGGAATAGTAGGAATACATGAGTAGGAATTGTTTTTCTTATGTTACTTTTTGGTGGAGGGCGTTTCTCGAATTGGTTCAAGGTTACCATGATATGGTCATAGACCTAAGCTCGCTCTTTCTTTTCCACTCTCCTTCCATGTTGGCTTTTCTCCTGGTGCTCTTTGCTTCGTGGTTATAGTGTGGCTGGCTGCTGTGGCTCCAGGTGTCACATCTTTGTTCAAGGCAGGTGTCACACCTTGTTTCAAGAAAGGCAGCACTTTACCATACCTACTTGGAAATTTTTTACCTCCATGTAATAAATAGACCATTTGTGCTTGTAAGAGAAAAGGAGGAGTTAAAATATTTGCTTTCTTAGCTCTCACTGAAGAGGCAGGAAGAGGAGTTGGGGATGGATGCCGGGTCCATCAGCCTCAGTGTTTGGGAGTTATGATTCACTGTATCTGTGCTGCTTTATCAATTTACTAGGCTCTCATGTACATTTTCTCATTTGGGTCCTCTAACGATCCTTCGGGAGAAAGCAAGGAATGGAGAGTCAGCTCCACTTTAGAGATAAGAGAGTCAAAGCCCAGAGAAGTGACTTCCTCCCAGGTATTTCAATCACAGGGCAGAGACTAGAACTGCTGTCACAGACTCTCATTCATTCATTATTTCCTGGCACCTAACTTTAGAAAGATGTGAAGAGTCTGGATTCTTTCCCCAGCAGATACATTACCATTTGCATCCAGCCTCCTTGAGCAATTGAGAGGCTACTGGGAGGCCTCTCCTTTCTCTAAGGGCTTGGAGACTGTGATGACATTGTGACTTTTCTTTCTGGTTATCTTGAGTTCTGAGCTGCTGAAGGCTACTCAGGAAACCAGAGTAAAGAAAAGCATTATTCTAGAAGGAGGGAAAGAGGCAGTGTCATCCTGCTGGCCTTTGACAAAGTGGGGAGGTTTGCTGAAAATCCATAGATTATGATGTTGCTTGGAGAAACATTTAAAATGCACCTGAAGAGCTCTCTGTGTAAAGAAAGTGTATTTTCATTAGTTTTGTGAATTGCATAATTATTTTATAAAGATAACAGTTGCCCTTTGCTATTGACTAGATCTGTGGTTTTTCCACCTAAGATTTGCTTAGAGCTGGGTTTCCAAGTAGCTCTGAGAAGCAGAACAGCTGCACTCCATGCCAGCCAGGCATTTTTTCCCTCCTGTCTCAGAGTCCATGCAGCTGGGAGAGGCTTGTGTTGCTCTCCAGATCCATTTTCTGTCCAGGTGCGCATTCACCCGTCCCTTTCACAAGACGGATGGTGTTTTATCCAGGAGACCTTGGGACCAAAATAATTAATGACCCAAGGCTCCAACTTGGCTATAAAAGAACACAACTAGGCCCTAAATTCAGGCAACAAAAAGAATAACAATGTAAAAAATCATGAGGAATGGGAATTTTAATTTACTTAGGACCCTGGGTATGTGAACTACAGTTAGTCCTTACAACAGTGTATGTGAGATGTTATTACTATTTCTGCATTTCAGGTATATTTTCATACGTTAAAGAAGACTCACAGACTCCTGGGAGGCCTTGCCATTGTCAAGTTAAGGTTGTTTTTCCTTCTAGCAAAGCATTAACATTCAGATAGTTGGGAGCTTCCTGGAGCAACGTTACACTCTACCCACCTCGAGTCTATGTCAATGGGCTGCGGGTTATAAGGACATTTAATTGTATCTACATTTCCTTCTGGAAGCTTAGCTTATTGATAAAAATCATTTGTTGCTTATAAATTACTAAGACATTTGTAAACTGAGGGAGACTCATGTCTTGCAGGATAGTGATCTCTATAAGTTAACTATTTGTTTTTCCTTTCTTTAGCTATAGGGCAGCCAGGAGTGCCTGAGGACTGTCACACAGATCCCACCTGGGGTGGGGGGTGTATGAGTTGCAGGTCAGCTTCTGCTTTATCCTGAGCCTGCCTCATCACAAGCACTTTCTAGTTATCCAGATGCTGACAGCTTTCTGTAGCATCCTGCATGCTCTAGTAAAACTTGGGGAAAAATCAGGAAAGGTAATGAAATGTTTGGGGATGGAATGTTTGGGAATGAAATGTTTGGGGATGAAAAGTCTCAGGGACTGAATTCAGAAATATACCAGTTGTGTCCTATAAATGGGATTTGTTATGGTCTGGGGCAAGGTCAGTGTGGGTGGTTCTCAAATTTCTGAGTGTTTAAAGAAACCGTTTAAGGATTTTTCTTTTAAAATTTAGGTTTCTGGCCTCCAACCCAGAGGTTCTGGTTACATAGGGTTGAGGCAGAATCTGGGAATCTGTATGTTAGTAAGTATCCAGACAATTTGGATGCAGGTTTTCTACAAGTGACATTTGAAGAAATATTGCTCAAAATTGAAATTCAAGAGTCAGTACCGCACCAGGCGTTCAGGCAGCTTCTGGCTTCACATCCAGGGGTTTTTAGAAAACGGATTGATGCACTGTTCATGAATGAAGATGAACAGGTTTTCTCCAATGGAGACTTTTGCCATTTATTCCAACTTGGCATGTAGAACTTAGAGATGACATGGAATACGAGTAGCCCCCTCTCTAGGTAGGAATACAGGAATTAACAACAACAAAAAAATACAAAGAGGGAGATGTACAGGCTGCTTTCTTTACTTTTTCCCCTTACTTTGATTCTGTAATTTTTTATTTTCCTCACACAGCCAGACACACTAGAAGAGATTCTCAGAGGATGCTAAAAATATTGCTCGTGTCAACTGCAGACTTCACATCCCCATTGCTTGCTTGCTTTCTGAATTCTTAGTAGAGAGGACATCTTTTGTCTTCTGCCTCTTGTCTTTTTCTGACAAGACTCAGGTTCTGAGCTACTTTTGTGATCGGTTCTTGCCTCTCTGGCCAAACCCACTAAATCCACATTGAGGCCAAGTGTTCAGGTCTCCTGGATGTCATGCAGACCTGAAGTCGACTGAGCAGGAGTTTGTTTTATATAGGGAGCTCAACCTGGCAATGGAAAAGAACAAAACAAAGGACCCACAGCTATAGTCCTGAATATAAGTTTGTTCCTTTGTTCAAGAAATGTTTGAGTGGCTATTGTTTGTAAGATACGGGTCAGGTGCTGAGCTGATAAATAATTTCTGATTAAAAGAATTGATTTTAGAAAATCACATTGTTTTGGTGTTCTGTTGAAAACCTTTAAAATTTGCTTACCTATTCTATATTATAAGCTTATTTAAACACATTAAGAAATCTCTTTGAGCATTTACCATACCTGGTTCCTGGAGAACTGTAATTTTTAGGCTCTGTAAAGAAAGTGACCGAGTCCAGGAGCATGGACTTCAGTCAGACTGACTGTGGGCCACGTCTTGCCTCTGCTTCCTATCAGCGAGGTAAATAAACTCAGGCAAGTTACTGCCCTCCTCTGAGCCTCATTTTTTTAGAAAAATATCTGTAGGTATGATATAAAGGATCTTTTCAAAGATTAAATAACTAAAGAATTTGAAGCATATATTTCATATTTAATAAATTTCAAGTAATATTATTATTGAGGTTTCTCAACCTCCCCCAAGGAGCCTGTAGTACAGCTGGGGACACAGTTCCATCCTTACTTCAAAGCACACTGAAAGGGAGGATGGTGAGTACCAGGTCAGTGAGAACAACAGAAGTGCTGTTGGACGCGAGAGGGGTTGGCGGGAACCTCTCTGAAGAGCCAGGCCTGAAGAGAGGGTATAGACAAAGTATGAAGTCACCCTCTGACTGTATTTGCAAACTGACCTGCAGTGGTCAATACTTAATTTTGAGCTACAAGTCAAGAAATGTTGAAAACACAAGTGGCAGAAGAAAAAGGACAATTACTTCTGTAAGGAAGAATTAAAGGATCTGTGATTATTTAATCTAGAAACATGGTTCTTAATGTTTCTAGTCCTTGAGCCATTTCGGAAAGGCAAAAAAGAAAAAAAAAAGATACATACACACAAGATAATGAAACTAATGATAGAGATTTTGTGTTTTTGATTTTTATTGTTCTTACATGCCTAAAGGAAGTAAGTGCTGATTATCCATGTTGATGAATGAATGTCATTTCCCTGTTTTCTCATTGATTTGTAAAGTCACAAAGAAAATAATTTTTGTAAAAAGCAATTTATCTGAACGGGAGGACTGGTAACTTTGGAAGTTTTACTAGGTGCATTATAGTCAGCATGATTATAAAATCTATCATTCAGGATGGGGCACTTTTGAGAATAAAAAGGGATCCTTTATTAATAAACTGAGACAACAAATGTTTACCTGAGTTCTGGGTAAATAGGGAAATGTATGGGGCAGCCTGAGTATAGTTTTTATTTATCAAATACCTACCACTAGTCATTTCTTAGTTAATATTGAAAATAAATGCATAGTTCCTACAAAACAGTAAGCTTACATGGGTTTAGTCATGCAATAAAAGGAAGAAATGAAAATTAATATTTATTGAATACTTATTTGCTAGGCATTATCTCGATCAGATCTAAAGCTCAGAGAGATATGCAAATTCATCATTTTCACTGCTGGTAAGTAACAGATATAAATGAGGCTTTAATTCCTGATCTGAGTTGGGATTTTATTAGAACATATATTGACATATAAACATACCACGTTTAGGTAAAAACTATAATTCTTAGAAAAATTCAGAATACCTCAGAATTAGTAGAAGAATTTCAAAGGAAGAGGCAAGATTGGACCTTTCCAAGGTTGGAATTTCTCTTCCTAGAATCCCTAGGAATATGGCAGCATTCCTTACTTGAAGGTAATTTAGGAAAAAAAAAATGGAGAGGGATAAGAACTGTTATTCACGTACCTGAATGCAGTGTTTTTACTAGTCTGTCTCTTCTTTGCTCCAAAGGTCCATTCAATTTTCTCAGAAATTGAGTGTTTTCTTACTCTTGTGCTTTTCCATGGTAATAAATTCTGGCTTCTTAAACTGGTTCAGCAGGAACCTGTGTATCTGTGTAAGAGACTAGACCAGACTCCTCTGTTGTTGCCATCTTGAACCTGAGCTACGTTCTCCCCTTAGGTTTGACCAAGACCAGGTATATCTAAAGGACAATGGGGATATTGCATGGGGAATGGAGGAGCTGGTAACCTTGAATATAGGAGCATCGTGCTGGCTGGAGTCAGACTGAAGTAGGAGAGCAAGGTTCTTGTCTCATGGAGTTGAAGAATGAATCTTAGAACTGACCAGGAAGCTTGTGGCCTTAACATTCTTGTGATGTCTTGGTTTGAGGGAGGACTGGTGATAACGTCTTTAATGGCTTCTTCACTGGGGTCTGATTATTCTTTTTTGGTCACAGATGACTGTCATAAAAAGACACCCTCCTGACCCACACCTAGGGCAGGGGGGGGGGTCTGGTTTGTGCTCTTATCTCTGGTTTCCTTACACCTCAGTATTTTTGGGATTTCTGTGAGCCTGATCCTGTAGCCCCCTACCTATCTCTCCCTACCTGTCCCTTACTCAAGTCCTCTGTTTTCAAATCGTGATTCAGGTATGCAGTAGCTGTGTAGCCTCAGCTCCCCCATTCCTCTGATTAAGTCTTGCTTCATGGATATGTGACCCGTTCAGTTACACAAGGCATGGCAGGAGAACCCTACTCTTGGCTTAATGCTCTGCGGTCCTTATCTTGAAATTTGTAATAGTTTTTGAACAAGGAGCCTGACATGTAACAGGTCTTGTTCTAAGCCTTATTCATTTGGAAAACAGAGATGGTGATATTTTCTTCATCTTTGAGTACACAGGATTCTCCTAGGAAAGAATATGCCAATGGGAAGGTGGAGTCAGAGACAGTGAACTTAATCCAGACCAGCTCATTCAAGGTTGAGCTTGGCTTATACATGGTGCCGACCTCTCACATTGTTTGTTAGCTTAGCTGGCTGTGGACATGTGCCATGGGGTGGGAAATGGAAAAATAAAAGTGAGAATATCTAGGAGACATTAGAAGGATTATATGAACCATGGTCATGCAGTGTAGCATGAAGATTAGGGAGAGGGTTCCTTTACTTCAGCAAAACTGAGCTTTGCTGCCGCAGTGTTCGTGCTGACATTAGCACCATAGCTTGGCAGATTCATTCACACTGGTCAAGTGCAGGTGGCAGAGCCAACAGTGGTGGTCAAGTTCCCTTTTAGATCCTGAGGGACCCAGAGAATCAAGCAACAGATACTACCACCACAAAAATGAACTCACATCATTGTGTGTGGAAGAGGAGGCAAATGCCAAATGCCAGGTGGTTCCTCAGCTACTGTATTAAAAACACAAATGAGAAATTTTCTGCCCTGTCTGAGAAATAGAATGGAATTTGTAGGGGCTGGCGGTACTTTAAAGGCTAGTGAGGGAATGATATCAGAGAAAGGTGGGTTGTTGCGAAAATTAAGACCTGTCTTATATTCTGAATTAGTGTAGTTTGTCACTTATGGTTACCTCAGCATATTAGCTTCTTTTACTTCTATTAATTGATCAGGAGAAGAAATGGATTTCAAAATCTATAAAGCAATGTAACATTCAAGCAAACCATAACACCAAAGGCAAGGAAAAAACAGTACTTAATAAAAATGTTACTAATTCATCTCTTCTTTATAAAAAATAAGAATGTACTCTTACTGTGATGTTAACAAAGTTTTTTTATTGCTTGCTCACACCTCTAAACTCACGAAGTTGAAGGCTCTTTAGTATGCAGCTGTGGTATCCTGTTCATGATCCTACATTTATACTGTAGATTTAAATATGGATAGCAAATCAGCACATCTCTTCAATTAGCCATTGCTGTTACATATTTGAGTAATCAGTATCCACAAAAATATGTTAATTTCTGATTATTCATGGATAGAAGCAGTTGTCCCCTTGGTAGTTGAACTTTGGTGTCATAGATAACACCCTTTGAGAGCAGGGATGGATAAAGAACTGATGGTAGATTTATTGTAACAAGTAGCAAGATAGCTCAATGGAAGAGACAAAAACAATGAAATCAAACCCACCACCTATTTCGGGGAGGTAAGAATTGGACTTAAACCAATCATTTGACAGTTTGGGCAATGTATTTAAAAAAAAAAAAAACTAAGAGGCAGATTTCTTAGTCTGTCGTGCCTGCCACAGAGAAGAAATATGCCATTTAACAAGTACTTTGCCCAGGTGTTTTTGCTCCTACCAGCTGGCAACTACAGAATGTAGTACTGTCTTATCTTCACCAGGAGACATTACAACAAGTTCCTGGGGAGTTAACAAATAGAAAATATCCAGGCCTGCTCAGCAGGAACGAAGCTTTAATATTCTTAACCTGCTGAAGGCAGTGGAAAGTGTTCATTAGAACAGTTGCTCAAATGAGTCACATTTATATTGCCTTTCTACCCTGTGTGTCTTTACTGGATCCTGTGCCGAAGCTGACATTTCCACAGGTGCAACTTGCTGCAAACAGGTCAAGAGCTCTGAAGTTTTGCAGAATTTACAGAGCTCTGTTTTCATTTAATGTTTGAGCCATCTTGGTTTATAGTCTGTGTGAGAATATTTACCAAAAAGACCATGGTTTTGTTTCTGTTTTTTTTTTTTTCTTACTTCTGAATGATCTGAGCGAAATTTATTTCTTAAGAACATAAACGATGGCTTGAACTATATATTTTCTAGTCCTTTGAGTGACCAAACAGATAGGATGGCATACTTCAGCCCAGCGTGGTTAATTCACTGCATCTTTATGTTGATCTGAAAAAAAAAAATGACTCCTGGAAGATTTCATTTTGAAATACCATCTGCTAAATTGCTAAATTATGTTTTAAGCTTTTTTTTTTTTAAATGAAGGGTTACTTTCTAAGAACAACTTAGAAGCATTAAGATAATTTGTCTTGCAGTTATGACCTTGAGAAAGAGGCAGAATGTTCCTGCTTCATGATTTTGGCAGAGACCTTTAAGCTAAACAAATGATTTCAGCAGCATAATTTGATTATTCCATTTGCCAACAGTTCCAGGCTCCTGGTACATATCTTCTATTTTCTTATTCATAGAAAATCTTTTCTTTTCAAAGACATAGCTTTAGAAATCCTCTGATACTGAAATATGTTGTTGTACTTATATATTATACAAACTCAAAGAAACTTGAGGGAGAAAATACTATTTCCTTGACATTTCCTATAAGCAAGTGACTCAAAAGAAATGGAAAACCAAGAGACAGAATTCAGAAAGGAAGATTACAGGAATTAAATAATTGTAACTTCTGTGCTGAGAAAAACTCAGAAAAAGGAAATGTAATTATCCAAAATGTTAAATTTTAATAAATTGAACACCATTTATTTAAAAGGCATTTTCATATTATTGGTGCTTCCCCCCCCCCGCCAACTAATGTTTTTCAGGAGCATGCCTTTGGAGCAGGGAGTGTGCCAACAATCCATACATATTTAAGATCTCACAGAATTATCTGATTTTTTTGGTGGTAGTTAATAAAACCTTATGAAATAATTTAATTTGAATGGGCTAGCTGAGAATAGCTGTCATGCAACACACATGAAATAGTTCTTTAACATTCTAGGAAAAGCGACTCTCCTCGGCTGGATATTCCATTTCGACACCGCTTATGACACACAGCTGGTTCACCCACCGTGGGTCATTTGCAACAGAGGATGTACTCCGTGGGCAGCTCAAGGGCATATGCATGATTAGATGAACCACAGGGAAGGCACTTTGACTCAACTTGCAATATATTTGCTTTTACTTGTTTAAATTCCAGTGTTTAAAGATCTATCAAGATATTTTGGATAAGGTGGATCCGAAGAACTCAACATAGGATTTTAGGAGAGTGAGGGGAAACATACTACAAAAGTCTTCATCCTCAGAGAGGTTCTTTTTAAAATGAATTCAAATTAAACGTAATAAAGGAGTTTTTCTCTAAGTATGTTGAGGCTTGGTAATTCCTCCCAAAATACCATCTTAGAACCTTTAAAACCATATGAGAAACAGTTTTTTTTTTTTTTAATGTCATGCATAGAAATGATACCTTTTAGAAAAAGATTTTTCTAAAAGAGAATATATTCTAAGCCAGGTTCGGTAAACCAGGGCTTATGGGCCAGATTCTGTTCATTTGGTATGGTGCATGAACTAAGAATGATTTTCACATTTTTTTTTAATAAGGCTAACATTTATTGAATTCTTATCCAGACCAGGTGCTACACGTCTTAACTCATTTCATCTTCACTATACTCTAATGAGGTTGGCACTATTACACTCCCCATTTATCAGTGAGGAAACTGAAACAGAGAGATCCAGATTATATTATAATATAAATTATATTATTTATAATATTATTTATATTATAAATAATAAGTGGCCGAGCTGGGATAGGGGCAGCCTGATGCCATAATCCATGCCTCTAACCAGCATATTCTACAATGTCTGGAACATAAACTCCCCAATGGGCTGTTTGTGTCCTTCTACTGCTTGCTTTATCCTTATTCCCTAGCAGCTCTCTCCAGATAGCTTTGGTTTCAAACAAATGAAACTCTTCTATTCTTCTAAGCTTTTGCGGGCTGTGGGTTGTCCCTAAGGTTTGTCTCTCTGACTAGACTGCTTTTCTCCCATCACTACCTCTCCAAGTCCTGTCCATGCTTCAAGAACTAGAAGATAAGATGCTAGTTATAATAATGCCAAAACTTCTGGCTACCAACTAAATAAAGGAGACTTTAACAGAATCGTAGGAGAAAAGTTGAGCGAATGGACAAATCACTTTGAATACGTTTTTAAATGGTTGGGGAAAAACAAAAGAAAAATATTTTGTGACACTTGGAGATGATATGAAAGGTAGATTTAAGTGTGCATAGTTATTGGAACACAGCCATGCTCCTTTATTTATGTATGGCTGCTTTTAGGCTGCAATGGCAGGGTGGCATTGTTGCAACAGAGACCATCCAGCCTGCAAAGCTTAAAGTGTTTACTACCTGGCCCTTTGCAGAAAACGTTTGCCAATTTCTGTTCCGTAATACTCAATTTCTGATTTTGATCCATGATTGCATAATGAAAAAGTAAGTTTTGGTAGTTAAACTAGACTTTATGTCATAATTATTTATGCACTAACATTATGAGCACATAATCATAGCAGGGATGGTATTATTCTGCGTTGGCATTTGCATGGCAGGTAGTAGGTTCCCAGAAAATATTTTTTCAAGAAATAGAGGAATAAATTGACACACGAAGCTGAAGAAGATCAGTATTAAAAGAATAATCCATTTTATCCATGTACTTTTTCTTCTGATTTAGTTTAAACTAGTTTTGAAAACTTCTTTGATCTAGTAATATTTGTCATGTCCCTGAAGTAATTCATTGCCAAAATTTGAAAACAATACATTTGTGGAATCACAAATTTGTGTCTGATTTAGCTCAGCTAAATGTAATCCTAATTAGATGTGTGGTGTTCTAGTATTTCATGTTCCCAATTCATTTTTTATGGTTCCTCTGTGCCGTGCAGTATTAAAAATATATGCAAATCTCTATGATTATTCACACCGAGAGACAGAAGCTTCTGTGATCAGTAATCAGCCATTTACACATAAAGAAATTGATTTGTAGAGAATCAATAATTAGATGGCCTTGGAATATAAATCTGAGATTTCTGCTGTAGAATGGTTTTCTTCTGATTGACTCTTTAAGTTCTAAGACTTCCATGATTATTGATTATAATTGTTTTTAAAGTAAATGACTGCCTTGGGACTTCTTTTGAGACTGGAGTAAGTCCAAAATGCAAAACTTCTGACTGCGTTAGTAAACAAATAAATCTCTAATCTCATCAAGCAGGTTCTTTCCTGGAAGCTGTGTAAATTAGAAACACAGTGTCTCACAATTCCATTAATCAAATCACATCAACATAATTTAATAAGTCACATATACAACACTAAGGTCTTACTTAGAGTCAGGGCCAGCATTAGTGTGAGAGGGAGTCAGTTACAGAACTCTTAATGTGAGAAACTTAAAAACCTTTTAGAATGAAGAGGGATAGCAGAAAAACTTTTCTAGATAAATATTAAAACACCATTTAATTTCTTTTTATGAAATTTTAGACTGTTTATTTGAGATATAAGATTGAACAAAAATGACCATAATACTTGCGCATATGTAAAATACATAGAAGAGTTTTCTTTTTTAAAAAAGATTTTATTTATTTATTTATTCATGAGAGACACACAGAGAGAAGCAGAGACCTAGGCAGAGGGAGAAGCAGGCTCCCTGCTGAGCAGGGAGCCCCCTGATGCAGGACTTGATCCCAGGACCCCGGGATCGTGAGCTGAGCCAAAGGCAGATAGATGCTTGACCACTGAGCCACCCAGGTGTCCCAGAACAGTTTTCTTAGATTAGACATTGATATCCATCTTTATACTATTTGATACAAAATCAAAATTGTACCCATGCTACTTACAAGCATGGGTTCTATGGTAAGTGTAAAAAATTTGAGAGTTAGAAAAGGATTTAACAATTACAGTTTTTTAAGGATATCTTAATCAAATTCCACATTGTTTCACTAGGAATATGTGCAACTTAAATTGACACTATTGGCCACTTTAAATGATTGCCTTATGTATGAAGGAAGTATTTTCTATAGGTTCTGTAGTTACTGTTTTCTATAGGTTATCCTGTTCCAAGTCAATCTGTCTATGGAGATATAGACATAGACACAGATATTATACAATATTTTTCTTGTAAACAAAATAGTAAATATAGTGTTACCTTTTCTTCCATGACTTTTCACAGCACATGTAAATAATTGATCAATACAGTGTAATTAAGAAAATGAGTTACATAAAAAAAGGTACTTCTAGGCAATCAAGGAGAAAAACTGGAAATAATTAAAATTATGAAACAATAATAATGTGACATGATTTAACATGCGAATCTTTAAAGATATTTAAATATAGCAATTTACAATTACAAAATTATGCAGGCAACATGCAGGTGTGTTATATAGCACAACAATATAATGAATCTTACCACCCAAATCAAGAATGAGAACACTATGAATAGCATCATCCTGGATCCCTTCAGAGATAGTAATTATTATGAATTTTGTTTTCATTATCCTCATGCCTTATTTAAAAAATAGTTCTATGTATCGTAACTCCCCCCAAATTGCTTAATATTGCTTATCTTTGAAATTTTATAATTTGTTTTATTCATTCCTGATACTTTATCTGGCTGTACTTCATGCATTTTTCCCTGTGGTAAAATATCCTATAGCATGAACATACTATAGGGCGTGATCCTGGAGTCCTGGGATCGAGTCCCACGTTGGGCTCCCAGCATGGAGCCTGCTTCTCCCTCTGCTTGTGTCTCTGCCTCTCTCTCTCCTGTGTCTCCCATGAATAAATAAAATCTTAAAAAAAATGTTTAAACTAATTTATGCTACCAGTAGCAACATTCCATTTGATCCATATCCTCACTAGCATTTGGTATTGTCAGAGTTCTTTTTTTTTTTTTTTTTTTTTTTTATTGTCAGAGTTCTTAATTTGTGCCAATCTGTTGGGGCAAATTGATTTCACTATACTTTTGATTTTCAGTTCCCTGATTACTAACGAGGGTGAACATCTTTTTTCAATTGAAGTATAGTTGACATACAATGTTATATTAGTTTCAGATGTACAACAGAGTGATTCAACAACTATTTATGTTGTGCTACGCTTACCACAAGTGTAGCTGCCATCTTGTCACCACCATACAACCCTATTAATTTACCATTGGCTACATTCTCTATGCTGTACTTTTCATCTCCATGACTTATTCATTCCATTACTGGATGCCTTTACCTCCCATTTTTCCTCACCCATCTTGCCCATCTCCTCTCCCCTCCCCTCTGGCAATCCTATTCTCTATTTATGGGTCTTTTTCTGCTATTTTGTTTATTCATTTGTTTCATTTTTAGATTCCACATATAAGTGAAATTATATGATATTTGCCTTTTCAGATTTATTTCACATAGCATAATACTTTCTAGGTCCTTCCATGTTGTCTCAAATGGCAAGATCTCATTCTTTTTATGATTAATATTCCATTATATATATACTAACATATGTGTATAATATGTATATATTATGTCTTATTTATCCATTCATCTATTTATAGACACTATTGTGTCTATTGTAAATAATGCTGCAGTAAAAACAGAGGTGCACATTTCTTTTTAAATTAGTGGATTATTAAGAAAGGTTTTATTTGGGCACCTAGGTGGCTCAGTTGGTTGAGTGTCTGCCTTTGACTTGGATTATGATCCCTGGGTCCTGGGATTGAGTCCCACACCAGGCTCCCTGCTTAGCAGGGAGTCTGCTTCTCCCTCTCCCTCCTCCTCCCCCTGTTAATGCTCTCTCTCTTTCAAGTAAGTAAATAACATCTTTTAAAAAAGTTTTTATTTAAATTCCAGTAAGTTAACACAGTGTAATATTAGTTTCAGGTGTACAATATAGTGATTCAACACTTGCATACGTCACCTGGTGCTCATCACAAGTGCCCTCCTTAATCCCCAAAACCCATTTAACTCATCCCCCACCCACCTCCCTGCTGGAGACCATCTGTTTGTTCTCTGTAGTTAAGAGTCTGTTTCTTGGTTTGGCTCTTTCTCTTTCTCTTTTTACCCTGTGCTCAATTTTTTTTTTTTTTGTTTCTTAAATTCCACATATGAGTGAAATCGTATGGTATTTGTCTTTCCCTGAATGACTTATTTCCCTTACTGTTATACTCTGTAGTTCCATTCATGTTGTTGCAAATGGGAAGATTTCATTCTTTTTTATGGTTGAATAATATTGCATTGTATATATATATATAAGCCACATCTTCCTTATTCATTCATCAGTCAATGGACACTTGGGCTGTTTCCATAACTTGCCTATTGTGGATAATGTTGCTATAAACATCAGGGTGCACGTATCCCCTTGAATCAGTATTATTGTATCCTTTGGGTAAATATATAGTAGAGCAATTGCTGGATTGCAGGGTAGTTCTATTTTTAACTTTTTGAGGAAACTCCATACTGTTTTCCAGAATGGCTGTACCAGTTTGCATTTACAGAGCTAGAACAAACAATCCTAAAATATGTACAGGACCACAAAAGACCTGGAATAGCCAAACATCCTAGATAAATAAAGGCAAAACTGCAGACTTAAGTTATATTACAGACTTAAGTTCTATTACAAAGTTGTAGTGATCAAACAGTATGGTATTGGCACAAAAATAGACACATAGTTCAATAAAAAAATAGAAAACCCAGAAATGAGCCCACAGCTGTATGGTCAATTAATCTTTAACAAAGCAAGAAAGAATATCCAATGGGAAAAAGACAATCTCTTCAACAAATGATTTTGGGAAAACTGGACAGCAACATGCAAAAGAATGAAACTAAACCACTTTCTTACAACACACACAACAAGAAATTCAAAATGGTTGAATGATGTAACTGTGAGACCTGAAACTAAAAAATCCTAAAGAACAAGGGAAGTAACCTTTTTCACATCTACCATAGCAACTTCTTTCAAGATCTGTCTCCTGAGCAAGGGAAACAGAAGCAAAAATAAACTATTGAGACTTCATCAAAATAAAAAGCATCTTCACCACAAAGGAAACAACAAAACTCAAAGACAACCTACAGAGTGGGAGAAAATACTTGCAAATAACTATCTGATAAGGGATTAGTATCAAAAATACATAAAGAACTTATACAACTCAATACCCCAAAACCACATATTCCAATTAAAAAATGGGCAGAAGACATGAATAGATATTTCTCCAAAGAAGACATCCAGATAGCCAATAGACACATAAAAAGATGGTCAACATCGCTCATCATCAGGGAAAAGAAAATCAGAACTACAATGAGATACAGCCTCACACCTGTCAGAATGTCTAAATTCCACAACGTAAGAAACAACAGGTTTTGGCATGGATGTAGCGAAAGGGGAACCCTCTTGCACTGTTGGTGGGAAAGCAAACTAAATTAGTGTTTTTGTTCTCCAGAAATGTTCTCCAGTAGTGGAATTACTGGGTCATATAGGACTTCTATTTTTAACTTTTTGAGGAAGCTCAATACTCTTTTCTACAGTGGTTGTACCAGCTTACATTCTCACCAACAGTTCCTCTTTCTTTAGATCCTCACCAACACTTGTTATTTTTTTATTTTTATATTTTTATTTTTATTTTTTTGTCTTTCTGATACAAGCCATTCTGAAAAGTTTCTGATTGTGATTTTGGTTTGCATTTCCCTGATCATTGCTGATGTTGAGAATCTTTTCATGTGTCTGTTGGCCACCTGTATGTTTTCTTTGGAAAAATATCTATCAGGTGCTCTGCCCATTTTAAAATCAGATTATTTGATTTTTCATGTTCAGTGTATAAGTTCTTCATAAGGGTGAACATCTTTTTATATTTTTATTACTATTGCATATTCTTTTGTGAAACACCTTTTATCTTGTAATCTTTGATCCACTTACCCCCTCCCTTTGGTTCATTTTCCAAAATGAAATTACCCTTAAATACAATAAAAAAACACCAGCAAAATATTTTGAAACCCACTATGGTTTCAAAAAAATTATGTGGATTCTGTAAAGCAGTGATAGTTTTTATTAAAATAGTCCCAACAACAACAACAAAAACAAACAAACAAAAAAAAAAACCAAAAAAAACCAAACGAAACAAAACAAAAAAAAATAGTCCCAACAGAGAATGTCTATCTCTGGCTAAATACTGAGTTCAAAGGTAGATGACAGACTAAATCATATTATATATATATATAATATATATATATATTATATATATATATATAGCTAGAAATATATTACTGTTTTTTAAACCTAGAACTAAGAGTGGTCTTTTATCCTGAAGCCTTTCAGTTCTCTTTTTTTTTTTTAAATAAAGGATTGATTTATTTATTTGAGATAGAGAGAGAGTGTGCATGCACAAGCAGGGGGTGGGTGGGTTGGTGGGAAGGAGAGGGGGAGAGAGAGGGGGAAAAGCAGACTCCCCACTGAGCAGGGAGCCTGACATGGGGCTCAATCCCAGGACCCTGGGATCATGACCTGAGCTGAAGGCAGACGCTTAATAGACTGAACCCTGACAGTCTTATTTTATATTAATTAATTATCATTTATATTATACTTTGTACTTTGACAAGTCTTCTAGTATCTGTGGAATTTAAAAGTTAAAAAAAAAAGTTTGGAGTACTTAAACCATTACTACTATACCTGCAGTTTTTTTGTGTTTTTTAGGCTTTTGCCAGTAGAATAGAATTATGCCATTGTCAGTGGTAACATAATATCAGTATAAAAGCTACTTAAACATCATTATTCTAATTATTGTAATTCTTTAAAATACAACTTTAAAATCCAATTGTGTCCTAAAGTGGTATTTCAGCTGTAAGAAGAGAGTGTATTATTTGAAGCCTGAGCTTTTTGTTAGGTGTCTTTCATTCTTTCATCCGCAGGGAAAAGGTCACTATCTGGGTATAATTATTCATTTCACCTTTTCTACCTAGTGAGGCAGCCTGTATTCCCAAGACCTGTCCTTTTCAACGCTCCTCCCTGGATTTCAGGCCCCCATACTAAGCTTAATTTACGCATTGATTTCATGTGTTTACAGTGGTGGAACAATGACCGTATTGGATGGATTCTGTGCTGAATATATTCTTGTCCTCTTGCTTCCTGTGTAAGAGAGGACTCTACCCTATTGGTATCATCAGACATTTAAACCAGCACTCCCTAAGCAGGGTGAAGGTTCATCTTAAATCCAGTAAGGAAGCTTCATATGGGAGAACTTCTCTGAGACTTTGGCTTCTCTGTACCATCTAGTATTAGTAGAATTCCTGAAAATCACCTTCAGCTGGGATGCTCTGAGGATTAAATGATCGCAATCTGACATATAGTAAGTGCTCATTAAAGGTCACCGATGAAGAAAATGAGTTTTGATTCTATGTTGTTACAGATCTTTACAGATTTGGCATGTCATGTTTTGCTATTAATTCATAAGGCTGCCTTACTAAACTTTTATTTTAAATGTAAGGGAAGCTCTCATTTTTTTGCTTTTTTTTGGATGGCTACTCTTGTTTTATTTCCCCTAATTAGCTGAAAATCTATTTGATAGGAACTTTGTCTCATTTATCTACATAGCACCTAGGAAAGTGCTTAATATATAATAAGTGCTCAGTAAATATTGTTCTGGTTGAATTAGTAAGTGATCTAGGGCATATTTATGTTGAAATCACAGATTTAAGAAATATAGTTGGCCAGTGAAACATAATATGTATTCATTTGGACTTCTAAATAAAACTCATGAAGCCATTATCATTTTCAAGGTGGCTAGTGGTTCTGGGGGGGCTCTGTTATAAAACCACTGTATCTGGTTCATTGTCACCGAGTTATCAGTGGAGAACTTGTTTTGGATATACATTCAAAAGTAGAAAGTAGACCACCTTCACTCTCTCCTGTAGGGTTCAGAAGTCCATTCTCAACAATGCAGAAAATAGATTGAGGAAAAATACATTTAGGGGAAAGCAAAATGGTACTTTCTTATCTGTGAATAATAGTTGCTAATAATAAATCTTAGCCTTTGTATATTATCTCATTACATCTATACTACTTTGAAATTATATAATGTTCTTCTTCATGGAAGGGACAAGTGATTTTTATTCCCGTGCCTAACCATTCCTGAATATAAAAATTATAAAATGTGTAAAAATATTGTCCTGTTTGTCCTAATCTTATGTCTCTATCTTGTCCAAAGAGGAGAAAGAGAAGAAATAAAATAGAGCTCCTTTTAAAATTGTAAATTCTTTTGGATGCAGTTTCTGGAGAGAGAGAGAGAGAGAGAGAGAGAGAGAGAGAGAGAGAGAGAGAGAGAAATATCAAGATTTCTCAAAGCCATTACATCATGCCCTAATTCTAGCCTTTTTCTTGATTCAACCTTTGTCAGGACTAATTTTACTAAAAGTGACTTTATTCTAGTCTTTTCTATGGACCCTAAAATGATCTCTTAAGTTATTCTATAGTATGGAGTTTTAAGTTGCATAAATTTTTCCCTTTACCAGGGTTTTCTGCTATAAGTCATATAAGAACAATTTATTCCCAGCTATCAGTTTTAACAAAGCGTGACCTGGAAAACTAACAATGGAAAATGGTGCTATTCTCTGCTATAGCTTTTATTTCAGTAGGGTATTGAATGTTTAAAATGCTTTGGCTCAGGAGTCCTGGATATTGCTTCCAGCTTTTGATTCCTGCCTACATCCTACTTTGGTCCTGTTTTCCATTCCAGAGCTAGGTTTGTTTTCCAGGCTGGCTTTATATTCAGATTCCATTCAGATTCAGACCTGCTTGACTTTCTGTACTTCTGGCTCAAATCCCAAACAAAAATCTGTCTGGATAAATCAGAGATTCAGATGGTTAAGGGCCATTTATAAGTAGTTGTACTGTGTATTTGAGATTTTGGTGAGTTCTTATAATATCAAACAAAACAGTGAAGCCCAATTTTTAGAAATAGTCTTCACTTTTATCACTATAATGCATGAGCATAGTATATGAGGCCAGACAACACTTATGGGTTATTATTACAACAACCAGGGCCAACTACTAAGTCTTGTTCCCAAGGCCAACAAACTTTTATTTAATTTTTATTGTTAATATTCATTATTATTATTATTTTTTAGATGTAAGGAATTTTAAGTAAATTGGCATAGTTAAGACCAAAAAGATAAAGTGGACACTGCCAGCTTATCTTCAGCCATTGCCTTTAACAGGCTAGGGAACACAACTTGAAACACAATTGAGTCTTGGTGTTCTGAGACAGTGAAGGAATTTCCTCAGTATTTAAATATATTAATATAACCAGTTATATAAATCTAAATATAAAACCAATCTATAAATTTAGAGGTGGCATTTACCATCTCTGTGAAAAGCTACACATCCTAATCAATTCCAATCATATTTAAAAAAATTATTTTTCCAATCACATTTTTAGAAGGAGAAAACAGTGACAGCACTTGCTGAACCAGAATTACTATCAAAGTTCAAAAAACTGATCATATTCATTTAAAAATCCACAAGCTAATCTTATTTAAATCAGGACTGTCCAAGAGAAACATTCTATCAGCCACTCATGATCTAAATTCTGGTCAATGAGATCAATTTAAATATGGTACACATAAAACAAAGTCATGAGACATTTTTGTTTGTAATAAATAAAATGATGACCAACTATTACTCCTTAGTGGCTTTTTTGAGATAAGCTATTAAGTCTGCTCTTTCCCCTGCCTTCTTAATGCCAGCGAAGATCATTTTTGTTCCAGGGATGTACTTCTTGGGATTCTCCAAATACTCCATCAGGGTTTCCTCTCCCCAGGTGATGCCTTTGTTCTTGTTGGCATCAGTGTAAGAAAATCCAAGGGCCTAACTTGTCTTTTGCCCAATAATCGATGGAGGTTTGGCCAGTCTTGTGCTTGCCTCCCTTTTCCACAGTATGGCACTGGGCACACTTCTGAACAAAACTCTTCTTGCTCTTTTCAACATCACCCATTTTTGAATCACTTTTCTGTTGCGCGCGAAACGAAGATGCCAGCTCGCAAGCTGGACATCCCGCTCTCTCAATATTCATTATTATTATGGCTTTATAAATAAAACTGGTTACTAACATAGATGTATTCCTATCCTAATTCTTTTTACTTTTTTTTTTTGTGCCACACAGAACATTTAAGTTCCAAATTTTGTCTTTACTAATTTTATAAAAAAATCTCAGTGAGAATTTTGATCCACATATCTCTTATTTCTCTATAAAATACTCTTATGTTTGCTAATTGTTTCAACGTTTTTTTGTTTGTTTGTTTGTTTTTTGTTTGTTTCAAGGTTTTTTGAGCAAGAAATGTTTTGGACTTTCCTTGTATGTGCCTTAGAGCAGTATCTTCAATATAAAAAGTACTCAGTAACCACCTTAGTAGATATAACAGAAGTTGAAATGTTTTTCTTTTCCATTTGTATTATTTTTAAACTTACAAGTGTGTAACATTAAAAGATAAGCTCCCAAGTGTATTCCAGTTAAAGATGTTTCTCTCTATAATCTACACATATACCTTCCAAAGGAGCAAATGATGCATGTTTTATTTGCTTTTAAAGTGCATTTAAGGAGATCGACACTTACAAAATAGTAGTTCTCAAATGTTTTGATATCAGGACCACCCTTACCAATTACTGAGGACCGCAAAGATTTACTTTGGAAAATTCAGGAAAACATGAATGGGCACAAGCACACCATTCCACAAGCTGATATAGTGATGATGTCATCATATATCACTTAGCCTCTGAAAAAAACCCTCTGCACGCTTGAGTTAATCAGAGTGAAAAGTCAAGTAACAGGTGATTTTTGTTATAAAAATAGTTTTGTTGTTGCAGAACTAAAAAGGTCTCAGTACCTACAGGGCCCCCAGACAATGCTTTAAGAACTGCTGTATAAAACATGAAGTGGTAATAAAAAGAAATATGTGTGTAGAGTAGCTCAAAGTTGCAATATGGTTTCACATATGTTTTCTATTTGACTGCCCCAATAATGCTGTGGGTTTATGATTATGTCGTTTTACAGGTAGGAAAAAATTATGTTTAGGGAAATTAAGTGATTGGCTCAAGGGAACTCCACTAGTAAAATTTAAACTCAAACCTTCTGATGGCAGAGCCTGTGATTTTTTTTTTTTATTATGACATTTCTCTACCCTGCCCAACCTAAAAGTTCTCCATGAAACTAAGTTAGTTGAGTAAAATCTAGTTTCATCTCAGCCTCTAGAGCACATGATTGCTTTGGATGAGAACTGACGTCTCCATTTACCTTTGCATAGTGCTGTGGAGCCCGATCGGTCCTGAAAGGTGACTGTGGTACCAGGGTAACGAGCAGATTTGGGGGTCAATCTTAGTTGGATCCTCAGTAGTTTTGGGATTAAATGAACCCATAATTCTGCCTTGATATGTAGCTGTAGGACAGGCTCAGATAGTGTGCAGCTGGGGTGGACCACTCAGGGTTCTGGATACCCAGATAGACTTGCTAAGCCTCTCTGGGGCTGAACTGGAGCCCCCGCCACCAGACTAAAATGGCCAACAGCCAGGAGCAAAAATATCAGATATCATTTGCCTGGGAGCTGGCCCTAGTGTATTTATCTCTTTGGAGGACTATACTTTCTGTACTGTCTTTAAGCTTTAACCTTTGGGCAAATCAAAATGACAGCCCTGTATACCCTGTAAATCAAAAAGGACAGGGTCAAAGACCATTCTTTATCTCTGTTGCTGCTCAGGGCTTTGATTCTTCAAGTATTAAACATGAAGAAAATGGGGATCACAGGTGTAAGGGACACAAGTATGAGCCGTGTTAAGAAACCATAAGTAATGATGTTAAATTTTCTTTGAATGAAAAGGGAGGATGCATTTATAGAGACGTATAAAAAGCTCTTTGACTATTTTCTTTGCTCTGCAGCAAACTGATCTAAGTTAGATGCAGTAGGATGACTGCTTTTTTGAAATAAAAAATGGGAATATTTTGAAACGGTGTCATTCATAGCTAAAAACAAAGCAAAATAAGCAAAATAAAAGCCATCACAACTGTGATGAGAAAGTCTACATTTCTTTACTTGGCATTTAGGTGCTTTTTCCTTCCATGCCCAAATCAAAATACCATTTCCATATGGTATGGAAAACCATCGCCCCCATTGCCTTGAGCCAGGTTGGCCTATGTATTGCCTCCCCCCACAGATTCCCTCCTCTGCACTTCTGCTCATATGGTTCCCTCAGCTTAGAGCACTTTTCCCTCATTTCCTTTCTTTGCTGATTTCAGCCCATTCTTTGAACCTTTTCTTCCCCAGTGTGGTGCATGGCAGTCTCTTCTTTAGCTTATTAGAGTGGGGATTGCTGATACTTTTCGGTAAAGATAGTAAATATTTTAGGTTTGGTGGGCTATCAGGTCTCCCTTGCAGCTGCTAAGTTCTGTCATTGGAACACAGAAACAGTCCTGGACAACACCTCAACAAATGAGTGTAGCTAGGTTTTAACAAAGTTTCCCACAAAGAACCTGGCATTGTTTATAAAAGAGCTGTAGGTTGCCAACTCTTTTCCTAGATCATCTGTTGTGCTTAGTAGTGTCACTTGTCCTAGATTCTCTTCTTTTCTTACCGTTTCGTGTGTTTGTGTAATACTTACCCAACTAGACTATATGCTCCATGGAGATGAACTTACCATTCTTTGTATTCCCTGTGTCTATCCTGGTACCTTAAGCAGTATTTATTCAGACATTCAGATATTTGTAATTGACTTAAATGTTTTTTAAGGACGAGAAAGGCACTGACCCCTTTTTATTTCCCTTCTGTTGCTGTTTTGTTTCTCTCCTAATTCCTGATGTTGTGTTTATGTGGTTGGCTCTTCCTTAAGTGCAGGCATCAGCCCATGCTGAGCTGAAGCCTGTTGCCTCTCCGTGTTAAGATATATTAAAGATCAGGACAAATGCTTTAATGTGTATCCTAAGAAAAGGTTTTATGAGTTATTTGTTGACAGAATGGTTATGAGGAGACCTTTTGCTTAGCCTGCCAACATAGCACTCATTTCTTAGGAGGACAAAGTACTGTAGGTTGGCCTCCTGATAGAAAGCCTGCTGAGTTTTACCATTTAATAAAATAGAGTACACAGTGTAATTTGTACAATGTCAAACTTCAAAGAACAATTTATCACAATAATGTTTCTATTTAGAACATGCCACTGAGGAAGGGACAATAAAATGTCAGGTTTGACAATGTCCACTGATTGATATTAAGGTTAGAAGGGGAAACATTTCTGTTTCCAGCATTGCAGAGTCAGTAGGCACAATAGAGGGCAGGATACAATCAACTTTGCATTCTTTTCAAAATTTAAGGCTTTGGAAAAGACAGCAGTCTAGATGTTGTATTTACTCAAGAGAAGCTTGGCGTATAAAAACAGAAACAACTGAGAATTCCATGTTGCCGGTTGTTTCCTCTCTCTCTCTCTTTCAGAAAATTCTGATAAATGTAGTCCAGTCATCAGATGTTATTCATGCTGTGTTGTAACCATCTATTTGGATATGTTGGCTGTTCTTGCAAATACAAAACCCCACATTTCCTGGTGACATAGATGGGGTCTGAGAAGATTAATTATAAGCCATGAGATTTGTTGAACCGACAAGGGAGAGTATAGCAGTCCCAGGTGATACAAGGAGGTACTTTGCTCAGATGCCACCTTTTGGAATATGAATTAGTATGATTCACAGGTAGCAAAGAGTGGTTATGCTGATCACAGGGAAGAATCTGATACGTGTCAGCTGCTTCTCTTTAGAATAAAATAACACAGGGCTAAGTATAGACATAAGTCATTCTGGCACCAGTGCGTGGGATTAAATGCTCAACTTTGTGTAGGCATTCATTACATTCTAGATTCTTCACATGTTGATAAAGTCATAGGATTTCTGAAAGTATATCTCTCACTCTCACTTTCTGTCAAGGTGTTACAGTCTCAAAGCAAACTGGTGAGCAGCTGAGCTCTACACAACAGACCAGGTACCAAGCAGGACTTGAAACCTAGAGCTTGGAGTTTTCCTGGAACTAGTGATGGGTGACAAGAGCAGCTCACCTAGGAGGTGGAGGGTGATGTGTGTGTGAATGCTGGTTTGCGTCAATACCGTTACTTTATCGTTATCTAGGGAACACCCAGGGGCATTGAAATAGCATCACCTCTCACTCCACACGCTGCCAATGGAATAGGAGTGGAGTTTGGGGCAGGGAAGTTCCCTTGAAGCAGTTGACATTTAAGTGGCAATCTGAAGGATGATAAGAAATTAGACTGAGATGGAGGTGAGAAAGGAGGGCAAGTGTTTTGGGGAAAGGGAGACAGTCTGTGAAATTTCGAGAGGACTGTAACTAACTTCTGGATCTGAAAGAATGCTAGTAAGGCTTGCAGCTGGATCAGGCTAAATGGTGTGTGTGTGTGTTTTTCTAAAGAAAGAATGACACAAATAATTTCTACATTATTCAAGTTAAATTATGTGTCCCCAGCTCCCTACAGTATAAAGCCGAAGACTTTTCTTTCTCACTTTGGCATTTGTAGTTGTTATCACTTTCACCTATCCCATTTTTAAAATCAATACAATAATTATAGAGCATTTTGAAGTTTATAAAATGTTTTTATATATTTTTACATATATTATCTCATTCAATTCTCACAATTAATATGATTAAGAATCACGGAATCCAGGATGCTTCTCAAGGGGGATGGAGGGTGTCAGCGTAAATCTCACAGTTTTGTTTTAGGCTAATTCTAATGTTTACAGTGGAAATCAGACAGGCGTTAACAGAAATCATTTTTGATTTCAACCATAGGAGGTTCCTTTTTTTTTTTTTTTTTTTCTTTCTGGGAGGTTATAAATGAACCATGTCACTGGGAATCATCTTTTACCATTGAATATGATTTTTTTCAGAAATGCCAGTTTTCTGGTGATTATACCTGTTGGTTATTTGTATATCTATTTTAAAAAAATATTTTATTTGTTCATGAGAGACACAGAGAGAAAGGCAGAGACATAGGCAGAGGGAGATGCAGGTTCCCTGTGAGGCGAGGAGCCCGACATGGGACCCAATCCTGGGACTCCAGGATCACGCCCTGAGCTGAAGGCAGACACTCAACCTCGGAGCCACCCAGGCATCCCTATTTGTAGATCTTCTTTGGCAAAAAGTATATTCATGTCCTTTGTCCATTTTCCCCTGAGTTTTATTGAAATATAATAGATGTGTTGCATTGTGTAAGTTTAAGGCATACATCGTATTGTTTTGATACATTATATATATTGAAAAATGATTACTGCTATAGGATTAGACATGGCCCATCTTTTATCAGGTTATTTATTTATTTATTTATTTGTTTATGCTATTGAATTGTAGGGGTTCCTTGTACATTTTGAATGGTAGCCTGTTATGAGCTATGTGGTTTGCGGATATTTTTTTCCCATTCTGTCAGTTGCCTTTTCAGTTTATTGACTGCTTACTTTGCTGTGCAGAAACTTTTTAGTTTGATGTAGTTTCCGTTGTCTATTTTTGCTTTTGTTGCTGGTGCTTTTAAATGTCATATTCAAAAAATCATTGCCAAAACCAATGTTATGAAAATTTTTCCTCCACGTTTTCTTCTAGGAACTTTACAGTTTCAGGTCTTACATTTAAGAGTTAGTCCATTTTGAGTTGATGTTTCTGTATGGTGCTAAGATAAGGGTCCAATTTCTTCCTCCTTCCCTCTGTCTTAATTTCTCTTGCTCTCTTTCTTTCCTTCTTTTCATGCAGATATCCAGTTTTTTTTTTAAGATTTTATTCATTTATTCATGAGATACAGAGAGAGAGAGAGAGAGGCAGAGACAGAGGCAGAGGGAGAAGCAGGCTCCATGCAGGGAGCCCGATGTGGGACTCGATCCCAGGACTCCAGGATCACACCACACCCTAGGCCAAAGGCAGGCGCCAAACCACTGAGCCACCCAGGGATCCCCAGATATCTAGTTTTCCTAATGCTGTTTGTTGAAGAGACCACTACCCTTTGCCTATTGTGTACCCTTGTTGAAGATTAATTGACTGTATATGTGGATTTACTTCTGGGTTCTCTATTCTGTTCCATTTGCCTACGTATCTGCTTTATGCCTGTGCCATGCTATAAAACCGTGGTGAGATCTCACCTCACACCAGTTAGGAAGGCCATTATCAAAACCCAAAAAATCGAGCAGCCCAGGTGGCTCAGCAGTTTAGAGCCGTCTTCAGCCCAAGGTGTGATCCTGGAGACCGGGGATCGAGTCCCACATCCGGCTCCCTGCATGGAGCCTGCTTCTCCCTCTGCCTGTGTCTGCCATTCTCTCTCTCTCTCTCTCTCTCTCTATCTATCTATCTCTATCTCTATCTCTCTCTCTGTCTCTTGTGAATAAATAAATAAAATCTTAAAAAAAAAAATCTTAAGTGCTTATCAGGATGTGAAAAATTGGAATCCTTGTGCACTATTGATGGGAATGCAAAATGGTGCAGCCACTATGGAAAACAGTATGGAGGTTTCTCAAAAAATTAAAAATAGAATTATCATATGATCCAGCAATTACGTTTATGGATATATGTATGTTAAGAAACTGAAATCAGGGGATCCCTGGGTGGTGCAGCAGTTTAGCACCTGCCTTTGGCCCAGGGCACGATCCTGGAGACCCGGGATCGAATCCCACGTCGGGCTCCCGGTGCATGGAGCCTGCTTCTCCCTCTGCCTATGTCTCTGCCTCTCTCTCTCTCTGTGTGACTATCATAAATAAATAAATAAAAATAAAAAATAAACCTCAGTTTCCTTAGATGGAAAAGGAGGTTAGTATTTAAAAAAAAAAAAAAAAGAAACTGAAATCAGGATCTCAGAGACATTACTTGTATTCTCATGTTCATTGCAATATTAGCCATGATAGGGGGCGCTTGGGTTGCTCAGTGGTTGAGCATCTGCCTTTGGCTCAGGACATGATCCCGGGGTCCTGGAATTGAGTCCCGCATCAGGTTCCCCACGGGGAGCCTGCTTCTCCCTCTGCCTATGTCTCTGCCTCTCTCTCTGTCTCTCTGTGTCTCTCATGAATAAATAAATAAAATCTTAAAAAATATCTTAGCCATGAGAGCCAAGATGTGGAAGTAAAGTAAATGTCCGTTGATGGATGAAATGGATAAAAAAAAAATGTGGTATATACACACAATGGCATATCATTCAGCCTTAACAAAAAGGGAATCCTATCATATGCACAACATGGATGGATCTTTAGAGCATTATGCTAAGTGAAATAAGCTAGCCACAAAGGATAAATACTGCATGATTCCACTTATATGGGGTAAAAAAATCAAACCCATAGAAGCAGAAAATAAAATGGTGATTGACAGAGGCTGGGGTAGGGGAAATGGGAGTTGATGTTCAGGGATATAAAGTTTCAGTTACGCAGGAAGGAAAAAAAAAACGTTCAAGATCTGCCGTATACCTTGTGCTTCCAGGTAATGATGATGTACTGCACACTGACAAATATGCTAAGTGGGTAGAACTAATGTTATGTTATATAATATGACCTATACTAACAAAGAAGGAATGTCATGTACTCATTACTTTACCTTGAGACAGAACCATCTGAGGGATAAAAAGGTGGAACACATGTGAAAAAATGGATTCTTCTGGAAAGAAGGCATATAGACTGGATGACACTTAAGATTCCTGTAGCTCTGGGTTTCTGTGATATAGTAACAGCTCTGTTTGGAGAAATGGTCACTGGTTTGCATATCACTGTGCATGATTTAGAAATGCTGTTGCGAGGATAGGGATGATTTAGTCATGTTAATTTACGAACAGAGTATATTAAAATACTAACAGTGGTATTTGAAAAGCTTGTGGCTAAAAAAATCAAGGAGAATGAAAAGCAAAGCATAAAAGGATCTACTTTCGCTGTGTCACTTATGATATATTGTGGTCCTTGTTTGATACATGACTATAATAAAGCATTGCCATTCAATTAGACTAAGTTAACTTTAAAATTAATATTGTGCCCATGCTTGATTCCATTTAAAGGTCTGGAGGAAGGGAAGAGGATTTTGAACCGCTCACTATGCATTAGTTTCAATGACAGAATATAAATCATAGTAAGTCATGGGCCTCTGTCCAGTTCTGATCTCTGTGTGGTGCATGTCAATGTCAAACTTTAAAAAATGTGTGCCTCAGTTAGAGTGGCATGCATTTTGTAATTGGACAGAAGTGAGTGGAATGGATTGGAGGTTATAATCTGGGCCTTTGGAAATGTTTTGACAGTTTACCCAGGAGCCTGCATTTATTAATAGTAATGGTTCCTAAATTTTTATTTTGGCTGGCTTGGTGAATATATAGAAAGCCCTAGAAGGAGTGATGAAGGAAATGCATTAGTGAAAAGTATTAAAAAATTATCTCTGACATTTCTAGCACAAGGAGCAAGTCCCGATGGTTGATAAAAGAGCCTAAATCAATCGATAGGAACATCCATTTTAATTTTTTTCTTTCGTGTTCGATATTTAAGTCTTCCCCATTTCTGTTTTGAAGATACATCAAGAATTCTGTTACCGCTAATTAACTCTATTTTGTGGGCATCCGTGTTGATCTTTCTTAAAATTTACTCATTATCAATTAATGAACAGAACAAATTAGGGAAATAACTTGCACCCGTGTACAAGTGCATGCATTTTGGGGGTACTCAACTAAAGAGAGAAGGAAGAAGAGGAATTAAAATTTCATAAGTCCCTATTGTGTGCCAGAGACTCTGTTAGACAATTTACCTAATTTATAAGCAATTAATAAATATTGTTTTTTTGAAAGTATGTGACATTGTTTCATAGCTTCGTACCACTGCAGTTTTAGGTCAGCTTTGGGAACTTACAGGCCAGTTAATTAATCAGTTACGTATTGCCAGCTGATCAACTTTTTTTTGTGGAGGCTGGGATCAAGGCAAAAAAAAAAAAATACTGTTCTGGCATTAAGGGATTCACTACATTAGTACAGCTTATTCTTTCTGCTTCTGCAATGTGATAAGCAGTATAAAAAAAAGAGTATTTATCTGTGTTATATAAAAACGTGTCTCCTATACAACAAATTTTGCATAGACATATGCCAGAATTTTAATGAGAATCTGATCCTGAAGCATTAACATTTTTATTTGCTTTATTTGGCTTAATATTCTTATTTTTTTTTTGGCTTTTTGTGTGTGAAATCTTCAAAACAGACAACTCCTTTGCAATAACATTGAGAAAAATAAGCAAATTCATTCAGTATCAGGGATCAGGGATTGGGAAGTCATCTTATATGAAGTGCATGTTGAAGATGGTTTGATTGAGGGGGTAGGTAGTTTAAATATAGAAATGTGTTGGCACTACGTGGAAATAAGTTGGAAAGTGTGAAAGGAGAACTAGAAATTATTTCTTATAAGACGGTGAGGTGAGTATGTCATTATAGGAGTGGAAAGGAGAAATGAAAGCAGCCTGTAGATTCAAAGGGAAGTTGAGAAAAAGCCTTGGAGATGAAGGAGAGAAGAAAAGGCTCGATTCACATTTGTCATTTACTTTCAGTTTAGGGTTTAATTTCCATGACTCAAAGATGACTTCTAGATCCTCACCAGTGGCTAAATTGGAATTACATCAACTAGAAATAAAATAATCTGGAATAGGCCAAAATGGTATTGCTGGTGGTTAGGGATAGTTCAAATGTGCATCCATAATGAATTTTGAAATAAGGAATAGAAGATGTCCCTCCTGAGATTCCATGTTTGATATATTAGGGCAGAGATGGGTAAAGTCAGCTTTAGTATAAAATGGCCCCTGGGCCGGCAGGTTCTGTAATAGGTTGATTGAATATTCATGCATTTTAAAATAGAATATGCATTGGTCAGCCTTGCAAACATAGAAAAAGATGAGTTGAGTTCATTCAGCCACCAGATACAAGCTGAGTATCTCCCGGGTACCAAACACGGGATACAGCAATGAACAAGATAGATGATGGGCCCTGACCCCCTCTGAGGATTGACAATCACAGAGGTAAATGTTGGCATTATGTGGCTGAACATTGCCCAGGAGAGAGTATCAGTGAAACCATTTTTCATTACCCAGAGCATCTTTCCTTTGAAGATAGAGGCAGCAGGCATTTTTGTCTGTTGTTATTAAATAATCGAATCAACTAGCTAGTGTCTCTTTCTCTAAGTCCAGGCTAACCATAAAAGTTTCTGATCATAATGTGGGTTTCCAGATGTGCCTGTACGTTGGGGAAAAATACTCTAGTCAAGCAAGTGTGAGGACTTTGGTCCTTTTTTTTTTTTAAATATTTATTTATTTATTTATTTATTTATTTATTTATTTATTTATTTATATTTTTTATTTTTTTGAGGACTTTGGTCCTTATAAGGTTTACATTTCTCTTTTTAAATATGGCCATTAGCATTCTTTGTTTTAAATCAGTCTACTGCAAGTCCGCCCCTGAGGGATGGATTCTTTTCTCAGAATGCTGTCAAAATCAGATTTTTGAGTCTTGAAGGCTGGAGGCCAGATCCTTTACTATCATCATTCTGAGTCTTATGAGAAGCAGCCAGCTCAGCTTATTGATGACACCCAGTGTCCCTGGTTAGCTATTCTTGTTGTGTCTTGAGTTTCTGGAAGGAATGGATCTTATTTGATTTCTTCAAAGAATATCGAGCATGGATCTGAGAGAGATTGCTTTCAAAGCAGTGCTAGAATTGACAACTGTTGCTTTCCTGGTTCCTCTTGGTCATTCCCGGTGTCATTCCTTGATCTCATCCTATCCCACACACCTTCTGCCTCAGACATGGCTGGCAAAGGGCCAGCCCATCATCTTCTGGGATCCCTTTCTGCTGTTGAGGGGAGGAAATCATCATGTGTTAATTTGCTTTTGACATCTGGTTCTAGTCCATATGTTTAGAAGTCTGTTGTTAATAGTTGGTTACTGGCGAGGTCATTCTCAGGCCTTAAAACAATAACAAAAAGTCAATCTTAAGTGACTTCACTTTTCTAAAGAGACTGTAAGGAGAGCAGTAGGTAATGATTCTCTAACAAAATTGGTCTTCTCTTGATATCAGCATTTTTCTTTTCTTATTTTTTAAAACCCTTCAGCATAAAATACTTAAATAGGTTTCTGACTGATGATTAATAATCTATTTTTACCATTGTCCTCTGCAGATCCCAGTGAAATTTTCCTTTTCATGCCCCAAACAGAATTATAGTTCACAGGAGACTTGGTTGATGAGATTAGTATTAGTTTTACTTTTTTCATTCAGAGTAAAAATGGCAAAGTCATAGAGTGAACATTTCTCCGTAGGATGCTGTAAGTACTTGGGTATGTGGTTGTGTAATTATTTTGACATTACTTTGGCTTAAAAAAAAATGCAAAAGGTAATGTCAAAATAGGATGCCTAAAGCTTTAAAACAGTGTTTTTGTTTTCTTTTTTTTAATTTTTAAAGATTTTATTTATTTATTCATGAGAGACACAGAGAGAGAGAGAGAAAGGCAGAGACACAGGCAGAGGGAGAAGCAGGCTCCATGCAGGGAGCCCAACGTGGGACTTGATCCTGGGTCTCCAGGATCACACTCTAGGCTGAAGGCGGCGCTAAACCCATTGAGCCACCCAGGGATCCCTGTTTTTGTTTTCAAATTAACAGAACAGCCCTATTTCTAAGTGAAATATGGTGAACCGGATAAAATTAGAGATATTCAAGCTAAAGGCTGGATGGGCAGGTGACCCGGGGAGAGTCTTAGCTTGGAACTTCATAAAATCCAGTTTTGAAATCTCCGGGTTAGGATTCCAGTGTCAAATGCTTTTGCTGAAGAGGGGAATGAGGAAGAAACGATTATTTTGCCAGATGTATTTGGAAGAACACTTTATGTATGTGGGAGAAGTTCAAGAAGACAAACTGGATATTAGTAAAAAGGCTATGCTGGGCCTAGAAGGCACAGGAAATTGGGAGTCAAGCAAGCCACGTGTCAGTGAGGACATAAAGAGCAATGACCTGATACTGGATGCCTGGGTGTCTCAGTGGTTGAGTGTCTGCCTTCGGCTCAGGACGTGATCCCAGGGTCCTGGGATCAAGTCCCGCATCAGGTTCCCTATGAGGAGCCTGCTTCTCCCTCTGCCTGTGTCTCTGCCTCTCTCTCTTTCTGTCTCTCATGAATAAATAAATAAAATTATTTTTAAAAAAGAACAATGACCTGATACCCTGTTAACAGGAACACTAGTTACAGATTGCAGGATATGAAAATCAGCCTGAAAAAGCTTTTCTGAGGTGTTTAAAATTGTGTTAAAATTTGAATAATTCTTCTTGGGTGAAGGAATCAGGCATATCAGGACTCTGGAGATGGTGACAAACTTTAATTCAATTCATTTATCGTCAACAGTGAGCCAAACACAGTGCCAGGTACTTTAATAATATGTGCTGTACTGAAAATAGTGCTGAAGCTAAAAATGAAAACCATGGGTTATTTCATGCCCCATAAACGTGCCGGATAGGAATCACTAGCATTCTGTTACCCACTAATACGTGAGGCAAGGATATACAGTGACTGATATTGTTAGAATCCGGGTTTATTCCTACTCTCTGTAGTGCCGATTATTTTCTCTGCTATGGGTTGTCCGAGTGGAGAGTTTGGAATATATATACATATCTACGCATGCAGAGACCAACAAATTCCATTTAAATATTCTAATTGTCTCTTAGATACTGCACATATTAATGTTTAGACATTTCATGTCGTGGGAATATTTCATGTCAGATTCACTCTCTTTTTAGCCAAGGCTCACTCATTGCCAAGTGCCGATGTGTCTTCGCCAGTAAATGTGTAGTGCTTGATGGTACTTTGCTCATACTCTGTTTATTCTCTTCTGTGCGTAACATCATCCAAAGCAAAATTCCTTGGCCTCTTCAATTTCCTTCAAATTTATCTCGTTCTTCATCATCACCATAAAACCTCTAGATGGAGGAGTTATCTCTGAATATTTACTTCTCAACGCACTGCAGTTTGTCTTCTGCTCCCACAATTTAGGAACAGAGCCCTGTTAGGGTTGTCCGTGGTGAGCGACCAAGCTCTGATGCTGGTCTTTGTAACCCTGTGCTGCTGCTTATGTGCTCTTGAGGGTTGGGTGCTGCCTGCTGTGGGGGCTACTCTTTCCATCCACTCTTGTAGCTTCTTCCTTTTCATCTCTTTCACAGGCTCCCCTTCCTCTGTTCTTTAATGGCCCCCGAATGTGGACCCAAATCTTCTGTTCCTATAGCTTTTGCCTTAGTTTGGAACTCATCACCTCTTACCTGGTCCTTTCAAAGGAACTCCTGATAGTCATACATATTCTTTTTGTAAGGCCTGCGGAGAGCCTGATGTGGGACTCGATCCCAGGACCCCGGGGATCACGACTTAAGCCAAAGGCAGATGCTCAACCACTGAGCCACCCAGGTGTCCCCATTCTTGCATATTCTTGAGCATAAACGTCTCCAGATCCCACTACATAGAGTAGTCACCCATGGCCAGAGTAGTCACCCATTAACATAAGCCTGAGCCTGCCCTTGATTGCTACAAACATCCATTGCCCAATGATACAATTAAAAAATTCTTGTCACGACGTGCGAGCAGCCTGAGTCTGGCTTCCATTTCTGTTCCTGCCTCTCGGCCCTCCTGTCCCCTCCCTCTGCCAAGTGGAACCAGCTGCCTCTGAACTGGTGCTGCTGCCCACCTGGGTGTTCTTTCCCTCTCCTCTGGCAGTCTCCAACCTGTTTAATCTCTTTACATCCTCCCCCCACCACGCTGCAACAAGGGTAACTGCAATGTCTGTATTAAGCAGAGATTGTGATCGAAGCAAATAAGGCCAGTGTCACTGCGGAACTTCCTACAAGCATAAGACGATCTATACATGTTCTTTGTGGTTCTTGTTATTAGATCACTCTGAGGTGGGCTCAGGGGGATTTGCAGAGGACGCTCAGGAAACCAATAAAGATAATTAAAAGTTTAGAAAATTAGAACCACGAAAAACAGGTAAAAGAACAATTATTCAGCCAAGAGAAGAAAAAGCCTGAGGGGAGATCTAAGAAAGAAAAATGATTTCCTAGAGGATAGACTCAGACCATCCTCCATTAATATTGAGAAGAAAACACAGCAAAGCATGTAGGATTTATATTTGCCATAAGGAACATTTCCCAGATAAGGGATTGGCTATCGAGAATAGTTTATTCATGAAACTCTCAAAATTTATCTATAGATCTTAAAAGCTATATTTTCCTCTGTCTAGCCAATTTAGGTATGAAGCGGCCTGAATGCAGAGAAGTGAATTAGGTGATTTCTTGCTGTCCTATTTTTCTCAGTGTGTTGGTCTATCTTTCAGTGACTCCTTTTGCCTCCATTCATCTCTCTGAAGGTCTGTCCCTGGCTTTCTGTCTCTTTGTCTCTCTATTCCTCTTTCTCTCTCTGTTTTTCTTTCTCCATCTTCTCTCCTCTTTCTCCCACCACCTTTCGGTTGGTGTCACAACTAATTTTAGATTAGAGGAAAATGCCCCTTTCTGTAAGGAGTTGGGGACAGAAAGGATTTTGTGATCGCTTCCTTTGGTATTATTATTTTCTGAGATCGTCTTCCTCCTGCAGGACACTTTCCTCAGCACAAGGCCATCTCTTTTCCTTTGAAGAGAATTTTTCCTATAGCTTGTGGACAACATGTTTTCCCAGAGAAATGTGAAGTTCCTTCATTACCGGATATTGGGAGTGCAAGCAAAGGGATGTTAAGCAGGAGCGAGCTCTGGAGAGCAAGGCGTGCCACAGAATGCCCTGCTTGCCTTTGAGGGATACCTTTGCAGTTTCCATTTCTAACCATTGAGTTTAGTAGGTTCTAGGTGTTTGTGTAGTATCTTTCTATTTCCCTGTGCACTTCCTCCCCTTTCTTTTGTTGCTGGTGGCAGCGATGTTTGTCTTTCGTTGCCATTGCTTCAGATTTCTCCTCTGTGATGTTATTTCTTGTTGTTCTTTTCATTCCTTTTTAATTTGTAGCCTTTTGGGGGCAGATTTCATCTTCTCTATTGTTGAGATTGGGGCTTCATGGATGCAGCCTACTCGAGCATCCTATCCCTTGGCAGGCAGATGGATCCCAGCATCTGGTACTGGAATCAACACGGCAATGAGGTGACGGTTGTTAGAGTTTGTATGACTTGTAAGAAAGTCATTTGGTTGAATCAATACAACCTTTTTTTCCGCCTCCTGAGCAGGTCTAATATCTCATCCTTGACTTTTTATCTGGGGTTTACTAGATTTTCTCCTGAAGAATTTTAGAAGATAATAGGTAATTTATTTTTGTTTCTTATTTTTTCCACTAATTTGCATGTCATGGTTGAAGACAACAGTCTAGTGTCCTTTATCATGAGTTCGTGTGACCCACCAAACTGTGGAACTCCAACTTTGCTATATAAATTCTAGTAAGAAGTGTGAAATTGGCACTTGTCTTGGGGGGCACAGGAGAGGGAATCAAGAGAAAGGAGCATCTTAAGCAAGATATGGCGTTGCCAGCTAATAAGTGACCACTCTTTACTGCCATTCCAACAGGTGCTACTAAATGGAAGCTGCCTTGGAAAGGTTATTTGGAACCATGTATAAGAAATGTTACTGTAGGGGATCCCTGGGTGGCTCAGTGGTTTGGCTCCTGTCTTTGACCCGGGGTGCGATCTTAGAGTCCTGGCATCAAGTCCTGCGTCGAGCTCCCTGCATGGAGCCTGCTTCTCCCTCTTCCTGTGTCTCTGCCTCTCTTTCTCTCTCTCTCTGTCTATCATGAATGAATAAATAAAAACAAAATCTTTAAAAAAAGAAAATAAATGTTACTGTAAAGTAGAATCATTACTTTATTATTTGTGATAGCAAAATAAAATAAGGGGTACCTGGGTGGCTCAGTTGGTTAAGTGTTCAGCTCTTGATTTTGGCTCAGGTCAGGATCTCAGGTTGGTGAGATGGAGCCGCACCTTGGGCTCCACCTTCAGTGCAGAGTCTGCTTGAGATTCTCTCTCTGCCTTTCACTCTGTCCCTCTCTCTGCTTGCTCACACACTCTCCCTCTCAAAATGAAAGAAAGAAAAAAAAGAAGAAAAGAAAGAAAAAAAAAGAAAGGAAAAAAAGGAAGTAAAGTCACTTAAATCATAGCTTTGGGCTCCTCCCTCTCTCATTTTTTTCCTTTATTATTATTTTCTTTAGTATTTTGAGCGCAATCAATTCAAGCACAGTTCTATTGTTTCAGTGTTTTAAATTAAGAAGCACTTAGGTTTTTGTTGTTATTCTGTCACAAATATTTATTAAGCCTATGCCATTTGCTAGGTACTACCTAATTGCCTGATTTATTAATTCATTTAAGCCCCATAAAGGCCCTGTGACTGGTATTGTTATCTCTATTTTAAATATATGAAAGCAGACAATTTTCAAAGAGACTTTCAAAGAATAACTTGCCTGAGGTCAAACATGCCTATAAGTGACAGAGCCTAAGATTTTTTAAAAAATTGAACTCCAGTTTTCTTTCCATTTTATCTTAGCTGTGCCAATTCTTCTGCTTTGAATGACAATGATGTATTATTATTACTTTGAATAACAATTATATATCTGGGAAAATACATTTGAAGAATGGAAAATTTCTTCTATAAGTTATATAATCTGAATGATTGACACCAAATTAATAATCGAAAAATGAATATACGTTGAGTATTTTGCATGTGGAATAAAAGATGAGTTCTAATTACAGTATACATTGAATATTTATTGCCTTGGCTTTTGAGATTGCTTAGTCTCTTTTATAGAAAAGTAGGCTTTCCTGTGTCAAACAGAGTTTATACAGTACTTGTTATTCTTTTTTTTTTTTTTTTTTTTTAAATTCTTTTTTTTATTTATTTATTTATGATAGTCACAGAGAGAGAGAGAGAGAGAGAGAGGCAGAGACACAGGCAGAGGGAGAAGCAGGCTCCATGCACCGGGAGCCTGACGTGGGATTCGATCCCGGGTCTCCAGGATCGCGCCCTGGGCCAAAGGCAGGCACCAAACCACTGCGCCACCCAGGGATCCCCAGTACTTGTTATTCTTAAATCTCTTTTCTCTTTTTGATGCTGACATGGAATTCATAATCTAAGGGCTCTTCCTTCAAGTGACAATCAGGATGAATGATTGCTTGGCTATCTGTCAATGAAGTTAATGATGGCCTAATAAAACAGCAACAACAGCAGCAACAGACATTTATTGAGTACTCATTAGGGGTCAGGCAAGAAAAGTTGAGCAAACTTTCCCCTGTCCCCCAGGCCTTGGCTGGGAAACTGTAGAGCAAGGATTTGAACCTGGGTTTGCATGACTCAGTGCTCAATGTTAAAATAAATTCAAGAAATACAAGAGATTAGAAATTTTTATAATTCAGGAAATACAAGAAGTTCAAAAACTCTTTGGACACCTGCCAATTTTTAGTCCCTTTAAGAAAAATTAATATTAAAATTAAAATTAACTTTTACAAAAACAGTCATCTTTCCTTTGCAGACAGATGGCTATCTATGAAACAATTTTCTTAAGATTTTGTTTATTAGAGAGAAGGAGAAAAAAAAAAAAGAGCAGTGGGGAGGATCAGTGGGACAGGGAGAAGCAGGCTTCCTGCTGAGCAGGGAGCCTGATGCGGGACTGGATCCCAGGACCCTGGGATTATGACCTGAGCCGAGGGCAGACGCTTAACCTACTGAGCCACCCGGGATACCCTATGCAACATTTTCCCCCATATTTTGAAGAAGTAGTATGCAATCAGGGTAGGATGGGGCTTCCAAATGTTGTTCATGCCCTACCCTGGACCAATTTAATAACATGGCAAAAGAACCATTAAGTGTCTGACCTGGCTTCTAGTATTTAAATAGTTCCTTTTAATATTTGTTTACTTAGATTTATAGCTTTAGTTGTTTATTTATTTTCCATTCTGACACTTTATAGTAAAATAAATAAAATCTTCTCAATGGTTTAAAGTAGACTAAAACTTCTTTCACAGATATGTTGAACCATGATCAATGTATCCACCGAATAGAATTGGAAGGGGACAGTTACTTATTCTGTAAATCACTTGTGCCAAAAGAAATATACTATTTTTTTAAAGATTTTATTTATTTATTCATGAGAGACATAGAGAGAGAGAGAGAGAGAGAGAGAAGCAGAGACACAGGCAGAGGGAGGAGAAGCAGGCTCCATGCAGGGAGCCCAATCTGGGACCCAGTCCCGGGACTCTGGGATCACGCCCTGGGCCAAAGGCAGCGCTAAACTGCTGAACCACCTGGGCTGCCCTCAAATTTCTATTTTAAAGAGAAATGCTAACTTTCACTCTGTATGTCCTCCTTATGCCTGTGCATGATGGCAGGCAGGAATGAGGTCATTGCTGGTGTCTGCAAATAAGTGGCTATGGAAATTATACTACTTTGCAGCAAATATAAACTAAAATTAAGTGGCTCATCTCTGCATTTAGGACTGTATTTTAGCATAGTAGTGGGTGAATGGTAAAACCCAGGGATGTCGAGCCCAGACCTCAAGGGAAACTTTCCCTGTACAGCTCTGGAGTAGTTGCACATATGCCTAAATCAGGCCTTGCGATCTGCTTGACCAAAGAAATTCCCACATCCACTTCTGGTTTGCAGAGTAGCCTCTGAAAAGTAATTTATTCTCTCTGTGCTTTGTTTTCCTCATCTGATCAGGGAGGCTAATTGTACTTGGCACCAACCCCCATCACAGCAGGCTTCTGAGATTAATAAGGTGATATTCATTGAGCATCATGGATGTTGAAAAGTCACTGCCTAAGTTTAATAGAAGTGTAAGGGGTGGCGGCGGGGAACATATTATTCTTCTGTATACTTCGGTAATCAACTCTACTATTTCCTATAAAAATGCTACTAGATTTCCCAGATTTCCTACATATGGACTTTATATTCTAGACATGCTAGTTTAGTTTTTATAGAAAAGAATCTGAAGCTAGCCATGGATAAAACGTGTATCTAGTCTTCAAGTCACTGTAAAGTTTTCTTTTTAAAACTCTATTCTGAATATATTTTCAGAAAAAGACCATAAATCCCATGTTTTCTTGCTTTAAAGAGCTATATACATAAACTGTTTCAGGGTTGGCAAATACGTAGCATATGTGTTATCCTCTCCTCCTGCACACATAGTACACAATGCCGATTTATTAAAATCCTTTACTCTCTTGAGTAAAGGCAGAACTCCGACTTTGCCACAACACGGTGTCCCAGGCAGCTACGGCCAGTCAGTCAGAGGTGGGGACGAATTAAAGCTTCTGTCAATCCTGAGCAACTCTGACTTTTTAATTTACGAGTAAAGAATCCAGAGTGCCTGAGTGGCTCTGTGGGTTAAGTGTCTGGCCATGGTCCCAGGGTCCTAGGATAGAGCCCAGCATTGGGCTCCCTGCTCATTGGGGAGTCCATTACTCCCTCTCTCTCTCATCCTCCCCCAACTCGTGCTCTCTCACTCTCTCGAATAAATAGATAAAATAAAATCTTAAACAAAAATAGAATCCAAAGTCAAAATATTATATTTTTTTAACTAAAGTCATGCAACTTGTTATTTTTGGTGCCTTATAAACTAAAACCCAGATGTGCATGTTCCCATTCCAGATTTATTTTGTGACACCAGGCTGGTCCAATAATTTTCAAGTCTGGCCGCATTCATAGTATTCTATATATCTTTGTATTTCCGATCGACTGTCTCATTCATTTAGTCATCGATTAAGTAATATTTATTGAGCAACTACTATGCCTGAGTTAGTGTCTCTGCAGCCAAGCAACTTAGAGGTAAATAGAAAAAGCAAGTCATATTCAGAAATAGCCATGCACTTGAATGTTTGCCTCTACTCAACCACTGAATGTTCGGGCTGAGGTCAAGAGTGATCTAAATGTCAGATTTAACAAATATACTTCAGTTTTTAATTTTTCACTTCACTTAACCATTTCATACTATTTTCCTCTTTCTTGAATTTCTGATTATATTACATTTTCTTGAATTTCTTGTTACATTTCATTCTAATAAGTTGTTGGTTTTTTTAGTCCTCCTATCTGGAGCCACTCTCTCTTTAAACAGTGTGATTTTTTTTTTTTTTTTCCTTCTTCATAGTGCTTTGTGGTCAGTGTTCTTGGGACTCTGACCTCAGTTCCCTTTTTTCCTCTTTGTGGAATTTTACCCACTATTTTAACTGCAAACTGCAAACTTCACCTAGAACCTAAGTGTTCTCTCATCTTCATCCGAACGCCAATAATGACCAGTATATCCAGCTACTTGCTGGACCTGTCTCTGGTGTTCCAGAGGCACGTAAATCTCGACTTTTCTAAAACTGAACGTATTTCCTTCAAATCTGCTCCTCTTCAGGTTTTTCCGAGTTCGATGAATGGTGCCACCACCCACTCAGCTGCTGATGCAGAAATATAGGCATTTCTCTTAACTCCCCATCCTTTTTCTTTCTGCCCTCATCTTACAAATGAGAAAATTCTGTCATTTCTTATCTTTTAATAACTTGGACTGTGTCTCCACCTCCTCTTCTCTACAGCTGGTTCCTTCGTCGGGGCCTTGTCTTTCACCTGACTCATCACATAGCGTCCTAACTGGTCTAATTTCATCTCCTGTGGCCCTATCAATCAAGTCTCCATGCTGCTGTCAGCTTAGTTTTAATGAAACACAAACTTCACGTCTGACACACGAGCCTGGGATCATTGAAAGCTCCCCTTTACATTCAGGATTACACATGAACCCTTTTCCCCTTCAGGATCTGGTTCCTGCCTGCATTGCCAGCTTTGTCCCTCATCACTCTGATCCTGTCCATCAATTAACCCCTAAGTTTGGGCTACAGTTTGAGAGGATTTTGAGATCCTTGAATGGATTGTGTCTCTCTTGCCTCATTATTCATGCATATGTTGTTTCTACCTGAAATCCCCACTACTTCTCTTGCCTTTGCTAAAATAACTCATCCACTAAATTTCAATTCTGATGCCATTTCCAGAATGAAGCCTTCCTTGCTCCATAATACTTTTTTTTTAAAAAAGAAAATTGTAGTATTTTCTGCATGGCATTGCAATTGTTGTCTTTTATCATTAGCTCTGTATCTCCATGCTTTTCACTATTCGTAGCACAAATTGCTTGAATCAATTGTACTATGATTGGCGCTCTCCCCAAAGTCTACCCACTTTGCCCTAGAGCTTCTGACATAGCTTTGTTACAGTTCCTGTGCTAGAGTTTGTCAATACTTCAGCAAGTGGTGAATAAAATGCAGTGCCTTGATCCTGAAATCATCAGGGGTTTTGCGACAAAACTAGGATTGTCTTGCTTTTGCTTAGTGAAGGAGAGAGAAGCAAGAGGAGTGTGGAATGACCTCACCCTTACTTTGGAGAATTATCTTAATATCATCCATCTATGCTAGGCATCTAAATTGTCTGCGTTTTTGTCTTTGTGGTCAGCCATTACCATTCACTTTACCATGATATATGTCAGGATGATCGAACTGGATTCTTCAAGTCAAGAGATCTTATCAGTAACACTCCTTATTTGTCTCTTTGTGTTATAGATTTACTGGGATGTATCAATGATCAGTTCTCTTATTTGTAAATCAATTAAAAATTTATTTTTATAAACCATGATCTATCTAGTTATCTATCATCTCTGCACACATTTTATCCTTACACACACCTTAATTGCTTTTATTTAGAAAATATGTATGGGGCCCCCAGGTTGCTCAAGCAGTTAAGTGTCAGACTCTTCATTTCAGTTCAGGTCATGATCTCGTGGGTCCTAGGATTGAGCCCCACATCGGGGGCTCCACACTCAGCATGGAGTTCGCTTGAGATTGTCTCTCTCCCTCTGTGTCCCCCACCACTTGTGCTTTCTCTCACTCTTAGAAGTAAATAAAAAAATCTTTAAAAAAAAAAGAGAAGAAAAGAAAAAATATGTATAGAAAATATGTAGGGAGGAAATTGTAGCACTTATTCTGAGTGATGGAATGTCAGATGACATTTTTCCTCCAATTTTTAATGTGTTTTGTATTTTTTAATGTATTTTAATGGTGAACTTATTTTTTTACCTTTATAGTTCAAAACTTCTTAAAAGGAGAAAAGCTGGACGCCTGGGTGGCTCAGTGGTTGAGCATCAGCCTTTGGCTCAGGGCATGATCCTGGGGTTCAGGAATTGAATCCCGCATCGGGCTCCTTGCAGGGAGCCTGCTTCTCCCTCTGCCTGTGTCTCTGCCTCTCCTTCTGTGTCTTCTCAAGAATTAATAAATAAAACCTTAAAAGAAAGGAGAAAAGCAATGAAATAAGGGGACACAGGTTCTTAGAAAGCAATAGAATTTTATATTCAGGCCTGTCCCTTTCTCATTGACTAGTGATCCACATTTCTATTTAAGAGAATGCCATTAATTTATTTAACCAGCAAAAAATTTATGAAGCGAGCAGGTTCACTAGGACAAAAAGTACTATGATTGACCACACGGAAAAACTCAACTCAGCTTTAGAGGGGAAGGGAAGAGGAAAAGGAAGAGGAAGTGATACTGGAGCTTTATTTCAAAAGGTAAGCAAGCATTGACTGCTGTAGAAGCTAAAGGAAGGTATTTAGGCTGCACAGACCTGCACCAGACATCGAGAAGCCGGGGGTGCTTGGGAAGGCTGGCGATTGCTGTGTGTGTGACACTGTGAAGAGGAGAAAGATTTGTATGTTATGTTGTTTTGTTGATCCATACATTTTAGGAGGAATTGGTCAAAGGAAATAAAAAGTTCTTTTTCTGAGTTAGCTCTTCAAATCTATGCAGTATCTGATTTCATTGAAATTAATAGATGTGGCAGTTTTTCCTTGGTCTCTATTCCCAGTTATCCGTATTGTTTCATTTCTCTGAACTCGTCACAGCTTATTTGTCTAACACCCATTGGACATATATTGTTATATCCTTGTGTTGTCATCAGTAGTTTTATCTCCCTCTCTGGTTTTAAGACACAGTCCTTGCATTTGATTTTTTTCCTGTCTCAGATACCATTTGGGAATATGATGCAGCCATTAGCCAAGAGACTTTCCTAAATAACCTAAAGTGATATTAAACTGCTCATCTTTACTCATAATTCATGTTCCATGGTTGACTGTTTGGGGAACACCAGCTCCTGAGTGAACAAGAGCAGTTTGGGGAGCGTTACGTTGACTTATTATGCTCTAGTTCGAATGCAGTGTGTGCCAGGGACATCACCTTATGATTACAGCTCGTTTCCACCAGAAGGTCCCTAAATAAATTCTGGTTTTGTTAATCAACAAAGGTATAATTATGTCATCATATGCTGTAGGCTTTTAAATCAATGGTTCTGAAGCAGATTGTTCTTTGATACTTCCAACACTTTTTCATGAGCTTGCATAGGGAATTTGGGTAGTTAAAAGTTGAGCACCCTGGGCAGACTTTTGATGGCTCCTGATGGCAGGATGTTTACGGTTTTTCTGATTGAGATCGACCATTAATCTGGTGCACACCCAGTCTAAGGAATAAATGAGGGCCCTTTGTTGGAAGTCAGGAGGCTGTAAATGTTCCTTTTTCAGGAGCCCCCAGCTTCGACCAATCCTCATCTATTCAAATATACTTAATTGTGTCATTGTGATGTGTATGATTCTCAGAGTGCTCATGATTCTTGGAGTTTATTTTGCTTCTCAGCACATTTTGCTTTTCAGAAGTCCTTTGTAGTGACTTCTGAGACCCTTTGTGGCTCATTGTGACCACTTTTGCCCCAAATTGCCTTCCAGACACCAGGGGCAGTGTGAGCCAGCTTTAGCTACCATAGTGGTTCCTAAGTCTGATGGTGTGTGAGCATCACCAGGGGGTTTGCAAGAATATCGATGCCTGTGCCCCACATCAGCCTAAGTAGGTCAGAATCTTTTGGCAAGGGGTCCAGGCAATGGTGTAGATGTCTTAAAAGTTCCCCCGGTGAGATCTACTATGTAACTAAGATTGAGAATGAGCAGAGTGTGGATCAGGACTGAGGATAGGCAGGGTGTGCTCACCTTTGGGCAGTGGTGAATGGGGCTGAGGAGCCTGGGAAGCAGCGTGTTGGGGAATGAGGGAATGGAAATCCTGATGGACTCTTTTAAGGCAGTATCAGTGTGGACGGAGAGGTAGAGCCAGGCATAAAGTCAACAGAATGGAAACTGGAGGGCTTGAAAAGAGAGAAGTCAGAGCAGGGGGGTAGGACCTGGGACTGGAACAGCTGCAGGGTCATTATCTTGTGCCACTGAAGGTGTGTGCCTGAAGCAGGTAGAGCCACACCGTGAAGAGATCAGGTCGGGGTGAGAAAGGGACAACTCAATTAAATAGACAACCAAAACTCCGAATTAGTAGAAATGTAGTTTTCCTCTTTGCTATCTTCTGTTCTCATGTTGAGCGCTGCTGATTTGCATGTGGGCTGTTGGACAAACAGGCCACTGAAGAGCTCATTACAACAAGGTGAAGTAAAAGGTTGTGTCTGTCTGGTTTTCTTGCAACCGCACATTCATACCTTGACAACGGGTCCTTTTCCCTAGGCTCAGACACTGACGTGTGTCCAGAGGCATCCCTTAGGCCTGCTCTTCTGTCCATTTGCAGCACTACTGGCACTCCCCTGCTCCAGCTCCAGGACCTGGATATAAAGCTAACTATGCATGTACCTGGAGGGCCTGCTTCTCAGCTCACGAGGTGCTACCAGCTTCCCATGTGCCTGCCTCTGGACATTATCTGATTTTGTCCCCTGGTGCCCATGTTTCTATTAAATCACCTCTGTAGATTCAGCGATTGGATTTTTTTTTTTCAATTGGCTGAGCAGCTCTAAATAGGCCTCAGTTATCTTCTGAGCCTCAGATTTGGGACCCCAGTCACATTCTGATTGCTCATCTCCCCGCCCCCCAACTCCTGGTGGTTGGAACATTGTACAGGCAGCCATCTTTAGGAAGTCCAGGGCTGTGTCCCCTTCTCCTGGCCTGCAAACCACCTGTTCACAAGTAATGAATCACTTCAATTAAGCACCCTGTCAAGATGTCTAAAAGTGTATTTTTGAGTTTGAGTGAACCTAAACTTTGTAGTGAATATATGCATTTCTGTCTATAAACTGAGCTTAAATATGCACAATACTCAGATTGGTTTGATATCACCTTCCAGTTCTTGCTCACGCATCTAGTTGAGAAGGTTGTGTTCCTCCAGAAAGAGGAATTTCTCTCCCTTTCTCTTCAGATTTAGCAATTATTCACTGAACACCTACATCATCAAGTACTGTCTGAAATCCTTCTACCTGGGTTTATGTAATTTCCTGAAGCTATCAGGATTCCACAAATGGATCTTTCTGATCTTCAAGGTTCTAGCTGCTGGTGATTTCCTATGTTATCCAAAAGCTGATGAATAAAGTTTGCTCAGTGTGCTCAGTACAGTGTGCTAGTTCTGGTATATGCAAGGGATGGTCTGTTCAAGGGATAGTCTATTTTTAATGAAAAAAATAGGTCATCTGATAAAAATACCCGATCTAACCATGACCTCTTCATTCAAGAGGAGTTAAAAGTGAATACTTTTGGGTTTCAAAGGAGTGGTTCTTCACTTGGATGTGGATGTGAGTACTTCACCTGTTAACACTTGGCTGTTAAAATAATGGCAGGAAGTTGGTTTTTGACAGCAAAAATAATTCTAGTGTAAGTAAGAACTTTAGAAAGGAGCCAGAAGAAGAAGACAGCTTACAGAGCCTTGTGTTGAATCAACAAAACAAATCTCATTACAGATTAAGGTGCAGGTATGGATGCGTGGAAATTGAATTAAACCTTCAAAAATACTGTGAAATCCCACAGTTTGAATTATGGAACATTAAGGTCTGGCTAAATCAGTAGTGACTTCTGAATTAGAGTATCGATGAGAAGCATCATCTCTATTTGATGTGTAACTATTTTACATGTTGTGGGGTGTGTGTTTGTGTGTGTTTGGGAAAGTGGAGCAATGTTATAGGAATTCTGTGTTAAATTCTAAAATTAGGGGCACCTGGGTGGCTCAGTGGTTGAGCGTCTGCCTTTGGCTCAGGTCGTGATCCCAGAGTTCTGGGATTGAGTCCCACATGGGGCTCCCTGCATGGAGCCTGCTTCTCCCTCTGCCTGTGTCTCTGCCTCTCTCTCTGTGTCTCTCATGAATAGATGAATAAAATCTTGAAAAAAAGAATTCTAAAATTAGAACCACAGGGGTTTTTAAATGTATTAGATTCTGATGAGAGTTGCGTGTTTTGATGTAAAAACAAGTATGTCTTTAAATGCAAATCAGGAGTATGGCTTGTGTGTTGGTTGTATGTGTCAACCTGCCTAGACTATACAGTACCTTGCTGTGTAATCACACACTCATCTAGATGTGGCTGTGAAGGCCTTTTGAGATGTAGTTAACATCTAAAATCAATTGACTTTAAGTAAAGGAGCTTGCTGCTGATCATGTGGGTGGATCCCATCCAATCAGTTGAAAAGATTGAAAAGCAGAAACAGGTTTACTGGAGAAAGAAAAAACAGAAGTCTTCCTGAAGACCGCAACATCGGCTCCTGCCCAAGAAATACTTACTGGCCTGCAGCCTGCCCTGCACATTGCAGTCTTGCCAGTACCCACGATTGCATAAACCAATTTCTTGAAAGAAATCTCTTTATTTATGTGTATATGTATGTGTTGTGTGTGCGTCTGTCTATCAGTCTGTCTGTCTATCATATATGTCCTACTGGTTTTGTTTCTCTGGAGAACCCTGACTGATGCAGCTTCCTAAATGGAAAGCATTTTGAAGATGCCACATGGATAATATCCAGGAAGATACCGGAATAGGAGAGTGGGGGTCTGTTGTTCTGGTGCTCTGGTTTCTGTGATGCTTTCCAAGGCAGATCTCCCTGAGGCTGTGCAGAGCCCTCCCTGAAGCAGCCACTGCTCCCCCCAGGCCTCCCTTGCCATCTCCCTGCCTTTGCTGCTCCCTTTAAGGCTCATGCTGCATTTGGCTGTCTTTGCCTTTGTGCGTCTGTTTCCTTCTACTTCAAACACGTTTTCTCTCCTCTGTCCCTCCTCCATGATGCCTGCCCCCCTCTTCACACCAGAAAACCTGGGGTCCTCTCATCTCTGCCTGTCCTCGCCCGTAGAGCATTTTCCACATAGGGGCTCTGTTGATTTGCTTGTGTGTCTTTTTTCATTTGCTAAATGGTAATCACCACGTCTTAGTCGTCTTTGTATTCCTGGCACCTAGCACAGCTCCTGGCATAGAGGAGGTGTACAATCAATATTGTTGAAAGACTGAATAAATAGCTCACCCTCTTCTTCAAGTTAAGGGGCAGATGACTGGGAGGTGTCTTAAGTGGCTGTTCTTTCAGGGCTAGGTCTGGTCTGTTCCTTGTACCTGAGGCTCTTAAAGAGAAATCCTCAAACAGACCTTGAATTCCTACCAGGGGCCTCCGCTCTCAGTGTTTGGAGGCGGGGGTAGAGTTATGGTGGAGGGAATGATATCTACGCCAAGCAGATTTAGCTGCCAGAAATCTCTGGCATAATATGTTGGTGGCATGAAAGCTTCACAAACTCAGAGTTCTGAGTTTGGGCTGATTTATTTTAACCTTTCTAATTCAGGGCTTGAGGCTCTACCTGTATTTATTAGCAAGGAGTCCAATCTCCCTTTTGAAGTTTTATCGACCCAATGGGTCTTAAACTTGATGCCTTACTTCATACCGCAGGGGGGGGGGGGAGGGTCACTGGGATCCATTTTAAGTACCAGCCTTGGAGAAAGCTCTACCATCTGGTTTTTCTAACTTACCTGTGTCTTCCGGCCACGCAGTGTCGCCGTTGAAGCCCGAATCTGCATAGCCACCTGTCCATCTAGCACTGGTGCCCTCCCTGGCCCAGACCATGCATAGGCCACGAGGGTGTCCCTTACTCCAGAATGGCTGGGTTCAGAAGCGTTCTCATCAATCATCCTGAAACCAGCTTTCCTGTCCATGCTGCCGATTTGGATAGGCCCAAGTTGGCGGCTTGGCCACCCCACTTTTTTTCACGATTTTGTTTGGAGGGGCTTCATCATTCTTCCATACCACTGGGCCTGACATCCGGTCTCCCTGAAAAACCTCTGCACTCCCCCTCTCTGGGGACCAGCTCTGCATGTCAGGACTCTTGGAGAGCTTTGCTAGAGTCACAGAAGTTTATTATACTTTTCCCACCCCCCTTTCCCAATAACGTTCTTATCTTAACCCAGGGAGCTACTGGGAAATTGCCCAAGTGATTCCTCAAGCAACTGAGGGAATGCCTGCTTTGAGGTGACTTTCTGCTTTGCTCCTTGAAATACATGAAGCAGATATAAATTTTTATGGGTCTTTCAAATGACATTTGATTTAGTCTCTATCCTATCAGGCATTATGTATGTAAGAATGGTAGTCTTTGCATTTGGGTAAGGCTATATCATCACTTTTCCATTAAGAGATACTAGGAAGTGTGATTAGTTAAGAAGCAGAAAGATGTTTAAAGGTGTTAGAGATTCAATACCTTATGGAAGCAGCTTGAGCCATCTAAATTCCAAACGTGAATTGTTCGTAGGCTTTACAACAGGGCTAAATTACATTGTAGGCACTCAGTGCCCTTCACTACATCATTAATTTTCAGCTTCCTCTTTTATTATTCCTTTACATTGTCCTTGTTCTAGCCAGGATGTTTCACTAATTGCACTGTTTGAACACGTGCAGGCTTGTTGTTCCTCTACTCCCCTTTGTGGCACCCTCTAATCCATTATAGAGATAATTTTTCTTCCAAAAGCTGTGTGGATTTTTTGCTATTCTAGTGTTTCTCTAATAAAATGACAGTATAGTGAGGTGCCTGGGTGGCTCAGTTGGTTAAGCATCCGACTCTTGATTTCCACTTAGATCATGGTCTCAGGGGGGTAAGATGAAGCTTGAGTCTGGCTCCCTGCTGGGCATGGAGCCTGCCTAAGATTCTCTCTCTCTCTCTCTCTCTAAATAAACAAACAAACAAATACATAAATAAAGTTACATTAAAAAATGTCAATAATGGCCACCATTTCTTTTTTTTTTTTAAGAGATTCTATTTATTTATTTAAGAGAGAAAGAGATAGCGAGAGACCTCATGGGGAGGATAGGGGCAAAGGGAGAGGGAGAAGCAGCAGGGAGCCTGTAGTGGGGTTAGATCCCAGGATCCCAGGATCATGACCTGAGCCAAAGGTAGACTTAACTGACTGAGCCACCCAGGCACCCTAATAGCTACCATTTCTTAAGCCTCTTCTATAATAATGATTATTTTTGTCATTAAAAAAATATGGAAATAACATACCAACACAAAAGTTTATAGAACCATATGTACAGGTTAATTATTACATAGTGAATTGTTGTTATAAAATAATTTTAAGTGAACATCCATGTGGTCTGTATTATCACCATTTACATTAAACAAAAGCACATTGCCAGGATCCCAGAAGCCCTGTGGTTATCTTTCCTGATAATAAATCCCTCTGTCTCTTGCTCCTTCCAAAGTAACCACAGTTTCACTTTTATGCTCTTCACTCTCTTGCTTTTAATACTTCCTCAATTACTACAGTTTAGTTTTGCTGTTTTAGAGCTTTATTACTTGTACAGTATGCTCTCGTTTTTCTGTCTGGGTTCTTTTATGTCATGGTTTCTGAGAACATCCAGGCTTTGTGTGGGAGTGGTTTGTTTTCATTGTTGAATAGTCTCCATTGTATGACTGAGCCGTGATATCTTTATCTTTCTGTTGATAGATATTCAGGCTGTTTCCAGTTGGAGGCTATTATAAATAACGATGCTATAAACACCTCTGCACAACTTTCTTGGTGCCCATGTATACATCTGGGCCTGGAATTTTCTTGTGGGAAAGTTTCTAATTATAAATTCAATTTTGTGAATAGTTATAAATCTATTTTTTTGTGCTTTTTATTCCTATGTACGATTTGGTAATTCATACATGTTTTTCTAGAAATTTGTTTTCATCTGTATTTCTTAAAATGCACTCTCATTATCTGTTTAGTCTCTGAAGGATCTGTAGTGATGCCCCTTTTCCATTTCTAACATTGGCTGTTGCTGCTTTCTTTCTTTGTATTTTGATCAGTATTGCTATAGTGATCAGTCTTAGTTTTTTTCACAGGACCGACTTTGTTTATCCTCTCTGTATTGTATGTTTCTGTTTTCTTACTACTTGTTTAATTAAATTCTATTTATTTTATTATTATTTCTATCTTTTTGGCTTCTTTTGTTTTTCTAATTTCTTGAAAAAGATTCTTCATTCATTCATTTTTATCATTTCTTCTTTTCTAATATGTTAAAATTAAAAGAATAAGCATGATTTTAGTTGTATCTCACAATATTTTCATTACTATCCAGCTCAAAATATTTTCCCTCTCCCACTGAGATTTCTATTTTCACTCATATGTGATTTGGACATATGTCTCTTGGTTTTCAAAGATCTGGGGATTGTCAAGTTATCTTTTTTTTTTTTAAGACTTTATTTATTAGAGAGAGAGAGAGAGCATGAGTGAGGAGGAGAGGGAAAAGCAGGCCCCCTACTGAGCAGGGAGCCTGACACAGGGCCAGATCCTAGGATCCTGGGATCATGATCTGAGATGAAGGCAGACACTTAACTGATTGAGCCACCCAGGTGTCCTCAAGTTATCGTTTTATTATTGATTTATAATGCAGTTATATTATGGTCAAAGAATATCCTCTGTGAGATTCAGTCATTTAAAGTTTTTTGAGACTTGCTTTGTGGCATTATTCATGGTTGATATTTCTAAATGTTCTTGTTGAGTAAAAGAATGTGTATTTTGTAGTTGTGGTATTAGTCATTCTATATATAGCCATAGGTAGAGTTGGCAAATTCTTTCATTCAAATCCTTTATTTTCTTACTGATTTTTTTGGCCTGATTATTTCATTGGTCATTGAGAAAAATATGTTGCCATCTCCTTATCCCTGTGTGAACCTGTCTATTTTTCTTAATTCTTTGTCAATTTACTATAAGTTTCTATATTGTGAGGCCACAGTATATCTTCCCAATGAGCTGAACCTTTGTCAGTAGCCAGGCTCCCTTGTAATCTATAATCGTATGTTTGCTTTTAAATTTTGCTATAATCATAGTTATACTAGCTATATATTTTATATATATAATAGCTATGTATTTCTTTTTGTTATTGTTTGCATGCTTTTTCAAGTTATTTTTTTATTAATATTTTACTTTCAACCTTTATGTAGGCTTAGTTTCAAATGTATTTTTTACAAATAGCATATATTTGAATTTTGAATTTGCAGGTGTGAAAAATATCTTTATTCTATCCTCACACTTTTCTCCTGCTTTCTGCAATGTCTGTTTCCTCTGGGTACCTCGTTTTTGTTTAGTTTTGAGCCTTTTTTTTCTTGATAGAGATTTTTCTGAAATATATGGTATTGTTTACTCTCTGCTCATTTTTAAGAGTGGACAATAAGAAGATTAGTGCACAGACAAGCTTATGACAGGAAATTTTTGAGGGAGGGGGCTGTGGTTAATTAGCATTTGGTTATTTCACCAGGAGACCTCAAATGTTAATAGGCTTTTTGGGGAAGAGGAGGCTGGTCTTTGAGATGCCTTCAGCCCAGACAAACAGCATTGTGGGTAATGCTGTTTACCCACAGATACATAATATTATACGCAATATTACATATAATATTATTATACATATTACATATGTATAATATATAGTACAATATACATATAGTATTAATTATATTATTATATGCAAATTTGTATTTTTACAGCTCCTATTTTAACTGGTGTCTAACTCGTTGCTTGAACTTCTCCAGGTAGCATATGTCCATCTTCACTAGGTGGGGTGAAAGTCATTTCTTGGTTTTATTGGCTGAGGGAGGGTAACTGCTAGTCTTAACTGCTTGTCATGCAGGGTTTCCAACTTCTGTGTTCAGTTCTAGCCTTCCCCTCTCTCATCTTCAGAATACTGAGCCTACTGTTCTTGAGGAGGTTCAAAGGCAGAATTGAGCTTCCTCCTTAATACATTCCCAGAAGGATTTAATTATATGGAAAAAGTCAAAACCATGTTCATTGCCATTCCTTAAACTTCTTTCTAAAATTTTATTAAAATTTCTCATTTTCTGTCATTTCTTCTTCTACTCTGCAGATTTACTCTTTTACTCCTGTACTCTTCTCACTCCACCAAGTTTACATTTAACCCTGGCCCTGGAGTGCTGTTACATGTGGCACCAAAAGAGGCTCCTGGACAATAATGTCTAAGAGTCATTTGAAGCAAGACAGCTAGTTCAAGGACAATGGTCAGGTGTTGAAATGGAAGGAATTATTATGAATAAAGCACAACATATTTTATTCCTACCCCTATCTGAATCCAAAGGTATGAGGGTACTATATATGAGCAAGTGCAAGTTAAAAGAGGCGTTTCTCCATCATCTCTGTGGGTAATTGAGGTTGTAAGGAATCAGCAGCACTGTTGATATTGGCATCTGGCAGCACAGGCATAGGGTAATAATGTGGGTCTTTTGGTGATCGATCTCAGAATTGGTGAAAATGACGTAGGTCACCATAGTAGAACTTGCAACAATATCTTCTTTGTCACTGGCACAAACATCAGTATCTTTGGGCCTTGACGGACACTGACAACTTGAGGAGCAGTAGCAGAGACTTTGGGGGGCATCAGAAAGAGAGAGGATATCTTCGGAACCAACTTTGACAATATTAACTAGAAACTAACCCTGTGGTAGCTGAAAGTACTAGTTTCAACAGCACAAATAATACTTTCTGAAAACGCATTGAATTATTTGGGAAGACCTTGTTGGGCCTGAAATGCTCACAAGGTGGGTAGGAATTTGGCTTTACTTTCTTTCTTTTTTTTTTTTTTTTTTTTTCATACCATAGGCTGGTGTGGTATAGTTTGTGAAGCACACATGGCAAAGCAGAGCATGAAATTCTTTATTGTTAAATCAAATGAAGCTATGTAATTAGCAAAATTGCAGAGCAAATTTATGGAGCAATAAGAATCATGTCATTCCTAATTTGAAGGGCATTTAATAATACTTAGACATCGTTAGGCTAAAGAGATGCCTCATGGGCTTGGCTGTGGGTGGAAGACGTGTGCGCTTTAGCATCCCGAATTGGACACCTGGAAAGTTTCTGAGTCCCAAATCTTGCTACCCCAAGCACTCATATCATTTGCAAACTCAATCCCAGGACTCCGCTCCCAAGCTCCCATGTATCTCTCCAGCTCTTCACTTTACACTAAGTGATGTGGCTTCATCTGATCTTTTTGTTACCTTCTGCTGACAGTTTGTAGCAGGCCCATAAAAATCTTTGATATATCAGAAGTGCAGCCTCCACTCTCTCTAGGCTACACTATACCTATCTTTATTTTGTCTTTTGTCAACATTTTTTATTTCAAAATCAGGTTCCTTTTAGACCAGCAAGCTAAGAGATGTAACCTTTTTATTTAGCTTTTTATCTATTAAACACACATCTACTTCCTCATTTATTGTCACTTGTTTGACACTCTCCTAGTGTGCCCCACATCTCATGAAATGGAGACACATTCTAACAGATTGGTTTTATCTAGAATATGTATGCCCATTTTTTAACTGGTGCTGTTCAGAACTTCAGCACTCTTACGAATTGTGTACATGTAAATAGTACATTGAGATTGAAACAGAAGTCTCCCTGTTATCTTCGGCAGTGGGGTAAAGAGTGAGAGCACAAAGCATTTATCCTTGTTCTTCTTAGGAATCACTTGAAAATGAGCATCAGTTTATCAGCCATACTGGTGACTCTTTTAGCCAATTTAATGGCATCCCTTTCTAAAAGGATTTATGAGATTCTCATATTGTTAAAATTGAACTAAAATATTCAAAAGCATGTTTTTAGGCTCTACCATTTTTTTCTTGGCAAATGGTTATAGCTCCTTTCATTGCAGTGAGTAGAAGCTCAGCCAAATGAGGTTAGGAACAGAGATGGGAGGCAGTAAATATTAGAGATGAACAGGAGGTGTCTCATGGAATCCAAAGTACAGGAAGCTGGTCTCCAGAAAATGGTGGAATTAGACCCCTACCTGTGTTCTGTTCTCTTTCTTCCATCCTCCTTTGCATGAGTCAATGTACCTCTATTCTCTGTCTCAATCCTTCCTTCTCTCTTGGTAAGACTTCAGTTCCCCGATTCACAGGACAGAATGTGGACACCAATAATCACTCTGTTTTTTTATCATCCAACCTTATGGATAAAGATTTCTTTCTTTGTCTCTTTGAATCTTGGTTCGTAGATACCAGAAAAAGGAAAAAAAAATAAGCTGATGGCAAAGTTGGATATTATTGTATACATGTGTCCAGAAGCTTACCCCTGGAACCCTGGTTGGGGAAGGGTGTTTGTAGGACAGAGAACATTATGAGACAAGAAATACTGGATGATAGTATAGGAAGTGACCACTTAGCTCTGAGGTGCTGTTTCCTTTCCCTCGAAAACTATGCATTTATAAGTATCAGGCCCATGATCTAGCATATAGTGAGACATCAGTAATTATTTGTTTAATGAGTAAATGAAAAGAAAGAAAGTAAATGCTAATCTAATATAAATTCACACACTGCAAGAAGGGTACTTGGTTGAGAAAATAGCCCTCTTCCCCCTTCCTGTAACTAGAGCCTAAAGTACCTTCAACAAGAATAAGAAATAAATGATTGGGAAATAGTGTTGGGTAGCCAGCCATGGGGAAGAGAATGAGAGGTGATTGAATTTACAGCCAAAAGAAGGAGAATGAGAAGAAGGGGAGGAGGAAAGGGAGGGGAAGGGCGGAAAGGAAGGGGGAGGGAGAAGAGAAGGAAAAGAGTAATTGTCATTTCATCACAAAGCAATTATGCTTTGGATTTGAAAATTTTGTAGGCAGTATGAAGACAATCTCATTTTTCATGTTTATTTTATTACACACAGTGGAAAAATTATAGTTTCTGCCAAAAGTTAATTATTGTATATATGTCCCAGTGTTTTTGTTCCATTATTTCTTATCTATTTTGACCTATTAACAGCCCTGAACACTTACCTTCATTGAAAAACATCCATTCAAATTGAACTTGCTTTTTGTTCTACTTTGAGCAGCATCGGAATCTTAACAGAATTTATAAGTTATTTTATGTCTCTCATTTGGAAGGAAGCATCATTATGTAGGATAAATTAATTAATGCCATTCTGGCTTAGCTCCACAATTCACTTTACAATTCAGATATATTTTATCTGAACAGTTATAAACACATTGAATGTTATTTAACATTAAAATGTGATCAAGTTAGATACAAAATTAATTTTAAGTAATTTGTGGCTCTCTGGATTCCTGTGGGGATTTATTGGGGCTCTCAGCAAAAAGTTCAGGATTTAAAATTTTTATTCTTTCTATTGTTTTTCCAGCGACTTCAGTAAAGATACATGAAGTATCTTGGATGTGTTTATTAGAAGTAGAAGATAGGCCCATTTTGGGCATCCAATTAGATTTCATATTCTTGGAGTATTTGTGAAGGTGAGGAAAAAATATGTGAGTTAAGATAGAAACTTGAGGTATAGCCAAAATATTCTATAACTTTAAAATTAGATTTGAGACTGTATTATTTTATAGCCTAGTAAACTTCTAAATTTTGACTTCAAAGAACAAGCAACAAATGTAGTTTGGCAGTATCCATTTGAAGGGCAGTGAAATAAATTTGCTTTCTTTTTTCACATGAATAAAAGAAGTGTATTTTACTATATAGCTCTTGTATTGCTTGTGCCAGCAAATTGGTACACAAAGTTACATATTGCTATCCAGTCTCTTTTATAAGGATTCTTTTCTTTTATTTATTTACTTACTATTTTTTTTGCCATTTTTCTGTTGATATTTTACTGAGGTATAATTGATACATAACTGTTATATTAGTTTGAGGTGTACAACATTTTGATTTGATATTTGTATATATTGCCAAATGATAACCACAATAAGCTTACTTAACATTGATTACCATACATAGTTATAATTTTTTTTCTTGTGATGAGAATTTTTAAGCGCCTGGGTGGCCCAGTCAATTAAGTGTCTGTCTTTGGCTTAGGTCATGATCCTGGGGTCCTGGGATGGCCCTGCATCGGGCTCCCTGCTGAGTGGGGAGTCTGGTTCTCTCTCTTCCTCTGCTTCACCTATCCTGCTGTGCTTTCTCTTGCTTTCCCCCCAAAAGTAAAATCATTTTTTTAAAAAGAGATCAACACATTTAGCAACTTTGAAATATCTGGTACCATACTATTAACTATAGTTACCATACTGTACATTACAACCCCACCACTTATTTATTTATTATTATTTTTTAACTTTAATTGTGGTATAATTAACCTACAGTGTTATATTAGTTTCAGGTATACAATATAGTGATTCAAGAATTCTATCTTGAATAGAATGAGTAATCTCAATGCTCATCATGATAAGTGTAATTCCATCACCTATTTCACTTCTCGTAGCCATCACTCTGTTCTCTATATTTAAGTATCTGTTATCTGGTTTGTTTCTCTCTCTCTCTCTCTCTCTCTCTTTTTTTTTGCTCGTATATTTTGTTTTTTAAAATTCCACATATGAGTGAAATCACATAGCATTTGTCTTTCTCTGATTTACGTCACTTAGTATTATACTCTCTAGATCCACCAGTGTTACTGCAAATGGCAAGATTTCATTGTTTTTCATGGCTGAGTAATATTCCACATCTTCTTTGCCCATTCATCTGTGGAAGGACACTTGGGCTGCTTCCACAATTTGGCTATTGTAAATAATGCTCCATTAAACGTAAGAGTGCATGTATTTTTTTGAACCAGTGTTTACATATTCTGTGGGTAAATGCCCCATAGTGGAATTACTGGATTATATAGTAGTTCTATTTTTAATTTAAAAGGATCCTTTTAAACAACAGGATTCCAAAAAAAAATAAAAATAAAAATAAACAATAGGATTCTATAGATACCATTCCGAGATTTTATAATACTTTACTTTTTTTTCATTATTCATCAACTAAATTACATTCAAATTAAATTTACAGCATGTAATTGCAGAAGTCAAGGATATATTCTTTACTTTGATTTGATTATATTCTTATCTCTAGCTTTTTATTCTAGAAGAGGTAATAAAAATGATACAGTGATATTCTGTTCTTTGTTAGAACAGCATAGTTACATGGCCTGCTCATAATTGATATTTCTTTTTAGTTTATCTTACATTGCAGATTTTTAAAACCTTTTATCCTTTCATCCTCTTCCTAGTGTGGCCCTGGTGTCAGATGATCTAAGTAATTTTACATTAATCAAGTGACTGCTTAATTTATTTAAATATTTATTGCTCTCCCTAAATCGTAACTATAAACTGGGCAAAAAATGTACCTGCTTGGCCAAATGAAACATATTCTTTATCCTTGATGAGCTAAGTCTTGTGGGAGAGAAGGACAGTGTGAGAAAATCATTAAAATCATCTCCCTAAAGATAATTTAGGGAGATGATTTAACACAGAAGTATATTCAAAGTGTTTTGGTAATACCAGGGAAGGGACAACTTTCAGGGGTAATGGCAGGAGATTTCTCAGTGGCTAGGTTGAGTTAGTAATCTCAGGCCAGAAGAAAAGAGATAGCATTCCAAAAAAAAGAACATTGCACATTTCTTTACTTAAGGTAAAAGGAAAAAAAAAAAAAAAAGATCCTAAGGCACATTATAGAATAGAGGGGTATTCGGTGAGATTGATTTCATGGTGAGGTGGAGGGCCTAATAAAAGGAGGTTGTGACATGAAGGGAAGGTGTACAATATAGTGATTCATGAAAGGATGGCTTGGCAGAGAGTGGGCAGTCTTCTCCATGCTTTCTCGTGGCAGTGGGAGTCACTGTATTATTTTAGAAAGTGGGACCCAGTAGACTAGAGATCTGGCATATTTTACATGCCCATTATGAAATTTTTGTGCTAGAAGCTTTACATTCTTATTTCAAAAATGAAATAATCTTAATCTTCAGGAAAACTGTGTGAGAAATAGGGATTTTCGTGCTCACTCCACCGATAAGGGAAGAAGCTGATCATTTTTCCCAGGTCATAAAGTCAGAGGTAGTTTGCAAACCCAGGACTTTCTGGTTCTAGGATTCCTGCTCCTTCGGTATGATGTATTACTTCCCCAGGGGTCACGACAGTGGCGATACAGAGTCTGAAATAAGAGGGAGACAGTCATAAAGAAAGAGGAGGCTGTTTCTTTAATTTAGATTAGAGGGGTTTCTGAACAGGATTAAGACATTGGTAGTAGTGACGACAGAAAAACAGCCTTTCAGAAGTATCCTTAGTGATTAATCAAATGTTAGGAGTAAAGGAGGGGGAGGAATTGCTGATATACTAAGGTTTCTGTCTCTAGTACAGACGAGTTTCACTGAATAGGCTGAAACAAAGCAAAGGATGAAGGGAATAAGTTGATGTATGGTGAATGTACTCACAGTCACGGTGAGTTTGTTCAATGAAAACCTCACCTGCTGTCTTCTTATATACGTCTTCCTTATAAAAAGTAGAGGGTATATATGGCTGAAGCTGGGAAATTTGAAGTGGTATTTTATCTGTAAGTATTGTCAGGTCCAGATGCGGTTTTAATTATTCCAGGTTACTTCTAATAATTGTGTGCAGGAATTTGACATTCCAATGCATCTTCCTTCAGGGGTTCTTCTCCTAGGTCTTGGAGATTGAGCTCCATCATATACAGAGATTGAGCTCCATCAAAGCCTTTCAATAAGCAAGAACTAAGAATTTTGAGCAAAAATACTAAAATGTGGTAATCTGGATAGTAGTTCACTAAGTGACTGGATTGAAGGCTGTTCATCATTTCATTACAGGCACAAAAAGATTGAGAGGAGGTTGATATAATAAATCTAGGTTTAATTCCCGGTGCTTTGTAGTGACAAAACTTGTTCCTCAGTGTTGTAAGAATGCTTAGAATTTTCACTTTAGTTTCATTGTGTTTAATGCAGGACTGTACTCTTGTAAGTGGACTCCTTATCCATGATTTACTTGTGTATGAAGCCCCCAATCTTGTTTATGTTGCCCAAACATGGCTGGGAGAGACAGCTGTGACATTATGAATCCAGCTGGCCACAGATGGATCTTCAGCGAAGCATGAATCCATATTGGTTTGGTGATCTATGTTTACTGCCTCCTGTTAAACTTTCAGAGACTCAACTCCTAAATCACCTGGCATTGACTACATCCATGCACATATAAGTAATAAACTGAAGTGAACTGGAACTTTTGTTGCTAGTGATCAAGACTCTCACCTATAGATCAATTTCCTAGATTATAGTTTTATTGACTATTTAGCCTATGTCAGGATCTGATTAATTTATGCCTATTTAGCACATAGTTTTCACTAGGTGTGATAGTCTTGATAGCTTTTCAGGCTGTTTTGGTAATTATGAACGTTTCCAAGATCCTGCATATTGAAGTTTCCACACATCTGTTATGGATTTGACAGTTAAGCTTGAGATCTCAAGAAAAACATAAAAACTGAAGTTATAGCCTGTAAAGCAATTCATTTAGAATTAAAAAAAAAATACATACCAATGATTGATATTTACCTGGAAGGCCGATAGAACTACAAGATTCTCTAGATCTATGCACAGTGGAAATAACTAGCTAAAGTATAAAGCAAACAAAAGATGTACAAATAGTTGAAATAATTAGCTAAAACTCCAAACAAAACTAAAACGTTAATGGTGCCCCCCAGCAAATAACATTTAATTCTGAATCACTCCCCAAAACATTGGGTATGAAGCTTCACAGCTTCAGTTTTGTAGAGAGCAATGTGATATTCAAACTGGCTAACATTGCTGATGTCAAGGTATACACACTGTGTCTTTTACAACTAGAACAGGAAATATTGTTACTGTTAATCAATATGCAAATCAATGAACTAGCACTTGCAATTTTTTGTGATAGGTTATTTGTATTTCTTCTATGTATTTGTCTAAAGCAGCAGAAGTTAGAAAGCCTACTACCTTTTATATATCACTCTTCGCTTTTATATATACTAGTTATTTCATAAATGGTGCTATCTCCTCTTCATTGTTACCAATAGCATTCAGTACTCACACATGCTTGTAGTTCAAATCTCACTTTACTGCTATTTCTTGGGTTACTATGCCTAGATCTACCCATGCCGTATAGAAAAAAAAATATGAATAACCTGGCTTGCTTCATTAATTCATACATTAAGCAAATGTTTATTGATCACATACTATATGCAGGCAGTGCTCTAAGTGCTGGGAAATCAATGGTGAAAAGAATGGCCAAAATAACTCCCTGTCCCCCTTGAGTTTATTATCTACTTTTAGACAAAGTAGGCAGGTAGGGATGTATCCTTGGATACATCCTTCAAAATAAGTGTCATTGAAAGAGCTGGACAATTATGAGAACTAATACTCTAAAGTATGCTGAGTTCAATGCAATAGTGATACTGAAGGAAATAAGACCAAACTGTCCAAGTTCACATGGGAGCTTTCACATAGAGGCTGCTTAGATTGGGGAACTCAGTGGGAGTCTAAGAATCGCTGGTAACTCTAAGGGACTTCAGATCCTGCCTGCTACTTGATTTCTGTTATGAATTATCCTCAAAGGAAATAAGTCTTGATCTTCCTTGTCTACTAAATACTAGGGAACAGAGTAGATTTTTTGTGTGTGTGTTTTTTATATCTCGTTGACCCTTGTAGGAAGAAGATACAGCACAGTGGTTAAGTGTCTGGATTTGGTAGTCAATCAAATTAGGATTCAAACCTTGTCCATTTTACTGGACCTCGAGAATGTTGCAAACACTCTCTAAGGCCTCAATTCCATATCTGTGAAACAGGAATAATAATACATGTCATTGCACTGACATGGAAGCTGTTGGAGACACTGTATTTAAAGTGCTTATAATGATCTCTGGATTATTGTTAGCAGGCAGTTTATGGTAGCTATAATTATTTTGGGTTTTTTTTTGAAACCTATGGATAGAGACTTCTGAGGTGAGATCTTAATTCTTATAAAGATTTTCTAAGGTAGAAGTATGAAGCTTGTGGAAAAAAGTGCTTTTAAGAGTTAGTAGGTTTTTGTTGTTAAGTAAAACTATTTAAATTTTGTTTATTTTATGGATAACAAAACTATAAGAAAGAACTCCAGAAAAGACACACACACACACCACACCACAGACACACACACACACAACTGAATTGGAGATGATTTACCTCTCCATTACATCAAAAAAGTATTCCTTCAAAGTTTCACTAAATAACAAACATAGCATTTTCTACTATATTTTGCTTTAAAATTAAGAAGAATCAAGATTAACTAATATTCTAGATTGTACAGGTATTATGTTTAAGAAACAGAAAAAATTTAAAGTAAAAAAAATTCTGAGTGAAAAAAAGAGAGAGAGAGGAAGAAGAGACAGAGAAATTTGATTCCTAATTACCGTTCATTAGTTACGTGGTATTGATTGGGCAAGTCAAATGATCTCCCTGTGTCCCAGTTTTCCCAGAGAAATTGTACAATTGGAAAATAATACTTAGACTTTCATGAATATCAAATGAGGGAGAGGAAATGAAAATTACATGCAATAGGGATCCCTGGGTGGCACAGCGGTTTGGCGCCTGCCTTTGGCCCAGGGCGCGATCCTGGAGACCTGGGATCGAATCCCACGTCGGGCTCCCAGTGCATTGAGCCTGCTTCTCCCTCTGCCTGTGTCTCTGCCTCTCTCTCTCTGTGACTATCATAAATAAATAAATAAAAATTAAAAAAAAAGAAAAATAAAGTCTGACTTTAAAAAAAAAAAAGAAAAAAAGAAAATTACATGCAATAAGCATAGTCTCATTACTTGTGTTTAATGATCATTTGTGCCTTTGAATCTCTCCTTGGGCCGGGAAGAACATGAATTGGTGTTATAGGGTGCAGACAGGGATATGTGGCACAAAAAGAGATAAAATTAAGTCTGGTTACCGTTATTTATTTAAGTAATAATTTAAACCACATCGATTTGAATTAAATTTTACATGCCAGGTAATTTTCCCAGATGGACATTTTTTTGACCATCCTTCAGGTATGACATCACATCCAAAGCCTAGTCCCAGTACCTCTTCAGTAGTTCTGAGTCGACAGACCTGAAGGAAAAGTGAGCTTTTCTCTTTCCTTTCAAGTTACTCTGAGTCAGGAATTGTTTCCACTCTCTTCATACCTGAGTGAGCATGAAATGATGCCTTTGCTGAGTATTTCTGTTTGATTTTTCAAAAACTGTTGTCAGTGTTCCAGCTTGAAAATGAAATGCACATGGTAATTGATAGAGCCACAGTCAGGCTTCAAATCTAATTGGAACTGACCCAGACAGCCTCAGAGCTCTTCCTAGTCTTTCAGATCTGTGAGCGGATGTGATGAGACAAAAGCAGAAGAGCTTGTTGAAAGGGAGGGAAGTCCCTTTGCGTGTTGCTGAAACCAAGAACGCTTTGACGATATGGCTCTCTCAGTCTGGACAATGTCTTGTGTGTTTGTTTCCACAGAGCATATATCATTACAGACTATATGGGCATCCGAAATGAAAGTTTCATGAAATTAGCTGCAGTAGGGACCTGGATGGGGGACTTTGTCACAGCTTGGATGGTAAGAAATTTTAACTTCACCCATTTCAAACAGTAGATGGAAGAAACAATGTTGGGTAGACATCGCTTTTGATGGGTTTAGAGCTAAAGAGTTACTTCTCTCTTGAGTGGAACAAAACATGACTACAGAAAAAATTAAGAGATTATATGCACTATGTTTACTTTCAGGGAAAAATTAATACAACTGTCATATTAATGATGGCTGTCCACCAGGAAATATTTATTGTTGACATGTATATGTATGGGCATACAAACATATACACATTCTTAAAATTAATAGAAACTTCCCTGTGATGTTCTCAATAATTTTGTCAAGATTGTTTTTTGACATGTGCAATTTTCGGGTAAGGAATGTTGTCTGGCCTGTCTCAGGAGGACCATATGAAATATTTCTAACAACTGTTTTTATTTAAAAAAAATTTTTCATGACACATATTACACAATTTTATTGATAGTATTTTTTTTGTATTTAATTTTTTTATTTGAGTATAGTTGACACCAAATTTACATTAGTCTCAGGTATGCAACATAATGAATCAGCATCTCTGTATGTTATGCTATGCTCACCACAAGTGTAGTTTAGGGCTTTTAAAATAGTGTTCTACATTTTGTTTCTTCATTGAACCTACAAACTTAATGGTGCATTATTAGTATAAGCCTGCAACAAATAGACAAACCATATTTCATGCTGAGTTTATCTGTCAAGAGAGTGACTTCTATCTTTTTTCATTAAAATTTTTGTATTCTAGTGTAGTTAACATATTGTGTTATATTAGTTTCAGTTGTAACAATATAGTGAGTCAAAAATTCTGTGCACTTCTCAGTGCTCAAGATAAGTGTACTCTTAATCTCCTTTGTCAGCTTCACCCATCCTCTATCCATCTCCCCTCTGGCAACCACCAGTTTGTTTTCTCTATTTAAGAGTCTTATTTTTTTATTTTTTTTGTCTGTCTCTTTTGTTTATTTGCTTTTGTTTGTTTTGCTTCAAGTTTTTATTTAAATTCCAGTTAGTTAACATATAATGTAATATTAGTTTCAAGAGTAGATTTAGTAAGTCATCCCTTACATATAACACCCAGTGCTCATCACAAGTGCCTTCTTTAATCCCTATCCACTGATTTAGCCCATCCCCCTACATCCCCTCCGTCAACCCTCAGTTTGTTCTCTGTATTTAAGAGTCTGGGTTTTTGTTTGATTCTTTTTGTTTGTTTTGTTTCTTAAATTACACAAATGAGTGAAGTCATATGATGTTTGTCTTTTTCCTGTCTGATTTATTTTGCTTAATCCTCTAGGTTCATCCATGTTTTTGCAAATGACAGGATTTATTTTCTTCCTTTTTATGGCTGCATAATATTCTATATATATTATATATATATATATATATATATATATATATCCCACATCTTTACCCTCCACTAAAGCAAAATGCTAATTCAAAAAGACATATGCACCTCTGTGTTTATGCAGCATTATTTACAATAGCCAAGATATGGGAGCAATCCAAGTGTCCACTGATAGATGAGTACCTCTGTTTAAACCACTGGATTAATTAAATACAGTATGTAGTTCGAAAGCTCTAGGTTCTATAAGTTTATAAGAGAATCTCAGAGTACAAAGAGTATAATTCTCATAAAAATGGAGCATGTTAACCTTTGTTGACATCTTTCATAAGTGCAGTTAATCACAGTTAGCTTCACCTAAAAATGAGAAAACCTACCAAAGGAAAGGATGCCCTATCAAAACAAGACTCGGCAGGGACATACCCTTACAAATGTATTCCAAATACTGCAGGTAGATTGTCACAACGATTTCTACCCTTTTTATGGATAGCCTTATGTCTTACCTAGAACAGATGATCAGAGGACAGGAAACAGTTATATCTTAACTGCTACTGCTGTGATCATCCTGCAAGAGTATTAGTGAGTACCAAATAATTTGTATAGCCTATTTTGAGCTTCCTCCCACCCGTATTCAATTTTAGAATGTTAACAAAACAAAGTACCAGATGCATCCCATTCCATTAACTTTAAAATCTAGATTGGAAAAGTGATTTATTTGTAATCATTAGATATGACATTTAGAATAAGCCAGACATCAGGGTGCCTGGCTGACTCAGTTGGTAGCGCATGTGACTTTCGATCTTACAGTTGTGAGCTCAAACCCTATGTTAGGCACAGAGTTTATTTAAAAAAAAAATACAGAAAATTCTAAAAACAAAACAAAACAAAACAAACAAACAAACAAAAAAAAACCTAGACATTAAGACCAGGCTGCCTCGTGTCAAAATTTCTATTTCCATTGGGAAAAACTAGTTAGAAGGAAGACTAAACAGAAAATAGTTTCCCTTCTAAAACTATTTCCCTATTAGAACGGAAACTAGAAGGAATCCTTTAAACATGTAATTTCCATGAAATATGAGGTGATGCCTTTTGAAAAATTTCTGCATGAACTATGGATTTTGATTTTTTTAAACTCCATTTTATGGTAAATCTGCTTAATAAAATGGAAAAGTGAATTCAGAAATTTGGGTTCTTTGACCTTGCTATGTCCAGTTTGATCTTCCACACATAATATGCAGTCCTCTGAGCCCTAGTTTGCACATTTCTTTAAAGGGGCTAATAGTTACTACCCGTGTTTTGGGTTTTCTATGAAGATAAAGTGTGCGGTCCTGTGATAGGACTTAAAATGCTGCAATGCGAGAGAGGCATGAGTGCTTTATTGCAGCTGTTAATGTTTTCCCTAGCTTATCTCAGGCCTGGGGTACAGGGTGTCTGGAGTTTCCTTCCAGTCCCAGTGCTAGAACACTCTAAGACCATATGATACATTACTTCCTGACTTCCATGTACCACTGCCCCTGATCAAAGCACCAGATCCACAAGCCCTAGTACGTTACCCTGCATTTTTCAGGCTCAAGTCCACCATTTGTTACAGAAATCATTTTCTTCCTTGTGATGACATCGTTATTGTTTGTGGCCCTATTCTATCGAAGCCCTCCCCAGACTTTCCCTCAAGATTGTGTCTCCGATATTATATATGGCTCTGCCCCTATTTATTGGTTCTATTTTTTTAATTAGGGTTTTTTTTCCTTTGAATCATAAGGTAGGGTCCAATTTCTAGGGCAGCCCTGAGAGGCGAATGCATGGTGCAACTTTTACCGAAGACCCTTACCTTTTCTATTTGGATTTCTACCGTGCACTCATCTGCCCTACTCTGTGGCTTAGCAGAATACAAATAATTCCACAGTTCATCTGTGGCCTCTCTCTCTCTCTAAGGTCTGGCTGACCTTCATTGTTTCTCCTAAATTTACTACTGTAATGCCTGCTAGTTTTACTAGCTAACCTGATAACTTTTTACCTTTTACAATACCTTTTACAATACAACACCATAGCTTATTACTCTGATCAATAATTCCAGTACCACTGAGGTAGGACTGGATTGAAAATCAAGAAAACTGTGTGTTAGGTTTAACCCTAGTGTGATCTTAAGTCACTTCACCTTCTGGGGCCTCACACGTTTTCCTTCTAAAGTCCTTTTCTGCTCCCATTACATGAAATATTGACCTTTCCTGTTAGACACTGAGGTAGAAATGGCAAAAGAAACACAGTGCTCTCCTGATTTGAAAGTACAGTCACACAGGGAGGCTTCTCAGAGCACATCATTTCTATTCCCATTTTTATTCACTGACTAGGTGGTAGGTTTCCATATAAATATTTATATGTCTACGTATGTGTGCATTGATAACATTTTAAAAAATAATAGTTTTCCTCCTGAGAGGAGTCTAAGGAGCTCTGACCTTCATTTGTCTATAGAATTCTCATCATGAAGTGAATATCAATGATGAAGGTGACTGTCATGGAAAAGTAAGTGACTATTTACATTTCCAATAAAAGTGTGCCTTTTAATGTAGTTCTGAAATGGAGAATTTTTCTTTTATGGAAATAACTCAAAACTTCCCCATGGTTTTAAAAGGCACACCAGGAATGATGTGATCCCCAAGCATGGCTGGTGTCAACTGGTCTGACAACTCTCTTTGGCCCTCACACTACGGAAATTTCAAGCTCCACTAGGTTCAATTTCCTAGGCAATCCTGACTATTCTTAGGTCTGTGGGATGCCTCATTTAGAGGACAAAAGATATATTAAGTCATGGTTAAAGTTACTGTTTGTATTGTCAAATAGATTTTTTAAAAACTTAATATAAATACCTAACGTGACAGGTGGTATCATTCAGCACTGAGCTGGCCTTTTATGTTGATGGGAGCAGAGAAGAGCTCTGCCTTCATGATGAAATAAAAGCACTAGGGATCTCATGTGATGCCATTGCCGTGTATCCACAAATTTGCCCACACTCTGCCATTGAGCCAGGAGTGAGAGGTGTTCGCCCATCCCATAGCACATTTCTCTAGTTTTACCATCCCTCCTTCAGAAGACAAAAATCACAGGCTCTGCTTGGGTCTAAGGTGGCAAGGGATTCTGAGGACATCAAGATGACATTTGCTTCCACTCCCCATTTAATACCAAAAGGAAAAATCACTTCCTGTCTATCTATAGCTAACCGTCCCTTTTCCACAGCCTCTACTTCTACTTGCTCTACTTCTGCTTGCTCTAGTAGCTTTTCTGTTACAGCAAAAAATGGTATATGGTTTATGATGATGATAGGGACATCAGAGTCCAGGTTTGAGGTTCATTGTTGGGGGAGGGTACAGATGAAGTGAAGTTGAGCCATGACCTAAAGAAGATAATTGAATGGTAAAAAGACTGAAGTCATAAAGCATCTTTCATCATAAAACCACATATGGTGTGTATCAAATCCTAATACTCATAGGACCTTGGTTGGCCTCAACATATTTTTCCCAGGATTGTCTGTGGGCTTTTGTGCATGTATGTGCTGCTACTAGCAAAGCTCACACCGTAAAGAGATGTAATACATACAAAAGACAATTTAGTTTTTTGCCAATTGGCTTTACTTCATGTTTTTACAGTTTTGTGAATTGATTTTAACAGACTTTATTAATTTATTTTTTTTAGACTTTATTTTTCTTCTTGAAATTCAGAGTTCTATTAGAGCTAGACAAACTTACTTAATATGCTCATGTGGAAATGCCTTTATTTTTTTAATTTTTTTTAAGATTTTTATTTATTTATTCAAAGAGACACACATAGAGAGAGGGGCAGAGACACAGGAGGAGGGAGAAGCAGGCACCATGCAGGGAGCCTGACGCTGGACTCGATCCCGGGTCTCCAGAATCAGCCCTGGGCCGCAGATGGCGCTAAACCGCTGCGCCATTGGGGCTGCCCTGGAAATGCCTTTAGATTGAAAAAATATATCCTGGATTATAACAAGTAATTGCATTATAACAAGAAATAAAATTTTAGAATTCACTTAATTATCTCTACTGAATCTAGCAAGAATATGATTTTAGAAAAAGAAAGGGTTTTTAAAAATATATTCACCCTTTTATTTTAACTATGTCTGTTTCATGTGTAAATGCTGCATTATTCCTCTAAATATTTGAGTGACAAATTTTGCCTTCCTATTTTTCACATATTTTCTGTTTTTTCAGAGATTGTGTGATTCATATTTATGTTGTTATTATCTCTGTTCCAAAAGACTATTTAAGAAATAAAGCTGAATACTCTTCTTTACTTGATTATAAACTTCTCAAGGGTATTCTAATGTCACTTGTGGCACTCAACACGGTCCCAGTCACGGAATGGATGCTTAGGCAATGTTCATTGAAGAATAAATAGATCATAAGAGCACATGTGCATTAAGTTCCATTTCTTTTACCATTATCATTCCACTTTATGACCTAGTGTCCTAACATGGACATTATAGAATGCTGAAAAGGCGGAGGGAGAACTATATTGTTTAGAGTCTTCCCATCCCCCTGCCCCCATAAGCCTGCTGAGCTGGTTTCCATAGCCAGGAGGACACATGCTTGTAAACACCCTTGGTTGGAAGTAATAGATTGTTGATGTAATTCTCCCAGAATTGTGATGTGTCCTTTGGGTATAAAAGACATTCTTAGGTAAAACAAAGATTGAGTTTCAGAGATCCTGCCAGAGGGTTCCTTGAGTGGTCATTACGCTGTCAGTGGCACAGTTTTGCTCCTGGCTCTGGGGAAGAAAAGAAGCTAGGTTGAGATATATCCCTTCATCCACTTAAGCAGAGAGCTATTGACACATAAGACAGAAATTGGTTAAGTCTGTCTCTGGACAGACACAGAATTAAAGAATGGTGTATGCTTGAGAATAATTTCTACCCCTGAATTAGTATTTATTTATAAATCTGGAACAGAATAGAGGAAGGGAATATTTCTGCAGCTCTGAGAGTAAAATATTCCTTGTAGCTTAAAGGTAGAAAATACGAAATAAAATTTATAATTATATATATATATATATACATAAGTAACTTAAATTTTGGCAGGAGTTTTTACTGTTGTCCTATGCTTATTGCTTATTTTCTATTATTGTCCCATGCTCACTAAGGGAAAATTGTGATTATCTCTGTTATTTTCATTTCTCCAAATTAACAATAGCTTATTTAGTCAAAATTTTCTATTGTATACCTGCCCTTATTCTGTGGACTCTTCTGCAAATGCTAGGTTTGTCAGTGAACAATAGCTTATAATATAACCGACATTACATCTAGCTTGTTATTCTGTCTGGAACTGAGCTTGACAATTCATATCATGATCAGTGCCAGTTTTCTAATTATTTCTCTCCCACTTATATCAAAATGGCAGAATAAAAGCATAATTGAATTGATTTAGCATCTGAAATAAGGTAGCAGTAAGAGCTTTGCCGAACTTAAATAATTAAAAAAAAATTTACCCTGTGAAAGATGGAATAGAAGGATCAGAGTTAGCAAACTCATTGAGCAAGTGTATATGACAAGATGAAGGACACACATCAGTTATTTAATCCCTAGAGCTGGACTCAAGAACTTGATGTAACTTTGAGTTTTTATCTTTTGCTCTTTCTCTGCCTATTCATTGGAGCTAGTTTATGACTTCAGTTATCTCTATGATGGATCAATCCCATATTTGATGAATCTGCAGGTTTCATTTCATTATTTTATGCAGTGCAAGTAGAAACTGGATCAAGAATTTAATTAGGTAATAATATATTCTTTCTATAAAGATTCTATGTTAAGTGAGATTCCCAATAAAAGAGCCTGCATCACAAATTTGCATCACAAATTTGGGGGGCACGTAATTTATTGAGGAAGTGCTCTTCAGATAAACCTGTAGGGAGATGAGAGAAGATAAGAGGGAGATGAGGAAGGGGGCAAACAAACATGTGATGAATGTGCTGCAGGGAAAGATTTCTCCTTGGCCTGATCCACTGGGTGGGTGTATGTTCTTGGGGAATGGCCTGTACCAGGAGGTGAAGAGAGTCTGGGCAGGGCAACAACATTGACTGCCATACAAACAAACCCCAAGGACAGTAGATTTAATAGTAATTGTCCTGTAATTGTCAAAAATCATTGCCAGTTCATTTGGCCATTTGATTGAAACAAAGAGCATAATAGAAGAATTATTTTTTTACATTTCCTTTTTATTCATTACCAAATATGGTCATTTTACTTTTGCACCTATAAATATTTTAATGTCCCTATAAATATTTTAGCATTGTGTTTCATGTTCCTTCAAAATAATAAGTTCTCACTAAAAAATTAATAAGACAGGAGAGTCTAACCTATTTTCAGAGAGCATCGCAAATGGTGATCAAGAGTCTTTTAATTTTCAGGACTCTTGGATTTTGAAAGTATTAACAGTATGGCATGAAATAAAGGATTTCTGAGTGAAATAGGTTGTAGCACATTGATGTTTAAGAATAGAAGCACAAATTCTGGTTCTGCTCTAACTCTTATAAATTCAGTGTCTATAAGAAATTCCATAGTATGTTATAGGTATATTTTATGTAATTTATATTCATTTATTAAAAATTTATGGAATATATTATTGTAAGTATGAAAGGCACCTAAAAAAGTGCACTGAATTGAACAGCAGTAAGATATGAAAGACAGTAAGGCCATCTCTCACACAGAGACATTCCCACTAGAGGCAGGAGATACTCACTGTTCATCTTTCCCATTCCCAATTCAGTTTCAGCACCTTTCCCTTCCATTATACTTTATTTCTATTACTTGATTTCTATTTCTTCAAGGCAGGTGACGAAAGAAGGGTTGCCCACACATTCTTTATGATTTTCCTAACATAGCACTCCACACTTTTAAAGCACCATTTTTCAGTCATTTTCCTGAAGAAGTTTAAATAAAAGCCAGGGAACACGGATACTTACTTTTCCTTTGAAAGTCAGTAATACAATGAAATGAATACTGTTTGCTAATATCAGTAGAACCTCAGAAAAGACATTCTGTGCTCTTTTTTGTTTTTGGCAAGAGTTATTTTATAAGTAGTTGGATTATTCCCCTTGTAATTTTTTAAAACTCTTATGTAGTGCCTCTTCCTGTGGGCCAAGCACTGTGTGTATGTGTGTGTGTGTGTGTGTGTGTGTGTAAGTGTTCACTTAGTTTCCAAAGTCTTCAATGTTTTCAACTATTAGACTATCCTGCCAAATTGAATCATTTTCTTGGGAATATTTGATCACAGATCTTTTTTAAAGATTTTTTTTTATTTATTTATGATAGACACACAGAGAGAGGAAGAGACACAGGCAGAGGGAGAAGCAGGCTTCTTGCAGGGAGCCTGATGTGGGACTCGATCCCAGGACCCCGGGATCACGACCTGAGCCAGTGCTCAACCACTGAGTCACCCAGGCGTCCCTAATCACAGATCTTAGTAAGAAGTTGGTTTGCTAATTTTTTTTCCAGAGTGTCAATAAAATTTGTTGAATTTTGTCATTAGTCGGCGTGAGGGGAGTACATATCTTTTTAGGTGCTAAGTGATGGTACATCACAGCCCAGCCAAACTATGACTTTTAAATTTTCAAAAACTCAGCTTTTTATTCCTCTTCCCCTTTTGACAAATATAGGTGGTTGAAGGCTTCTTATTTCTGGGACTGGCAGAAAGTAAAAGAATAGCTTTATATTATACTATCATTAAGAGAGATCCTGCAATTCTTGGTTATTTAAGAGCTAAGTTTTGTTTATATGGAATTGCTATCCGTTAGCAGTTGTTTGCCTTAAGGATTTTTAGAGCACTAAAGGTTTTTTTATATTCACAGTGTATGTTGCATTTGTAGTTAAATGTTCTATAAACATCAAAAAGAAATTTATAGCAATGAAGTGCCTGGCACTTATATTTCGTTGTTGTTTTATGAAAGCTATTACCTCATGTTTCAAGAAATTGAAGCATTTTAAGTGCCCGGGGTTGGGGGTATTTTGTTAATGAATGGTTAAGTAAAATCCCATTTGGCATATATTCTTCTCTGTTCTTACATATCTGGAGGCTGATTGGGAAATAAAAAAATGTCCTTCGGCCCTGCCTGGGAAAATGTCTTGAGGTTTATCCCAGACCTGGGCCTGAGTCCATCCAGTATCCTTCACCAGTCTATCTAGTTGCTCACCCAACATCTTAAGTAGCTTTGTGGACATTATATTGCAAAAGGCAAGGAGTCAATCAAGCATATGACAGTAATGGCACTGACAAGTTATGTATAATTATCAAATAAATACCTTTGACATGTCTAAAGATATCAAATACAACAGATGACTAGGTCCTCAGTAGTTTCTTTAATACTATAGATCAGGGCTCATTGAAAAAAAGTTAGGATACCACATGGGGCAACTTAAAATTTTCAAATTGTTCTTGACTTCGAAGCAGAGGATATATGAGAAATAATACCTAAATGAGTCAGGCGCTTGAGATGAAATAGGGAACCTGGAGAGAAGCCATCTGTTTTCACTGAAAAGAATAGCACCTCTCATAAACGTTTTAAAATATATCATAAAAGATACTGTGAAACTGTAGCTATTGAAGAAAAATGAAACCTAATAATTTTCAAGCTCTGACTACTTTTTTCTTTGACTTGTGTTATAATTATCGTAATTTCTATTTGGCATTTTCAGTTTCAGCTAGAGATGATGGAATCAATAGAAGGTTTTTGGCAAATCTAAGTGTAGATTTTTAAAAGTGCGTTTTATTTTGCTTCAGCAAGAGATTAGCAAAATGAACCAATTTTCTGCCTAACGAGGTGCTAGATATCTAACTCATTCATTCATTTGTTGAATGATTATTTATTTGTATGGTGACCTTATAGTTTATTATGTAAGCTTCTTAAACAATTCTTCTGAGTATTAAGAGGGGATTAAATATAATTAAAATTATATAATTTTTGAAATACTTATTTATTAATAAACAGATTGATTTTACTGTATTGATATAGCATATACGAATGTGGGATCGGATGCATCTTCAGCACTAATAGTCTTTTTAAAGACCATTTAAAATTCATTTTTTTCTAAAATATAAAAATGATGCATATCCATGTGTATTAAAAGTTTTTTTTGTTTTTCTGTTTTTTACAAAGTCTTTATTTTGATTATATGAACACTTAAAAAACAAGCAGAATCGTTATTCTTGGTACCTATTTATAATAATTACCTTGGTACTTTATTTTCCTAGCCCTATAAGGTAGTGTCACTGGTATCTGTGTAAAGCTGTTGATAGTTCCAGTTGACTATCTATAGATTATAGTATTTTCTCAAAAATACTTTCTTTAGTATCAAAGGACCTGTGAAAATCAGAGCGTATTTTCCTAAATGGAAGATCGTACAAATTCATTTTAGTCCAAATATTTCCTCAGACATCATCTTTTTGCCTCCATCCTACTATGGAGGATGGAAAAAAAAAACTACTTTTTTTCCATAAATTTATTTTTACATAATAAAAGTAAAAAAGTTAAGTAAAAGTAAGTTGTCTTCGTGTGTCATTTTTTGATATTTTTTTAAAAGATGTTACTCATTTATTTGAGAGAGAGAGCGCAAAAGCAAGCATGAGCAAGGGGAAGGGCAGAGGGAGAGGGAGAAACAGCCTCCCCACTGAGAAGCGCGCCTGATGTGCGGCTCCATCCCAGGACTCCAGGATCATGACCTGAGCCAAAGGCAGACACCCAACCGACTGAGCCACCCAGGCGACCCAGATATTTTTATGCTATAAAATTATAGAATGTTTGTGGCACAAGATCCTTCTGAGGGTCTCCCTTACATACTCATGAATCTGTTCGCTTAATAAGTATTCACCCAGCACCCACAGAATAAGAACAGATGTGGGATGCCTGGGTAGCTCAGCACTTGAGCATCTGTCTTCAGCTCAGGGTGTGATCCCCAGGGTCCAGGATCGAGTCCCGCATTGAGCTCCCTGTGAGGAGCCTGCTTCTCCCTCTGTCTATGTCTCTGCCTCTCTCTGTGCTCTCATGAATAAATAAATAAAATATTTTTAAAAAGAACAGACACGTGAAAGATAAACATTACAACATATTAAATATGGTACAAATGGTTATAATATCACAGCATTGAAAGCAAACTTCCTCCTCCTGAGGGAACCTCCTTCAGGCCTCCCCGTCAGCCAGCCCCTAACAAGACTTGCTAGGCTGCTGGCAGGTGCTCCTGCTGAGCGGAGTTGTTATCCCCATCTTTAGATCCACTCATGTCTCCCCAAACTTTTCAGCATCCTAAGTCATCAGTCTGTGATGAGGTTTTAATGGGTGACAGTAGCTTTCTGTGTTCAACTTGCAGACATAAGAAGTACTGGGGTTGCAATTCAGATGCCCCGAGGGCCAGACTCATCTAGTAAAAGTGTGAAACATCTGGCCTGAGATAAAAGGTGTGTAGGAGGTGGATGGGGGGAGGAGCTATGTTGAACCAGAGAGCATATTCCCTATGAAGAGATATCCAGATTCATTTAGGAAAAAAAAAAAAAAAAGCAGCAGGAATGTGGGATCAGATGCAACTTCAGCACTAATTCTGCCCACTGGTCATCTGTTTCATGCTTTCTGAACAGGGAGTGTTAAGCTGGGAACTGACACATGACAGGAGTGTTGAAAGGTCAGCGTGAGGAGTGAATCTGGGGCAAGTGCCGTTCTGGAACATCTCCCTCACACCTCATTAAACTCGTGCGTCCTCTACAGGCTGGGTCCTCCCTGTTTGTTGTAACTGCTACCACGCAGCTGAGACAAGACCTCCCTGCCCTCTAGTCACAGCTGGTGACAACAGCTTGAGTCCTTGCTCTACTCAGCACTCATTCCACCCAAACCATTAGGGCTCAGGTGGGCAAAGAAACCCCAAACCTCAAAAAACAAAAACCAAACCACCCCATTTTCATAATAACACTTTCTGAATTGCTAATGAAATGCTTGTTACTGCGGTCAGGTTAGCCACTGCCAGCATGGGTGCAGAGAGACCTACAGCTTATGCTGTATTTGTTGACCAACTGACTAGACTAGCTTTGCTTTATCACAGGGAAGTGATGTGCAGGTGGATACTTAATGATTATGCATTGGGGAAATCTTCAATGAATATAAGTATCATTAAGGTGTCTGTATTTATCAAGCTCTTAGGCAGTTTCTTTTTTTTTTTTTTCTTAGGCAGTTTCTTGCTAGGCACAATGAACCAAGCTTATTATTTAGTTGGTTGTCCCACTTTTTTTTTTTTTAACCTGAATTTCAAAAGGCAGTTTTCCCCAACTTTGTCTTTACATCAGAATTCCGTGGGGATGCCCAAGTCCCACTCCCAGAGATGGCAGTTTGGTTTGTCTGGTTTGTAGCCTGATGTTGGAATTTTTGAAAGATTCACAGAGATTCTCATATGCAGGCAAGTTAGGGACCATTTCTCTAAGATGCTTTTAGGAAGGTGAGCATGGGAATATTTTGACATATGTTAGGGGGTCATGACCATCCAGTATCAAAGCTGAAGGGAAGTCAGAGGGAGGAATCTTTTGGTGCTGGGAGACTACACAGAAAAGAGTCGGGAATGAAGGTGAAGAAGGATGAGAGCGGGGCTGGCTTCCCCAGGCCCCACACATTGCCACGGGGGCAGTACAAGTGTTCGGTAAATTTTACCTTGCCTCCAGTGCGGACTCCAGAATTTGCTTGGGGTTCCTTATAGAGCAACTTTGTGGGTTTCTTCTGATGCTCACAATGGATTCCTCTAAAAGAATGCAAGCCTTGCTATGAAGTTGACCAATATCCCTATGCCAGAACTTGGGCTCAAATTATTCAACCAGTCTGCGTCTGGAGTTAAAATAACAGATATGTCCTCACCTCCCTCCAGTTTATAATATAGAGTACAGCCTATAATTTTGCCTATTTAAATATAGTGTCATTTACATAAACTTCCTTCCAGTCTACCATCCCCTCCCATCAGCAAATGACCCTCTTCCCCAATTCTCCATGCGCTTTAATAGGATTCTTTACCTTTCATTGAACATTAGTAAGTATTGCCACTCGCCCAGGGGGTGGCTTGCTTTTCATAATTATTACTTAGACAATATGGCTGTGAACTGCTGTGAGATAAAAGATAGAGCATGTGAAATTATGACTATTAATATTGTTAGTGTTACTTAATTTAAAAAATTATAGTGTTGCATAAATGAGAACATCTTAAAATACAGTTTGCAATTAGCATTTTCTGAATGAAGACTTTTTACTAATTTTAACATCTTTTTATTTTCACTGTGCTGTCATTCTCACATGAATAAGAACTAACACCAAGATTGTATATTCGCTATTTCCATAGCAAACTATTTAAGTGAGGTTTTTTTCTTGTGTCTTAATGAGGTCAGTTTTAAGTAGGTCACTCTAAATTATAAATATACCTGATGTTGATGTTATGGCATCTGCCAGAACTTTCACTGCTTACACATTAAGTGATGAAAATTATGTTAAGTGAGGAAAGTTTACAATGAAAAGTTATATTACTTAAGGAAAACTTACATGTCGAGTATGCTTTCCAAGAGATGACTAGACCATCTTGAGTGTATACATAGTCCATATTTACTAAAATAAGTCCAAAAAGTAGTATTGAAAAATGCTGAATCTTAGAAGATAATCTTGACACAAAGTAGGTAAATTTGAATTTTTAAATGCCGTTGGACTTTGTCTCCTAATTCTTCCCTTCTGATGGGCCCTGAGTTCCAAATATTCTTAAAGTTTCTCTGCCAGTATTAGAGGCAAAAATAAGACATGCATTTCAATAGTTTTCTGACCAGGCACTTTGAGTCCTGTTTATTTTAGTAAAGTCAAGTTGCAGATGTGGTTCAGATATGAATTTTAGATTCTCTAAAAAGGATTATATGCAGAAAAACATGAAGGCAGGTGGAGTTTGGGCCAAATAGGGCATTCAGGAAGCTGATTTGGGAGCAGATGAGTGAAGATGACATTTTCCTAGTCAATGACAATTATCAGGAGTCTCTCATCTGATTTTCCTGCTGCGTTTTCACAACAGTTCATTCATCGACTTGTCTATAGAAGTAAAGCTTGGAGTCAATTAAGGTATGACAACAAAGGAATTCAATAGCAAACCCAGGGCAATCATAAGATAAGGTAAATGTAGATTTTAATTCGGAAGTTTGAGAAAACAGCTGCACGAGAACAACAACTTTTGATGCGAAGTGGATCTTGACAGAAGCTCAGATCCCTGATATTTCAGTCCTGTTCATTTGTCAACATAAAGGCGAGATAGAGTCTTATGGGATTAAGCAAACTCCGCGGCTAAAAATATAGTTTGACATTTCTTGAATGCACTTGACAAGACTCCACATAAAATTATATTAGTATTCTTTCCAGCTAAGAGAAGATTTTTGAGGGAGGCTGAGTTCTTTTATTCAAATTCAGATATAATCCTTGGTTGCCATGGCATCCTAAAAAAATTAATCATATATTGTTGAGTTTTAAATGTTGGGTATAGGGTGTTTTAGTACAGACAGAAAATAATAAACTTCAGAAATGTTCTTGTAAAAATTGAAGTGCATTTGGGAACTTAAAAAAAAAGTTAACAAGGCCTAAAAAAAGCCAATTACAGGGATTCTACACAATTGGAAAAGTGATGATTGACCATGCTGTCAATAGCTGTCAGTGTCTGTCCTGCTCTTTGGCATCCTTGCTGTGGTGCAGCTGGCTGACAGATTGTAGCTAATGTGCAAGTGGAGAAGAAAGGTGGTGACGAGGACCAAGGGTCGCATAATACAAAAGGCCAACAGTCTGAGAGACTGGAGTGTTGCACATGTGATGGTTGGCACTGGTCAGAGGAAGGGATCTGCAAAGAAGTCCTGTGGTCACTGGGGTGATTGGGATTGGGGCGTGGGGGGTAAATGGAAAACACTGAATGGAGAGAGAATTGGACAGAACTGTATAGGTCCTGAGATGACACTTGAGCATGAGGGCGGCGGGTGGCAATCATTGTTAATCATCAAATATTGTAGCTATAGTAATGGAAGGCTGATACCTGGAGAGCCTCAAAATGTTAAGTGCTGCTCTTCAGGTGTAATGTCTGTTACTGCCCTAGCATCCCTGCCTTCACTTTTCCTTCCCTTTGAGAAACATTATTTGCTAGCTTGTTGGACTCTAGCTCTTGTTCTGTTTACTTGCGGAAACAACAGACTGCAGTGTCCAATCACATTATTTACTCTTTAAAACCTTTTAAAAAAACAAAAACAAAAACAACCGCAGGTGGTTTCGGTCTCTAAAACAAATGCAAAGGTGTGAATGGTTAATCAGGCTGAAACCATCACAGAGCTGTGCTTTTGAAAGCTTACCAAATGCCAGCCTTACTTTGGATGTTAGCATTTTTTTTTCCCAAAGAGTGGGTCCATAATTTTTAATGAAGGCTTTGCCCACTCATGCTTGAAATTCATGAGTATAATGTGCGCCAGATAATAACAAGATTTGGTGTCAAACTGTGAGGCATGTAATTTCTGCATGCCTACGAATTAGCACTCGATACCCGAAAATATATTTTCGGTTCTCCCTAAACATAGTGATAGAGGTAAAAATGCTGACAAAATTCTTATTAATTGTCCTGTAGCATCCTTGACATCATCAACATAATGAACTTAATAGGGATGGTTCTTGAAGTATTGAAAGTAACTTGAAAAGGGAATCGAAGTTATCAGGTGCCTGGTGAGAAACAAAGTGCTGATGTGGAAATGACAGAGCAGGCACAGAAAGAAATGGAGGCAATTTAGGATAATGCTCACCTCCACCCAGGCTCCTAGCTGCAAATCAGAGAGCGCATAAAAGCACCAAAGCCCTGGCCAAAGGACCACAGAAGTGGCAGATTGTAAATTAGCAGGACCCTGCCACTAACCTGGATACAACGTGACGTTTCCTGAAGGTGTTCCAAGGATGAAAATAAATACTGAGAATGTGTACATGTCCAAGCCACTCCCTGGAGTAAGGCTCATGCGTTTGTAAGCAGCATTAACTCTTGAATCATTAAATCAATTAAGTGTCACTTTACTGAGCATCTAGATTTCTTTGTGTGTGAAGTAACGTATATGTGCTTCTTTATAAATATATATGTAAGTATATACATACCTATATAATTCAGATACAGAAAAGTATATATAAAAATCCAGGGTTTTCCAAGTTTCCCTCTCCTTTCATGAATTTTAAAAGATTTATTTATTTGAGAGAGAGAGGGAGCATGAGCTAGAGAGAGGGACAGAGGAAGAAGGTGAAGCAGGCTCCCAGCTCAGCAGGGATCATGACCTGAGCCAAAGGCAGACGCTTAACCTGCTGAGCCACTCAGGTGGCTCACCCAGGTCATGATCTCAGGGTCCTGGGATTGAGCCCCTCATAGTGTAGGGCTCCCTGCTGAGTGGGGATCCTACTTCACCCTCTCCCTCTGCCCCTCCTTCCCTGCCTTGCTTGTATTCTCTCTCTCTCTCTCTCTCTCTCAGATAAATAAATAAAAAAGAAATGATAAAAGGCTATGGTTGGTTACGATACCAAATAATCCACCTATGACGCTTATTTAAGGAAGAATGCTATTTATTTTATTAAAAATTTGAATTGTACATAATTTTCCAGGAAACCAACTATTGAATAATGCTGAATTTCATTATACGGTTGTAAAAATTGAGTAATGTTGGTAATTTAGAGAAATTATTGTGGCTGCCATATTAACAATAATAACATAAAATTTATTGACCTCATGTGCCAAGAGCTCTTCTAAATGTTTTTAATCCATTCATTTATTTATACCCAGTGTTTTAGATGCATTTGTTATTCCCATTTCACAACTGAAGAAACGGAGGCATTGTGTACAAAGGGTTACCTAGATATTAAGTGACTGTAACCAGGAGTTTTCATGCCATGGGTAATGGGATCATTATAGATACTGGGTAAGGCTTTATTTATTTGACACCAAAAATGGATTTTCCCCACTTAATATATGACATAAATGCACCTTAATCCCTGGAAGTTTGTGACTGTAACTGTTTTGATAAAAATGTTTCTATAGTTTGTTGCTTGTGTCTCTATCTGAATAAACAAAAAAGAGGTAAGTTAATTTTTTACTTATTGTGAAACTTATTGTAAGAATGATATTGAATTTGCCTAGAGCTGGGTTCAAATCTCAATCCTGATACTTAACAATTATAAGACAGGGGGTGTCTGAGCATCTGCCTTTGGCTCAGGTCATGATCCTGGGGTCCTGGGATCGAGTCCTGCATCGGACTCCCCACAGGGAGCCTGCTTCTCCTTCTGCCTATGTCTCTGTCTCTCTGTCTCTCATGAATAAATAAATAAAATCTTAAAAAAAAAAAGAATTATACGACCTGAACCTTAGTTTCTGTATCAGTGAAGTGAGTTCATACCTACATCCTTGTAAATTACTTAGCATGAAACATGGATCATGCTAGGCTATCATAAATGCTAGCTATCATTATTGTTTTTATTGCTCCCTATTTCCTTAAAAGGAAAGTGAAGATAATGGGATAATGTCTACTTTACAAGGGGCTTTGTGAATTAAATCAATAGGATTGTGTAGGCTGACATTCTACGTGGGTATGTGTGTGTGTGACACATCCTATACAATGCTTAGTAGTTAACGTTCAATGAGCATATAGATGAAATGAGTTAATGCAGGCAGAGCACTTAGAAGCAATGCCTGGCACATCAGAAACACTACATTATACTGCTATTGTGATTACTAAGTATCACTTAGTTTTCGTTTTTTACTTTGTTGTACTATTATAATTATTCTCTATTCTTGTTGATTTATGGTCATGGTAGACTTATTCATTTATTTTTATTTTATTTTATTTATTTATTCATGATAGTCACACACACACACACAGAGAGAGAGAGAGAGAGGCAGAGACACAGGCAGAGGGAGAAGCAGGCTCCATATAGGGAGCCTGATGTGGGATTCGATCCTGGGTCCCCAGGATCGCGCCCTGGGCCAAAGGCAGGTGCTAAACCGCTGCACCACCCAGGGATCCCAACTTATTCATTTATTAATTTGTATTGAATGCCTCGTTGTGCCAGGAGATGTGTTAGATCCAGATTGCCAAGATCCATAATTCAGGAAGGGGGGGGGGATTATGTGGCGAGAGAAGTGGTGAGATCAGCTATACGTGTTGGTCTGAGGCATCTGTGTAACATCAGCGTTCAGGAATGCAGTCAGCAACTGGATATAGAAATGAAATTGGACTCTACATGGCGATTTGGGAATCATCAGAATTTATCTATTATTTGAAACCATGAAAGAGAGTTTAAAGAATAAGAAAAAGAGTATGCTGTATTGTAGTTCCAGAAAACAGACATCCTAGAGAACACATATAAAAATAACTAAGAAGTAAAATTGACAAGGAGGAGTCCAAGTCATAAGAAGGAAACCACAGCAACTTTGGGTGCTGTATGTGGACAGAGCATTTTGGTCCACCCCAGCCTTCAAATGCCCATTTATTTCTTCTACAACAGTTGAGATAGCGTCTCTTCTTTAGGCCTTCATACAAACTTTAGGGTGGGTCCTGCTTTCCCCAGTCCCAAGGATTCCTCTGAATGAAGCAATCTGAGCTCTTAACAGGAGGGGCAGTTGGCATCGTGCGCTCAGGGTGCATTTTTCCTCCTTCTGCAGAGCTGAAAGGCGTTGGACAAAAGAACTCATCTCTGATCTTTTCCATTTGGACGACTCCCTCATCTGTCACTCTACCTGTCTCTTAGCTCTTCAGGATCTGACCAAATGCATGTCCAGGAACTGGCTGCTTGGGCTACCTTGTTCCAAAAGTTTATGGTGCCAAAACTTTGCTGCTTTCTCAAGTCGCTACTATATCTTCTCCTGTTTTTCTTTCTTCCTTCCAAGTGTATCTGTTTACGATAGCATTAAGATTCAGTCAATGAATACCTGAATGTGGTTATGATAGTTCTCAAACTGAGTCAAAGATCTCAAAGACTGATCATACAGTGGCCCTTGCATTTCCACTGAAAATATTTCTGATAACATCTTGTCTCCTTTCTTAAGAGCAGACTAAAATGCATTGAGTTGCATGGCCTTTTGCGTGGGTATTACACTCTTGCCCTTCTCAAAATTACTTATTGAATCAAACATAAGGATACAAACATCCACTTCCAAGGGATTTTGTATAAAAATCTTCACAAGAAAATCTACACTGGTCAGTGTATTTTGACTGGCCAACAGCACTGGGTAAATGCCAATGGGTAAATCCTACAACACCAGCCTGTGGACCAAAGACCTCTTAAGCCAACCTCAGCCCCCTTTTTTTGGTTCACTTGAATGTCTGTTGAATAAGGCATTTGCCATCTGAAGAAATCCATGGGAAAACTTTAGAGGTGGCTTGCTGCAAATCTTACATATTTATTCTTTAGAAGAAAGAGAACAATTTAACAAATTCATAGTGATGTTTGCATTTTAACAGAAGTCTAGATACCAGCCACATTTAAGAAATAAGATTAAAATTCTTCAGCAGTGAGTGTTCATTTTTAAATTGCTCACAAAAGCTTTTCATATACTCTTAATACCTTCTGCCCACAAGATGATTTCATGACATAACATTCAGGGGCATAGAGAACTTAAAAATGCTCTGAAATCAATTTTTTTTCAAGATGAGCTCTATATTTATCTAGCAATAGCACAGAATTTTTATCTTTAGCTAAGTCTGCATTTCTGAAATGATCTTTTACTGGTTACAAGAAGATAATAGGATCAGTCAATAAATAAATTCTTATCTTTGCATGCTTTGCCTTAGAAGCAATAGTTAAATGTGTGACACTTTGAAAGCATTAAAGATTCTTGATACTCATCAATTTTATTTGTGAGAATTTATAGCACTGACCATGAAAAGAGAAAAACTGCCTTATTTTACTTAAGCCAGAATGATAATTGGAAAAGCTATTTCATGGACTCCTCCCATAATGAAATAGGAAATTGTGAGCATCGTCCAAATATACTAATTTCAAGCATTGTTAGATTGTCATTGATTAGCCAGTATTTGGAATTGGGATCTCTAAAATATAACATTCCAGGTAGCATCCTGATTACTTTTTATGTTTGAAGACAAAGATATCTAATCTTCTAATGGCATTTAGAGTTATTGAAGCTACTACTCATAATACTCCAAGTCAATTGGATTTTTTATTAAATATTCTCTTTGGGACAACCTCTTGTTTTCCCCCCTTCTCAGATGAGAGAGATTCCAACTGAATTGAACTGACTCCCAGTGATCCTGGGGGCATGGGGCAGGAGCACGGGTAGAATCAGGCATAAAGCCTTCCTTATCCCCAGTAGTCCTTGAATGAGTGGAATACACACAATGGAATGAGAGAGACCTGAGAGGTAAGACCAAGGGCTCAAAACATAAACCAGAGCCAGGGAACCATACTACTCTGAGGGACTGGACAAAAATCCTGGTCAAAGACTACAGGATGGAAATACAGAACAAGAGTGTTTGAAATGGGGAGAATAACCCAGGAACACTCCTTAATCTCTAGAGAATAATGGGGAGATTTCTGAATTAGGGGGCTAGCAACCTTAGCCTTGGTAGGGTGGGCAGTTGAAGCAGAAGATATGAACACAGTCATCCTGTCAATATTCTGAGAATTGCTTAAACCAGGGTCTAGATGGTATACCTTAACCATATTTATGGTTAAGAGCACTAACGCCGTTAACTGAAAGAAAAGAGAAAAGCAAATCTATCAAAATAAATGTCTTTGGGAAGAGTAAACATTTGGGGGAAGAGATGAAGTTTCACATTGTGCTCAGACCAGTTATGCCAAAATCAACTTGAATCTCCTCACAATGAACAGTCTTTGGGGGAGAGCCAGCCCGAGCATTAAAAATGCTTGCAGTTCGGCAGGTTCAGTTTTTATGGGGTGAATTATAGAAGACTGCTCCGTTTCTAAATGGACAAATCAAATTTTCTAAAATAAACATGTTTTACTACTTAAGTGGTCATGCTGCTATAAGCCTTGCAGTTAAAATATTATATTTATCAGCCATCTAGTCAGACTCTTATGTTAACACAAATTTGAACATTCTGCAAAAATCTTTCTTATTGGACAGATAAGAGAAATTTCAGCACAGAATTTTCTAAGTACTCTGTCTTTGAAATTAGCCTCCCTACCTGAATTTACAAGCTGCCTTATCAAATATGAAAATAGCTTAAAATATAACCAGAGCCTGTCAAGATTTAAAGCCTGTAATTTTTTGTTCCATGCTAGCATTGTATGTAGCCCACTGCTGCTCCTACTATATGTTTGTTGAAGGCATACTTTATAAAGATTGCCACATCTCTGGTAGGATTTTTACATCTTTTTTCTACTTTAGTTTCTCAGAAGTTTGCAATCCATACATTAGAGCAGCTCCTGCAGTACTTTTTTCCTGAATATATTTTTGTCTCAAATTATATGCAGTCGAATTATTTGCTAGGTACTAATTTGTTGCATATCATAGTGAATATCCCCATTGGTGGTTCTCTGGTCAAATTCTTGAGCATAGCAAATACTGAATGCATGGTAGCCCTTTTGGAGGTATAGAATTTGCCTTATATTAAATGCCCCTCCTGCTAGAGACAAATTCAGTTTTTCCAGATGCCTACGCACACCCCTCTTGTCCCAATAATATTTGAGATTTGAAGTGTAGAAAAAGTAGAAACTGAGGAATTGAGTGATTGGGGTTCTGATTTTCAGCTCTGTCACTTCTGATCTCTGGGGCACTGAGTAAGTTAAACAATTTTGTTGGGTCTTAGTTTCTTCCCCAGAAGAGTAAAGAAAATGGTATGTACAAGTACACGTTTCTGAGGTTTCATTACATAATACAGGTCATAGTCTGTATAATACAGGTGTGTAGCTCAGAGCCTAGCATAGTCAGAACAAAAATAAAGTTATTTACTCTTGAAAGTTCCAAACGGTTTTTTTAATTTCCTAAATTCCTGTATTAAATTAGCCTAGGTTAAAAAAAAATCTTGGACCTGCAGGGCTGATGAGCTACCTTGGAGAGCTTACTCCCTATGACTATTTTCCCCCCAAAACATTTTATTTGTACAAGAGGTATATGGGTGTTACTGAATCAATGGAAAAGAAAAAAGAAAAAATCACTCCTATTCCTACCACCCTGAGAAAACCATAGTTAACAACTTATTTATTTTCTTTAAAGAATTTCATGCATTTGTACATAATTATAATTACATTTCAACATTATATTCTGAATTCCATCAGTTAGCATAATAACATGAGCATGTACTCATTGTTATTAACACCCTTTCAATGGCTGCATCATGACTCTGTGTAATCATAACCTAGTTCAATTAACTATTCTTTCATTATTAAGCATTTAGGCTCTTCCTGGGGTTGTCTTATTCTAAATGAGAATGCCTATTGTGCATGAAGCTTTTTCATCGTTTTTCATGCTATTTTCTTGGTAAGGATTCCTCAAATTGAAGCTTTTGAACCAAAAAAATATGTACTTAATTTTTTTATTGTGACAATATGTACAACATGAAATTTACCATTTTAACCATTGTTTATTTTACAGTTCAGTGACATTAATCACTCACAGTCTTGTGGAACTACCACTAATCTCCACAACTTTTTTTGTCTTTCCAAACTGGAACTCTATATCCATTAAATAATAATTTCCCATCCTCTACTCCACCCAGCTCCTGGCAAGCACCATTCTCTATGAATTTGACTACTCTGGCTATTTTATATTAAGTGGAAACATAAAACAGATTTTTTATTACTAGCTTATTTCACTTAGCACAATGTCCTCAGGGTTCATTCCTATGGTAACATGTGCCAGAATTCTCCCTTCCTTTTCAAGGCTGAATAATATTCCATTGTGTGTATGTGCCACATGTTGTGTAGACATTCATCCACCAATGGATACTTGGATTGGTTCCACCTTTGGCTATTATGAATATGCATTTATGAATATGGGAATACAAATCTTTCTTCCAGTTTCTGCTTTCAGTTCTTTACCCAGAAGTGGAATTACTGGATCATAGGGTAATTCTGTGTTGTCTTTTGAGGAACAGCTATATTGTTTTCTATAGCAGCCGTGCTATTTTTACTTCCCACCAGCAATTGACAAAGGTTCCATTCTCACCAACACTTTTTATTTTCCTTTGTTGTTGTTAGTGAATGTCATCCTATTGTATGTGAAGCAATATTTCTTGTGGTTTTTATTTTCTTTTCCCTAATGATTAGTGAGGTTAAGCATCTTTTCATGTGCTTATCAGTCATCTGTAGATCTTCTTTGGAGAAATGTCTATTTAAGTCCTTTGACCATTTTTAATCAGTTTGTTTTTTGTTGTTGAGTTGTGGGAAGTCTTTATATAGTCTGTATATTATCCCATTATCAAATATATGATTTAAAAATATTTGCTCCCATTTGTGGGTTGCCTTTTCACCATTGACAGTGTCCTTTGATACACAAGAGTTTTTATTTTGATGAAGTCTAGTTTATATGTTTTTTTATTTTTGTTGCCTGTGCTTCAGGTGTCATATCCAAGAAATCATGCCAAGCCCAATATCATGAAACTTTTCCCTATGTTTTCCTCTATAAGTGTTATAATTTTAGCTCTTCTATTTTTAGTCTTTGATCCATCATGAGTTAACTTTTGTTTAATGAGTGAACTTATATATATATATGTTATAAGCTAAAGGGTCCAACTTCATCCTTTTCTATATGGATATAAAGTTTTACCAATATTATTTGTTGAAAACACTAGTCTTTCTGTTGAGTGGTCTTGGCACCCTTGCTGAATGAAAATCATTTGACAGTATATGTGGGGGTTTATTTCTAGACTATTTATTCTATTCTGTCAGTTGATATTTCGCTATGCCAGTACCACACTGTTTTAATTATTGCAGCTTTGTAGTAATTTTTGAAATCAGGAAGTGTGAGACCTCCAACTTTATTTTTCTTTTTAAGGTAAACTTTTCTTTTAGCCTGGATTTCTATATAGATTTATGCACATTCATTTTAGGCCAGCTAAGTCTAAAGAACCAAATGAGGTTTTTTCCTACTTTCTCAAGGGAGAACAAGTGAATTTCCTACTTTCTCAAGGGAGAACAAGTGAATTTTACACCCTGATGAACCAGTGTGCTCTTTTCCCTGTGATTTAATTTTTTAAGAATTTTAACCTTTTTCTTTTGAAATAATTTTGGACTGATAAAATAGTTGCAAAAATAATACAGAGGTATTTTTGTATACTCCAACCTAATTCTCCTAATGTTAATGTCTTATATAATCATAATTTAATTAAATGAACCAGAAAAGTGACACTGGCATGATACTATTAGCTAAATATAGACCTTATTCAAATTTCATCAGTTTTTCTGCCAATGTCTTTTTCTGTCTCAAGATTTGATCTGAAATTTCACATTTTCTCTTCATTATTGGTACAAATCTTGAGGGGAATATAACTCTGAGACCACACAAATGTACTATTTTTCTTCAAGATATTGCCCACAGGGACCCCTGGGTAGCTCAGTGGTTTAGCGCCTGCCTTTGGCCCAGGGCATGATCCTGGAGTCCCAGGATTGAGTCCCGCGTCGGGCTCCTGGCATGGAGCCTGCTTCTCCCTCTGCCTATGTCTCTACCTCTCACTTTCTCTATGTCTATCATGAATAAATAAATAAAATCTTAAAAAAAGATATTGCCCACTGATTTTAGCATTCATTAGTGGACCTTGTCTAAAACAATTATTACTGTGTTTTTTGCCCATTATTTTATTTGCATTTCCCTCATTTCTTTTGTTTATTGATTAAAATTCTTTCAAAAGGAAAAAAATATCCCTTCTCCTTCATTTATTTATTTAGACATTTTAAAAAATCCTTTTAATACAGTTGGTCAAATTGATTCCTATTTGATTTCTTCCAGTTTATGCTTCTTAGTAATAGTATGTAATAATATAATGAAAATGTTTTGCTGGTTTAGTGGGCCAACGTGACACTTTCTCAGGAGACTGTCTGATTACCCTATCTAAATGAGAATTACCCCCAACTCTTTTGTATTTTGTAAGCAGAACTATGATAGAGATTAACAAGGGATAAGTTAAAGGAGATAGTCATAGACAATCTTCTGAGACAGTAGCATTTTTGCTGAGACCGGGAGCAGGGAACCAGGCAGAGAAAAAGTGGAGGGAAGAGTGTCCAGGCAGAGGGAATAGTATATGCAGAGTCCTGAGACAGCTAAGAGATTGATGTATTCAAGAAATTCAAAGAAAGTCAATGTAGCTGGTACATAGATAGGGAGACAGATGCTTGGGAGATGAAGCTGGGTGGGTAAGCAGTGGCCACATCAGACATAATCTTGAATACTTTGTTAAGATGGATGAATTTTATGCTAGAGATAATAGAATGCCACTGGACACTCTTCAGAGGACCATTTTGTTTGAGTATTATCCATTCTGTTACTTCCTGTATTCATGTCCTAGGGCTACCATAACAAAATACCAGAAAGTCATAGGGTTAAAAGAACAGAAACTTACTCTTCCAGAGCTCTGGAGGCTAGAAGTCCAAAACCAAAGTGTTGGCAGCACCATGCTCCCTTCAAAGCCTCTAGGAGAAGAACCTTCCTTGCCTCTTCCTAGCTTCTGATGGCTGCAGGCATTCTTTGGCTTGTGGTAACCATAATTTCCATCTCTGCCTCCATCTTCACATGGCTGACTTCTCCCATGTGTCTGTATATCTTTATGTGATGGTTCTCCTGCTGTGTTTCCCTGTATCTCTCTACTCTTATAAGGACACCAGTCATATTGGATTAAGGGCCCACTTTATTCTAGTAGGACGTCTTAACCAATTACATCTGCAAAGATCCTATTTCCCAAATAAGGTCATGTTCTAGAGTAATTGGGGGGTAGGATTTGAACATATCTTTTGGGAGGAAATCATTTAACCCATAACACTGTCTATATATATTGTTTTACTTTTTGCCTATATGGCAGGCTTTGTGGTAATTTTCAAAATCTTTCTTATTGTTAAATGTCCCCCTTTTAAGTAGCTTGTTCTTATTTTATCAATGTAATAATTTCATGTATTTTGCTTAGGATATAAATTAAAATTGTTTTTGTAATGGATGTTTATAATTGGAACCCTTTGCCCTCTGCCTACTTTGGTTGCTTTCTTTTGACTTAGAATGCGTGTTTTTTTCATATATTTGTGAAATGTGTATAATTTCATGATTTTTTATTTGTCATTTATTCTATGATCACTCAGAACACTAGAATTTTTCTTGTTATTATTTATTTATTTATTTATTTATTTATTTATTTATTTATGAGGTTATTTAAATTCCAATTAGTTAAGATACAATGTAATATTAGTTTCAGATGTACAATATAGTGATTCAACATTTCCATACAATACCAGGTGCTCATCAAAACAAGTATACCTACTTAATCCCTATCAGATATTTAACCCATCCCTCTACCAACCTCCTCTCTGGAAACTATCAATTTGTTCTCTATAGTTAAGAGTCTGTTTCTTGGTTTACCTCTCTCTCTTTCTCTTCTTCCCCTTTGCTTATTGTTTTGTTTCTTAAATTCCACATATGAGTGAAATCATATGGTATTTGTCTTTCTCTGACTGACTTATGTTGCTTAGGATAATACTGTCTAGTCCCATTCGTGTCATTAAAATAGCAAGATTTCATTCTTTTTATGGCTGAGTAATATTCCATTGTATTTATATACCACATCTTCTTTATCCACTCATCATTTGATGGACACTTGGGCTGTTGCCATAATTTGGCTATTGTAGATAATGCTACTGTAAATATCAGGGTGCAAGAGTGGTTTGTATTTGCAAATCAATCAACATTTACTTATAAATGTGAAAGAAATGTTTAATGTTTAATAAAATTCAGAAAGGCTCAAAGAGAAAACAATTTTCCATACATCGATGACTCACTGGTATCTGCTTCTAACATTTGGTTTACTTATTTTCAGGCTTTTTTCCATGCAAATATTTTGACCACATTAATTGGATCTCTGTGTACAATTTACAGAGTCTCAATTTTTTTTAACATTATGATCTAAGCATGTTACTGAACACACTTTGTAAATATTTTTAGACTGCCAAATGTATCATCATGTAGATAGGATATACTTTTTATTTATTTAAAGATTTTATTCATTTATTCATGAGAGACACAGAGAGAAAGAGGCAGAGATACAGACAGAGGGAGAAAGAGGCAGAGACACAGACAGAGGGAGAAACAGGCTCCCTGTGGGGAGCCCGATGAGGAACTCGATCCCGGGACTCCATGATCACGCCCTGGGCTGAAGGCAGGTGCTAAGCCCCTGAGCCACCAAGGGATCCTTAAGATATACTTGAATACAGGAGTCAGAGAATGATGGCCCACAGCCTAAATTTAGCCTCTTGGTTTTTGTAAATAAAGTTTTATTGGAACACAGCCATACTCATTTGTTTGTATATTGTGTGTGGTTGCTTTTATGCTACATTAGCAGAATTGAGAAGTTGTGATAGAGACTATGTAGACAAAAATCCTGAAATATTTACTAACCAATCCTTTATGGAACAAGTCTGCCAACCTCTGCTGTAATATTCCTTGAGTTTGTGCTTTAGGCAGTTTACTTCTTTTATTTTAATACATAGTATGACAATAAAATTTTGTCTACTGTAGTTTTTCTTTATGTTGAACCTTCTTAGACCAAAATTTTGAATACTCTTAGGATATTCATTAATTCATTCATTCATCCAACAAAAATATTGAACATGTATTTTATAATTAGTGTTGTGTTCATTTCTGGGAATACACAAATAAACAAGACACATGTGGCTCTTACCTTCATGGAGTTTACTATTTAGTAAGGACAACAGATATATTAAAATATACTGAGCATTTTAATAAGCATTTAATAAGCATTTTGATAAGCATTGTATTAAATGAGATTATCACATTAAGTAAAGAATGAATAAAGAATGAAAATCAGTCAATAGGTTGAGGAATGGCATTGGCAGCAGGAACATAGAGTCTCGGGGAGAAGGAACAAAATGTTTGACGATACAAAGAGGAAAAGACTCAAAGAAGTATAAGGGCCATGGAGTCACACAATTCTGGCTAAAGCAGCAGAAGTAAAGGGGAGATAGAGCTGGAGAAATTGAAGGACTGAGTTTTAAATATATATATTTTTAAAGATTTATCTACTCATGAGATACACAGAGAGAGAGAGAGAGAGAGAGAGAAAGGCAGAGACACAGACAGAGGGAGTAGTAGGCCCTCTGCATGGAGCCCAACCTGGGATTTGATCCCGGACTCTGGATCACGCCCCGACCTGAAGGCAGATGCTCAACTGCTGGGCCACCCAAGCATCCCTAAAGATTTTTTTTTTTTAACCATGGTAACTATTTTGAATTCTAAGGATCTAAGAAACTACTGAAGCAGATTTGCTCACTACTTGGGCTGGAAAATGAAGAATGTTTTGGAGAAGATGAAGAGTTTTGCAGAAATATTCATTGGGAGTTCAGGCCAGGGAAGAAGGAGCTTAGACTAAACTTGGTTGTGGTGGTTCTGGTGGAGAAGAAAGAAAGGAAGATCATCTGAGAGATATTTTGGAGGTTGGATAGGCAAGATTTTGTGCTAATTGTGGGTTTGTGGAACTGGGTGGACTTCAGTGTCATTCACTGAGACAGGAAACAATGAAGGAGGAAGAGTTTGTTGGGAGTGGGGATGCTGAGTTTGAGATGGCTGAAAGGTGCACAAAAATAAATGGCAAATGAGAGGGGAGATGGACCAGCCCAGGCCTGATGACCTCTAACTCAGGCAAGAGTGTAGTGTTGATGCATATTCTGGTATCTATGGCTAACAGGTGATCAGAGACATTGTGGGAGTTCCTGAGCTCACCTGAGCATAGACTGTAGTGTGAAGTGAAAATGATGGCCTGGGATAAGACCCAAGGAATGCCACCACTTTCATCAGACTGTGGAAGTAGAGCTATAAATGGTAGGTGAATAAAGACTGGCCATACAAATGGGAGTAAAACAGAAGAATTGTATCATACATCAAAGGGCAAAAAAAAAAAAAAAAAAAAAAAAAAAAAAAAAAAAAACAAAGGGCAGGGATTTTTAAAAAGGAAGGAGTGGCTGACAGTGACAAATACTGCTGATAATCACACAGGCAAAATACTGGAAATGTGATTATTGGTTTGATTGAAATGTATGGGCTTTAGTGATATGTACAAAATTAGTTCGGTAGGGTTAGGATATAGAAAAGATTTGGAGATAGTTGGGTTAAGTCAGAGGTTGAAGATAAAGAATAGCAAGGGGATCCCTGGGTGGTGCAGCGGTTTAGCGCCTGCCTTTGGCCCAGGGTGCGATCCTGGAGACCCGGGATCGAATCCCACATTGGGCTCCCGGTGCATGTGGAAGATAGGTAAGATAGAAATTCAAGAGAGAGATGAGGCTAAGGAAGGTTTTTTGTTCTGTTTGTTTGATTTTTATGAAAGAAAAAACTTAATATTTTACATGTTTAAAATTTTCTTCTCGAACATTGTTGCTAATTTACACTTCTACCATTGGCATATAAAAGTGCCTGGCTCATTCAGGGTTAACTAGAATAAAACATTACTTTTTGTAGTGGAATTAAAGCTCTCCTAAAGCAGATATTTTTTTAATCCCTTTTGTTTTTGCTATATACTCTGTGAACAGTGCTTGGCATATAGCAGGTGCTCAATACTGCTCATCTGTGGAATGAATGAATGAATGAATGAACAAATGAATGAGTGACACATTTTTGTTAAATCGTGATGTGTAAATGATATCTCATTATTGCTGAAGTGTGGAAATCTTTATCAACTAGTAATCTCATGCATAGGGATCCCTGTTAAGCCATGGACTCCTCAATGGAAAGAGCTATGATTTGTTAATCCATGGATCCCCATCATCTTGTACAGTTTAGCACTTCATGGGCTCCCAAATATATTTTTATGCAATTTTTTACCTTACATATGGGGGGAAGGGAGAGAGCTCAAGTAACTTAAGCTAGAGTCCTAGAGACACTGGGCAGAGAGCTTGTTCTCGGTCTTTAAATTTGGATTTACTATACCAAAAGGAAATATTTTTGCCTTTTAAAATAATCCCTGGGGCATCTGGGTGGCTCAGTTGGTGAAGCATCTGACTCTTGGTTTTGGCTTGGGCTGTGATCTTGAGATTGTGAGATGTAGCCCCAGGTGGGCTCTGTGCTCAGCATGGAGTCTGCTTAGGATTCTCTTTCCCTCTCTCTCTCTGCCCCCCATCAACTCCCTCTTTTTCTCTAAAATAAATAAATAAATCTTAAATAAATAAGTAAAATCATGTATCGGGATTAGAATCTAGTGGTCTTCACTTGACTATGGCCATTTGATTTTCTGCATTATGAAGTTATCCAAGTACTGGAATACCAGCTGGTGATGGAGAGAATGCTCTGTAATGACTTCAAGATAATTAACATGCTGCTCTCAGAATTTTATAGAACAACATAAGAAGAGAATGACAAAGTTAGGAATGTAAAAAATACCAACTGAGGGCCGATACAGTATAATAGAGGACTAGCTCAGAAAGAAAAGGGGCAAAGTTATGTGTGACTTATTAAAGGTGGTCATGTTACTCATGTTGACAAACTGCTGTCCCAGCTGCAGATGATCTCAGATTAACAAACATTGAGCTACAAACTATTAAAAAGATACAAGTGACATTTCCAGCGGAAAGCTCAAGACAGTTGCTTACTCATTTCTTATGGGGGCATTCTATTTACAGTGCAATGCAGACTCTTAGCAGATAAATATTGCTTTAGAACAAAAAGATGCTCAACTCTTTGGGGCTAACTGGTCAAGTAGCTAAATCTGCAGACTTTGCTAGTTAAAAAAAATTGCTGGGTAAAATATTATTGAATATCCATCTTCCTTTTCTTCTATACACAAAAGATATACTGTTATAGCTTATTTAAGGCTCAATGAAAAATGAAAAATCTCTTTACAATCCCATCACCTAAATTTAAAAACAATCTACTCTTTCTACATACATTATCACAAACCTGGACTGTAATTGAGATATTTATTTATTTATAGTATATTTGTGTTCTGCATCTGCTGTGGCTGTGCCTCTGCAGGCAGAGTGAAGTAGATTGTTGCAAATTTAATTATGGTGGTGAGGTGGGTATTATCAGGCTGAAATCCCTCACATGACATCTTTTTTCTTAGATCTCTGCCTCACCTGATTCACCATGCCTCAGGGAAGTGATTAATAATTCAGTCTTCACAACTTATAAAGTGGGGATTGATTAGGGTATGAATTGATTAAAATTTATAGCTACAAATGATCCATTTAATTAGTTTCTCAGTTTTGAAAAATAATGTAATGACTATCTTATTAATTTCAACGATCACTGGATTGTTCTCTCCACCAGCTTTGCCAATGAATTGTCTAGAATAGGCTCGGATGTCTACAATGATGAAGATCTCTCATTACCTCATGGGATGGTCCATTCTAGCTCTTGAGAAGTCTGACTCTTTGAAAGTTTTTCCTGATTTTGAAATCCCTTCTCTTGAGCTTACATTTTGTGATTGTTGTTGCAACCATTGCAGCCTTACAAGCTATAGATTTGTAAAGATACATAACATAATTCATGTAAGTATTTTCTTCTTGGGGCATGCCTCTACAACTTAAGTCGTTTCTCAATTGATTTGAATTCAAGATGTCTCAAAATCCCAGTCACTATTTTATCAGTATTTGTCCTAAAATGTAGATTCCACATGAGAATTCATTATTCTGGCCATAGCCTGATCTACACAGAAAAGACCTACACTATCATTTCTTATGTTTTAGATACACTATTAATTTAGCCCAAGATTACATTTGTTTTTGATAATCACATCAATTTATTGATCCTTATTTAATGTACTGACAACTATCCTTTTCCACATAAGGGAAGTCATGCCTCTCCTATTCTGTATCCTATTTATTTATTGGTTATGATGATAGAAATTACATTTAACCTTATCTAATTTTAACTTCTAAGATCCAGCCTATTTCTGCATTCTTTTAAAATATGCTTTGATCTTTTTCTCTCATCTAGTCTACTTATCTCTGCCAGTTGCTTGCCACCTGCCAGTTTGAAGCATAGAACTCTGATCACCCAATTCACTGATTGATATATTAAACCTCAGCATTCCCTCTAGGTGGGCATCATTTCATTAATCAAACTCTTTGGATAAGGTCATTCAACCAATTTCAAATCTGTAAATATCACATTGCAGATAAGAGCAGGGAGCAGGGATTGAAAAGTCAGAGATAGTAGACATGATTCCCAAACCTACCACATAAAAGATTTAATATAGTAATTACCCTAGTTACATTATGCAGTTATGGTTTTCTTACCTTTAAAAGAATATAACATCTGCTTCTCAGAGTCTGGGAAACATTTTAGATGGAATGGAGTATATAAATTGTTTAGCATAATGCCTGACCCATAGTAAGTACTCAGTTAATATTGGCTATCTTCATTGTCATTCAGGGAAATACTAGACACAAAAACAACCCTAAGATTTTTGTTCTCTATAACACTCTGATGTGGCCTGTTCCAGTTGGCAGCCACCTTTCTTCCATATTGGGATTCAGGGGCCTGGGCTCTTTTCATCTGGGAGCTCAGCCATGTCTTAAGATCTCAGTGTCTTCTTTATCTACATGAAGAAGATGAAAGAAGGGTGGAGAAGCATACCTACTTCATACCATTTCTTAGAAGTGAAGTGAATCACTTCAACTCACATTCCCTTGAGGAGAGCTAATCATAAACCCTCACTGAGCTTCAAGGAGGGCTCAGGAATATGGTCCCTGGCTAGGTGGCCACTTCCCAGTTTTAGCTCGTTCTTGGGAAATGAGAGCACACACATTGTTCACCACTTCTGCCACAATTGCTTTAGTCACTGTCATCAATATTCCTTCATTAAACCACATGTGGCTCATGTCCTTCCAGCTTGTCAAGCAAGATCTGTCAGCAACAATGACAAAAGAACTATCTGACATTTCACCGTGTCCTGTCTACATTCTAAAAGGTTTTGAAGCATCATAAAATTATCATAAAAACCCAGAAAAGAGCCTGATAGATAATTCAGGCCTATACTCCCTGACAGGCCTGGAGTTGTCCTGAATGTTAGCAACTGGCTGAAGGTCTCTCGTAGCCTGATTATTGTGATAGGCAGAAGTATGATGATTTGGCCAGGGGCACCTCAATCTTATGCACAGAGAGACCTTCATTTGACTTATAGTTGAACAAAAATGCTAATCCTTTTAATCCAAATTGTTCATTTAAAATAACTTCCTAGGGGTTCCTGGCTGACTCAGTCAGTTGAGTGTTGAACTCTTGGTTTTGGCTCAGGTCATGATCTCATGGGTCATGGGATAGAGCCCTGCACTGTGCTCCATGCTCAACCAGGAGTCTGCTTGAGATTCTCTCTCTCCCTCTCCTTCTGCCCTGCCCCCTGATCACTTTCTCTCTCAAATAAATACATCTTTAAAAAAACAAAATAACCTTCTAGTTCTATTAGCTGCCCTCCCTATCTTAGTATATACCTTTGAATCTTTTCTGTATTTTAGGATATTAAAATACTTCCACAGGCATTATCATAACCATTTATAACCATCAGTTGTTACGTTTTTTTCATATATCTACTCATATAGGATTTAGAATACTCAGAAATGTATAAAGAAAAAAGCAAATTGCTTCTAGTAATCCTCAGCTAAAGATAATAACAGTTTAAATTTTGGTGTATTTCTAATATTTTTCCCATTTATTATTATTAATGGCTACATTACATTATTTGGTAAGTATATAAATACACCTTTTTTCAGTCAGGCATTCCTATTATTGGATGCATGTCCATATGGTTGCTGTTGCATGTGCCCCAGTACACTATGGTGCAATCTTAGTGAGCTAACTGGACTTCCAATTTTGCATACTTACTTACTTTGCATAATTGTTAATTGAGGGTACTGATATTAAGTGACATGAAACTGAGCATAATTAATTATAAAGCACTGAGCTATATACTAAAAGCATGTGCTTAACGTGTTTGCCCGGTGCCTGCTGTCCAAGCATTGTCTCTCTAATTTTTTTTTCTAAAATTGTTTTGATGTGAATATTAACTAAATGGTCCTAGAAAGTGTTGCGCTCTATACTTTTCTAAGGGTTAAAAATAGTATTAAAGGCAGGCCAGAAAAGGAATAAAATCACAAAGAATTAACATGTAACTGAATGGTGTGCTCAGAGAAAAGAGAAGGACGGTGGTGTGGCAGGGGGATGGCCCAGATATTTGGACTCTGTGTCAGCAGGTAGGAAGTGAACTTCATTTGACAGAAACCCTTCCTTCTCAATGTATTTCACTGCTTAGCTACTTCTTTCACACTCAGCAAAGTCCTCCCAAGTCCAAGACCTAAAATGCACGTCCCTGTGATAGGTGGAATTCTAAAAGCACCCCCTCCCGCCAGCGACAATGCCTGCCCTCTGATTACTCAATCAGACACTAATGGCGGTACTGCTCGAAAGAACTTTCCCAGTGGAATTGAAGTTACTAATCATCTGACCTTAAAATAGGAAGTTTATGTTGGGTTATATGGGTGGCCCCAATGTAATCATGTGAATCCCTAAAAACAATATAAGAAAGGCAGAAGAACCAGGAAAATATAGCAGGAGAAATGAGGTGGAAGGGGAGCTCAGAGAAATTAAAAGCTTGAGAACGACATGACCCATCAATTGCTTGCTTTGAAGATGGAGGAAAGAAGTCAAGGAAAGCAGGTAGCCTCTAGGAAGCCAGAATAACCCTCAGATTTTACCTACAAGGAAATAGGGACTTAAGTCCTGCAACTTTAGGGAACTGAGTTCTGTCAATAACCCGGTTGAGTTTGGAAATGGATTCTTCCTATAACCTCTAGGAGGGAACAGAGCTCTGCAGAGCTTTTGACTTTTGACTTTGTAAAACCTGGAATAGAAAACCAGCAGAGCCAAACTGTGCTGGATTTTCTGATTAAACCACTGTGAACTAGTAATCGGATGTTGTTTTAAGACCTTACATTTGTGTTATTTTTTTATAGCCAATGATAGAAAACCAACACAGTTCCCATCATATTTAAGCCTATGTTCTATGCCAAGTACTCATGTCTTTGCATATACTCCTCTCTCTAACATGCTCGTCTTCCTGTTCCTTTAGGTAGTCCCCACTTATTCTTCAAAATGACTGTGTCACCTCCTTCAGGGTGCTTTCCTTGATTTGGCTCAATATGATGTAGATGCTCTTGCTCTGTGCTGCCATAATAACCTGTGCATACCTCTAGCATTGAATTCAGACACTATTAATCATTGATTTACTTGTCTGGGTTCCTCTTCAAAAGCCTTAAATGAGTCTTTTGATAAGGGTTCATATCTTGTCTGACTTTGCATCTTCAGTGACTGTTACAGTACCTAGCACTTGTAGTCATGCTAAACCCGTTTGCTGACGCAATGATTGAAGGAACGATGGCTCTCAAGCTAAGGCAGTTAGCGGGGCCAAAATGTTTAATCACAAAAATTGGATAACTATTTTCTTTTTGCCAATTTATAGAAAAGTTACAATGATTAAAAATTTCCAATTTTAGGGACGCCTGGGTGGCTTGGTGGTTGAGTGCCTGCCTTCATCTCAGTCCCATATCAGGCTTCCAGTACAGAGCCTGTTTCTCTTCCCCTGCCTAGGCTCTGCCTCTCTCTGTATCTATCATGAATAAAAAAAAAAAAAAAAAAAAAAAAAAAAGTTTCTAATTTTAAGTTTGATCCTATAAACTACTTTTCAGACTTTTACCACTTGGTTTTGTTTGCTCTCCAGGAAGAGCTTATCCAGAAAACCACAAGAGAACAGTAAATGACCAACAATTCAAAAACTTAGGAAAGGGGATCCCTGGGTGGCTCAGCGGTTTAGCACCTGCCTTTGGCTCAGGGCACGGTCCTGCAGTCCCGGGATCGAGTCCCGCGTCGGGCTCCTGGCATGGAGCCTGCTTCTCCCTCCACCTGTGTCTCTGCCTCTCTCTCTCTCTATGTCTATCATAAATAAATAAATAAATCTTAAAAAAAAAACTTAGGAAAGAAAAGGCAATATTGCTTTAAAAAGAGTATTTTTTTTCATGAACTCATGTCTATAGTTGTGAATTCATAATATATACAAATAGCTTAAGTATTTCTAGTTGGTAAAATTATTTGTATTTCACATGATACAAATATTGCACTGGATTTTTTTACTGCATTTTTTTCATCATGTGTTATAAATAGCACACTGACTTCTTTGCACTCTATTTCCTGAATCAGGTGAAGGGTTTGTGTTCTATGAATTCATGAATTTGGGGTCATTTGTTTAGTGGTCTGCCCACTTTTGTTTAAGTTTTGGGGTTATTTGTTTAGCGGTCTGCCCACTTTTGTTTAACGTGTTGCACAGGAGAAAAGAATCTGGCTAATGTTTGAGATAAAGGGGTTCATTAGGTCTCATGTTCATTCCCAGACCTACCTAATATATGCTTATGAGCTCCTGCTTTTTTTTTTCTTAAGATTTTATTTATTTATGAGAGACACACAGAGAGAGAGAGAGAGAGAGTCCACCGTGGGACTTGATCCTGGGACTCCAGGATCACATGTGGAGCTGAACGTGGTGCTAAACCGCTGAGCCACATGGGCTGCCTGAGCTCCCGCTTTCTTACAGTGTTATTATTACTGTCTGTTCTCACATGCCACCTACCACTTGTTCTAAGACAAAGCAGCACTTTTAAAACAATTCACTAGAATGTTCTGTAGTAGTCTCACACAAGAAGTGATACATCTCCAATAGAAACTCCTAAGGGCATTTCAGCAGGTGGAATGCAGAATGATCAGCAGACGATTTGACCAGAGTCTCTGCCAAAACCTCCACTTTTGTGAAAGGGGCCTTTGGGAGTCATGATAATGAGGCGTGGTTGGAATTTTGACATCTGCTTTTGCAAATATCATGGGAAGCCCTAGCCCTTCCCGTACCGACCCTGACAGCTGAGTCAAGGAACCCCTGTCGACTTGGCTTGCCACTGAACCTTGTGCCTCAGTGAAAGTAATCAGGGCATTTTTTCCTCCAGAGAAGTAGGGTTGGCAAGCCAAGAAAGGTTAGTCCAGAGAAAATGATATTCTTCACTCTCCAACTTGTTTATTTAATTGATAGCCAATTTTGCAAAATCTCTCTGAGCGGATAGATGCACGTGGAAAACACAGAGAGGGAGGCATACATGTGTGAATTGCTCACCGCCAAACATCCCCATATGTCGTGTCATTTTCCTATGGAATGGGGTAGGTAAAAATGAGAATGATTTACTATCATAATAGCCTATTTTAGTAAGGAACATATGTTTAAAAAATCCAGTGGCATTCAGAACTCTGCTCAGCTTCTAATTTCAACCAGCCACGATGTATCTCTAAGAAGTCTCATCTTCTAGAAGTGCTACCTTAGCATTCTTCACTTTATAATGATTTTGTGGGAGCAAACCAAAAGGAACGAAAGTCACAAATTTATTTAAAAATTAGATAATAATGGCACTAGAAAAGAAAAATCTGTTTCATCTCTAATCTCCCACAGCATCCTTACTCTGTGCATATGTGTTCAGTGTTTTGGAAGCACATTGAAGTCTCAATTCGTGAGAATGTAGTTGGTAGCAGTTCTCCGGTGAACTGAGGGGGTCACCCTATTTTTAAGCATGCCTAACTTACTCCTCAGGAGTGATTTGAAGAGTGAGAGAACCTGGGAGAGCGTATAAAATAATCTTGTACTCAACCAGCAGTGATTTTATATTTAGACATCCTCCTTATTTAATTCTCAAGCCAGTCAAATTTTCTAGTACATATTAGTTTCTTGCACAGATGGACTCTCACTAGGGAGGCTTCTTAGAACTCTTTCATGTATATGTGCTTTTTAATTGTATCCAGATTTTTATATTTGCATATTTCTTTCCCCTATATCAGTCTATTCTAGAGGTAAATAGGGAAAAACCAAGGTCATCACAATCTTTAATATTTTCTTCTGTACCTCTGATCTGTATGTTTGTCAAGGCAAAATTCTTAGTTTACTTTTTTTAAAAAAAATATACTATTTTATGCTGTAGTCTATAAGACTAATTTTGACTATGTGTAGTTTTTATATTATGACCTTTATAACTAATGCTATTAGCATAATATTCATTTGTTCATCTAATCATTTATAAAATATTTGCAAGTGTCTGGGTAACAAGGGCAATATATTTTTAATGCTTGGCACTCAGTAGTCTTTTTAAAATTAGTACACCAAAGAAAGTATCTGGGGGTGGAACTCAAGTTGAATACAATGGGATCTATAACCTGGAGGAACTTGTACTCTAATAGGGGGAATGGATATGTTGTATTTGTGCTGGGTCCTGAGTCGTAGATAGAATTAAGTCAAGCAAAGAAGTGGGCAGCTTCTCAAGCAAAGTACTGTGTACTAATATTTAAGGATTAATCATCTTCTGCTTTTAAGTAACCCCATTTGGCCACCAGTGTTTGTTTTTTGAGATGGCTGCTTCATGTAAGGGGTATATATACAAGTATTGAGCAGAGATACCCTGTGTAAGATCCTAACGGACTCATATGGAGCTCTAACCAATGATTTACTTAGCATTGATCTGTCTATCCACAAGGTCTAGGGAAGAATCGATATAGCTAACTTTCTATTTCAAGAGGCAACTGATGAAATTAAATCCTTTTTTTAGGTGGATCTGAGAATGGCTTAAGAGATGAAGTTAAAGAATCCAACCTGGTATCTGGGGGGAGAAGATGTACATAGAGCTTCTTCCAGGACATATTTTAAAGGGGACTATAAAATTCAGTCAAATAGTTCCAGTAACCTTATGAGGTAGGAAGGCATCTAGCCAGGTTTTAAAGTTTACATTAAATTACCTGACCAACGTGAGCTACTTCCATCTTCCTATCTGGTTTTGTTTATTCCTGATTTGAGTTTCTCTTCCAGGCTTCCAGTTCTGTTTCCTCTTTGAGTGGCTTTGATCATCTTATTTGAACATCCAATGAATAACTTTGGCTTTGCTTTTCTCCTTACCCTTTGCTGCTAATCCGGATTCATTTTTCCTTATGTTTCTCTGGTACCATTTCAGTCTTACTACATGTTATTGCTTACCTGGTTTAAAGGCCTTTAACTCAGTAAAGAGAATCTCAGAGTATTGGCAGATGATAATGGTTTCTAGAGCAACTCAGCCCTAACTGCCATTCCTGGGGGCCAGAGGGCCAAGGAACTCCTCATCGGGCTTGGCCAATTACTTCTTGACTCTCGTCTTCAGAGGTCAGTGGTTAAATAGAGGGGACCAATAGACTTTAGTGACAAGCCTCCTTCTTCCTGCTGCTCTCTGTTTTGTACATAGCATCTCCTACCTGCTGTCCATTTTGCTCAAATGTCACCTTCTCAATGAAGCCTATCGTTACCACCCCAGGTACAATTGCAGCCATCCCTGTGTTCTGCTACTACCTCCCCCTGGCAGTACCATCTGTCTTACCATGCCCATTTTCTCTCTTTTTTTCCATGTCATTTCTTATCTTATAACATACTATGTAACTTATTACATTTACTATTTAAATTTCACTTCCTCTACTAGAAAGAATGTAGATACCATGTTTTTTTATTTGTTTTCATAGATGTAGTTCAAGAATCAAAAATAGTGCTTTAGCACATAGAGTGACTACATGAGTGAATGACTCCCATGTCCACTTCATTGCCATAATTAGGAAAGGACTTATTTTATTCTTTTTTAAAAGATTTTATTTATTTATTCATGAGAGACAGAGAGAGGCAGAGACACAGGCAGAGGGAGAAGCAGGCTCCCTGTTGGGGAGCCCTATGTGGGACTGTATCCCAGGACCCCAGGATCAAGCCCTGAGCAAAAGGCAGACACTCAACCACTGAGCCACCAAGGTGCCAAGACTTACTTTATTCTTAATATTTATTTCAAAAAGCTGTTTGCTGAGAATATTTCTTTTAATCAAATGTTATTGCAGAAAATGGTGTTTTACAGTATGAAAGGATTAGTTATCACTGTGAAAAGAATAAAGATTTGTGAGAATGGCTTTGATAAGCTAGAGATGCTTAAAGAATGTTGGATTTGCTTCTGTATAATAGTGTAGTCTGGGAAATAAAAGTATTTATCTCAGCCTCATGTTATCATGAACGTGAATTTTATTAACCTGATTGTAATGTACAAAAGGATGTGATAGCATGGTATAACTGAGAGGAAAAAGACAAAACATTGTCTTGCTGTTCTTCAAGACCAACAACGTTCTTAGTTAACTTGCAATGCTTAAAGGTCTTTTGTACAAAGGGAAAGGAAAAAGAGATTCAGAAACCTTAAATAGGCAGAGAGAAGCAGTGATGTACTGCTATTCTTTGATGCTTACGGAAAGAACTTAGGAGTGCTGTCAAAATTAACTTGTCTGTATCAGTATAAGGGAATATAGAAGTGATTTCAGAAAAATTAGATTTATTTTATAAATAAAAATCCAGAATTTAAATTATTCCTCCTGTATTCTTGGAAACTAAGTGCTAAATGAGTTGGCTCCCAATGTGTGAAATTCTGGAGTTGCCTGTTTTTAAGAGAATAGCAATCAAGCATGATTTTTTGACAGAAGGTTCACGGGCCTATTCCAAAAGCTGATTAAATCGCTCAATTAAATGAGAGATGACAAACAGAACAGGAGCAGCTGTAGACTGAGGACTGGTCCACATCAGCTGTGCACACAGTGTAAATTGTGCAAGTGTCCATCTAGGGAAAGTAATAATAACAAAAATGGCCAATCAAAATATCTTGACTGATCAAAATAAAAACATTTAATAAAATGGGCTATCCACGTTTATGATAACCTAGCGCTTTAAAAATGTAGTATTGAAAACTCTAAGATTTTGGAAAAAGCAACTTTGGGTTTCTGGAGTGGTTAATTTTCAATGAAATGTTCTTGTTGATTTTTTTATGCTGTTAAGCCGCATAAATATCAAGCAAAAATATTGGCTCTTCAAATCATGCTTCTCAGTGAAGGGTGTGTAGTAAATCATTTGTAAGGCTTTGGGAAAAATACCAAGATGTGGGCTCTGCTTCAGAAAAATGGGATCCCAGTGCCCTGCAGTGAGGCTCAGCAGCTGTGTGAGAGGAATGTTTCTCAGGTGATTCTGATGCCTGTTGCTAGCCTCTAATTACTAAAGAAAGGAATGTATGGAGTAGGAAACAGAGGACAAGTTATTGTTTCAATTAAACACTCTGGAGATTTACGACTCTTTAACCACAGGTTTAAAATCTCAAAAGCTTTGAAAGACCAAAAAAAAAAAAAAATCAGCAGATTTTATAACCCACTTTGTGGCAAAAACAGCCCTGCCCTTGTTCAGTTTTTGGCAAAACCCTGTCTGAACTGACACGAGGCTCTTTGTGCTCTTTATTTATCCCAACAAGTGTGTTGAGTGATGTATTTGTTGCAGAAGCATGAATATGTTCTATTGTGGATGGGGGTGATGCCTGATAAATTGTATATGTACTATAATATTCCCCATCTAGAATCTGAAGAATTCTAAATCCTAAATCTGGCCCCAGTAAATTTTGGTTAAGAGATGGTAGACTTGGGACTCCTGGGTGGCTCAGTGGTTGAGTGTCTGCCTTTGGTTTAGGGCGTGATCCCTGGGCTCTGGGATCAAGTCCCGCATCCACCTGTTTCTCCCTCTGCCTGTGTCTCTGCCTCTCTCTATGTATCGCTCATGAATAAATAATTAAAATCTTTAAAAAAAAAAGAGAGAGAGAGAGAGAGATGGTAGACTTGTAGTAATGGGTTCAGTTGACATTTGTGTTCTGTTCTGCATCAAATTGATTTGAGTGTATTCTACTGCTAAACTCCTTGAGGGCAGGATCTTAATATGCTCATTTTATACAATAATAACCTTGCATATTGGATCATTTAAAATAGTGTTTTCCCCAGGTCAGTGTTAGTTTTTATCAGAGAAACAGAAACAATAAGATGTGTAGACATAGATAGATAGATAGATAGATAGATAGATAGATAGATAGATGTAAGTGGAGATTTAGTAATAGGAATTGGCTTGCACTCTTACGGAAGTCCCATGATCTGCTGTCTGCAAGCCAGAGAACCAGGAAAGATGGTTGTGTAATTAAGTTCAAATCTGAAGGCTTAACAACTAGATGGGATGTCAAGTTCAAGTCCAAAAGCCTAAGAATGGAGTGGGGTGTCAATGTCCAAATACCTAAGAACCAGAAGCACCAATGTCCAAAGACTTAGAGATTCCAGATCAAGCAAAACAGGGCAAATCTGCCCTATCTCTGCCTTTTTGTTCTATTCGGGGCCTCCAGGAGATTGGATGATGCCCAACAATCCAAGGGCAGTCTTCTTTACTCAGTCTACCAATTCTAATGATAATCTCTTCTGGAAATACCTTTCAGACTTACTCATAAATAATGCTCAACTATCTGGACATCCCTTAGCCCAGCCAAGTTGACACATAAAATTAACCATTACAAGGCCCATAACAATCTTGTGAGGAATGCAGGACTTAACCATCCCAAATATAAGATGAACAGTCTGAGGTAAGTCAATGAACTGTCACAGAGCCTAGTGGAAGGCCACAGAGTTAGTTCTCCGTATTTAATAAATTGAAAATTGCTTTCAATTGAGTTAAACTGGCAGCTTAATTTTTCTCTATAAGTGAAGGAATATATCAGTATGTCATGGTTAAAAAAACTTTAAAAAGGAAAGTAATAAATACATGAAAACTATATAAAAACTATTTATTTTATTTTTTTAAATTAATTTATTTATGATAGTCAGAGAGAGAGAGAGAGAGAGAGAGGCAGAGACACAGGCAGAGGGAGAAGCAGGCTCCATGCACCGGGAGCCTGATGTGGGATTTGATCCTGGGTCTCCAGGATCGCGCCCTGGGCCAAAGGCAGGCACCAAACCGCTGCGCCACCCAGGGATCCCTATAAATACTTTTTAAATTACATGACCAAACATGAAAGAGTCAAGGAATGCACATTTTATTTATGGATTTATAATCAGAGTCAGTTAAGCATAAAGATAAATGTATAAGGTAAGATTATACTGAATTGTGATTTTAAAGTATTTCTTCCTAGTTTCCAGATTTAACAGAGCAATCATCCTCATTTTTATAAACATTCCTCAAATAACAAATAAAGGGAGCAGATTTGGGAGAGAAGGGTGCAGGGTGATCACATGTCAACTTCATTTCCTCTCCAGCTGTGTGGTCTTCAGTAGCAGAGCCAGGGGACCACACATAGCACCCAAAGTCCCCTGCGCCCAAAGCTTGGCCTCCTGCTTACTGCTCTGACTATAGGACATATTGTATGACCAGTGTTTCCAGTCTTTTTATAAAGAAATTGTCATTTTCCAAGTGCAAGTATAATTGAGGAAGAGGATTAAGATACAATGACCTGGGGTACCTGAGTAGTGCAGCTGGTTAAGGGTCCCACTCTTGGTTTTGGCTCAAGTCATGATATGAAGGTCATGAGATCAAGCCCCATATCAGACTCCAGGCTCAACACTGAGTCTGCTTAATATTCTTTCTCCTTTTTTTTCTGCTCACCCCTCACCCCGATAAATAAATAAATTAAAAAAAGACAGAGAATACAGTGACCTAGTTTGGGTGCAGTACTACTTTGCTCTATACAAGCATGAAACTTCTCTGTGTCTGCTTCCTGCACTATTTGTTAAATGACTATTGTCAGTCTTGGCCAACACAGAAAGACTACTGGTATATAGGAACTGATATATCTAAGAGGACACTGAAAATTATCGTATGTTCCATATAGTGAAGTATTGGTTGGATGTACCAAGTGAATGAAATATGTTTCCACAAAAAAATTCTGAAAATAGATTATAAATTATAAGTAGGAGAAAAACATTATTAATATTAATGAAGTAGACACACATTATATTGGCCAAGAGCGTGGAGTTTGGAGTTTAACAAGCCTGCATTTGCTCTGCATCCTGGCTCTACCATAAGGTGACCTCAGACCAGTGATCAAGGCTCTCCAAGCTGCGTGTTCCTGTTCTATAAAACCAGGAACATGGTAATGCTTAGATTGTGGAGAAAATGCATGTTAATTAATTGGTTGTCAATAATGTTAAACTCCCAAAGATATGAAGTGAAAAGTTGATTATCCTTTTCTCTGTTTCTGATTAATTAAAAGTAGAAATGAGCTATTTCTCATTTTTGAGGCATTTTTGGGGAGGGGAGGCATTTTTCAAGCGCATCCAGCTTCTATACATGCAGATTTAAAAACAAACCAGAGAATCTGTGGGGTTTATTTGGCTGTGCACCCTTGAAAATTATCAAGTATCTTTATTCTTTCTAGAATTAATTACTTCTAGACATTAATTATGCCTTCCTAGGGACAATGGTGAAAAATTGAATTTTTTGTTAACACATTGTGTTTTCTCCAGTGCTGGAATGGGGTAATAATAGAAAGGGTGTGAAACACTGGTGTGTTACTGGGAATATTGTAAACTGGGCAAAAGCAAAAGCAACTAGCATACCACCTCCCAGTATAAAATACCATGGCAATATAATAAATAAAAAAATCAAACAAATAGAAAATAAAAACAGGAATCTTTTCAAAACCATGATCTTTTTAGGAAAATAAAGGATATCCTGAAAACAAAAATAAAATCATCTAAATAAAATCTGACGCAAACCCATAGTAAGCAGTGGGGTGTTAGCAGGCTTAAGGGCATCTGCCAGTCATTAGTCACCTAAAACTCTTGTTTTATCCTTGTGTGAGAGAAAGGGGGAAAAAAGAGTGGGCCAGCTAAATACATGGTCAAACCATTTATTACTGTCTAATAAAACCTTCATCATGAGACCCTTCCTATGTATATCGATGGGCCAAATGCTTGGGGGACGGTTGCCAGTATGTATCTTGCGGAGTTTAGAGATAAAAGAAATTTCTAAAGGAAGTTTTATATGTTAAAGTAGTCTTACAGGATGGCAGGGAGAGGGTAGGGCTGGGATTGCCTTTTGCCTTTAGCAAAGAATTAACATGGAGGCAGCTGAGTCCCTAGAGGAATGTCACTCTGCCTGTTTCAAGGACTTGTCAATAGGCTGTAGGTAGTAAGGAAATTTAATAATTTCTCTTCTGCCTTTGTTTCCCACACTAATTTGAAAATGATCCCCCCAAGAAACTTTCAGAAATAAAACTATATAATGGTTAAAATGAAGAGTTTAGATGTTGGATTGAGGAAGAGAATTAGTAAAGTCTAAAATACACCTGAAATACGTTTTCCTAAAATGATGTAGGAGGAAAGAGAAAATAACTAAAAGAAGGTAAGATATATGAAGCGAGAGTTTCTACTGTTCATCTCATCAGAATTCCAGACAGTGAAAATAGGATGGGAGAGAGGCAATATTTGAAGGGGGGGAAAAAGGCTTAGAATCTTCCCTAACTGTTGAAATGCATGAATCTTCATCTTCCAAAGTCACAATAAATTCAGAACAGGAAAAAAATCATACCTAGACAAATGAGGTGAAACTACATATTATCAAAGGAAAAATCAATTTAGAGGTAACAAGAGAACAAAACAGATGACAGTTCATTTTTAACTAGTAACAATGGAGGCCAGGAGAATAATATCTTCCATGCTCTAAAAGAAAATTATCTTGTAATAGTATACCCCATGAAATCTCTTTTGCAATGATAAGAACCAAGTAGCAATTTTCTGAAAAGTAAAAGAAGCTTTATCCCTAACAGACCCTCACTGAAGAAACTTCTCATGGCAGCATTACAGAAAAATAAAAAATAAAAAAAATAAGTGATTCTAAAAAGGCAATCTGATATTCAAGGAGCAGTTTTGAACAAAAATGTTTCATGTGTTTTTAAATATAAGCAAAAATTAACTGTATGAAATAGTAACCATTATGACTTCTTTGTTATAAAATAGCAAGTGTTAATAAAAGCCAGATGGAACTAAAATCCTGGAAAAATGTGCATACAAGTTGGGAAGGGTTGATCAGAGTTCAGTCACTCAGAGTTTTTTTGAATTGTTTGGGAGTAGAGTGGTGGGATTAGGTCAATAGATTTTACTAATTTCCATATGCAGAGGAAAATTCCTAAGGCAATTTCCTAGTGAATAGAAATGAAGATTTTAGCATCCAAAACAACAGAGAAAAGAATGAAAGGCAAATAAAAAGTCAATCCATATGAAAGAAGGCAAAATTGAAAGAAAAAAGAAAAGTTTCTGCAAAAAAAGATATAAAAGGAAGTAGTAGAAATATGTTATTTTGGCAAGCAGAATTATTGTAACCTTCTTGTCAAGGGACAAACATGGAGAAATTAGCTTAAAACAATTCCATCTTGGGATGCCTGGGTGGCTTGGTGGTTGAGCATCTGCTTTGACTCAGACCCTGATCTAGGGGTCCTGGGATCAAGTCCCACATGGGGCACCCCCACAGGAAGCCTGCTTCTCCCTCTGCCTATGTCTCTGCCTCTCTCTGTGTTTCTCATGAATAAATAAAAATAAAATCTTAAAAAAAACAAACTCCCAATTCCATCGCTATGCTTTGTATTAGTTTTCTATTGCTGTCTTGACAAGTTAATAAGACCCACTGAAGTCAGAAGTCTGGGTGGGCTGCACTGGGTTCTCTGCTTAGGATCTCATAAGTCTGAAATCAAAGTATTGGCCATATTAGCTCTAATATGGGGAGGGTCTGGGTTAGACACTTCCAAGCTCATTCAGCTTGTTGACAGAATTCAGTTCCTTTTGTTTGTTAGGACTGAGGTCACTATTCCCTTACCCTGGCAACTCTCAAATCCCCCCAAATGGCCCCTTCCATCCCAGAAGAGACCCCCTCTTGCAACAAATATCCTTCAAGCTTCAAATCTGTCTGATTTTTTCTGTTACTGTTAAACAGTCTACGTGATCAAATTTGGTCAGTAATATTCTTTTTGCCATATAACATAACTAAGGGAGTGTAGTGCGTCACAGTCACAGGTTCCACCCAGATCTAAAAAGGGAGGAATTACACCAGGGCAAGGACCATGGAGGATCATTTTTTGAGTTCTGCTTACCACATGCTGCTTTCAGGAGTCATGCCCAAAACCTAAAGAAAGAAAAAACTTAAAACTAAAAGAATGGAAGGGCAGCCCTGGTGGTTTAGTGCTGCCTGTGGCCTGAGGTGTGATCCTAGAGACCCAGGATCGAGTCCCATGTCCGGCTCCGGGCATGGAGCCTGCTTCTCCCTCTGCCTGTGTCTCTGCCTCCCTCTCTCTCTCTGTGTCTCTCATGAATAAATAAATAAAATCTTAAAAAAAATGGAAAACATATGCTAGGGAAATACAACCCAAAACAAAAGAGACTTTGAAGCAAATTAGACTTTGTAGCAAATTTAATGAAAAAAATCACTTCATCAGGAAGGTGTCTAACAATTTTAAACTTATATGCATCCTGTAATAAACCTTCAAAATTTATAAAGGATAAATTGACAGAATTTGATATTTAATAAACCCACCACCATAATGTTTACGTTAAAAAACAAGCATTGAAAATGAATGAGGTAAGCATTCAGCATTAAGAACTTAGGGGAGAAAAGCCCCAGGAGAATCCATCAAAGTGCAGAAGGAAGAAGGTAAAGATAGCAGAAAGTAATTGCTATAGAAAGGTTTAAAATATTTTAAAAATTTGAGAAACCTAGTAAAATTGACAAAATTTTATAAGATTAATCAAAATTAAAAGGTAAAAGTTACAAAAAAAGATAAAAGTTACAAATAAATCATAAGAAAAATGAAAAAATTATCACTAGATATACAATGGAGATCAAAGATATAACTAAACGCTTCACTCTAGATAAAGCTCAGAAAAATAATGAGCAAAAGCATACTGTATTTTTATGGGTTTTTTTAAAAAGATTTTGTTTATATATTCATGAGAGATATAGATGCAGAGACCTAGGCAGAGGGAGAAGGAGGCTCCATCTGGGACTCGATCCCTGGATCCTAGGATCACACCCTGAGCTGAAGGCAGACGCTCAACCACTGAGCCACCCAGGCGTCCCTGTAGTTGTATGTTTATACACAATACACATATAACTAATCAATATTTTATTATACTTATGGTTACATCCAGATGTAACCAGAAAGAAACAATGGAATGGTAATTCTAAATACAAGATTTAGAATTGTGGTTACCTCTTCTAGGGTAATTTGACCGCAGACAAGTAACAGAGATCTTAAAAGACTTTGCTTTTGTTCTACTTTTTATCCTAAGTAGGTAGTGGAAACATGCTCTACAATTTATTTTTCTTCTTTATTCCTTACATATACGTTATGTACCCTTTGATATATACATATAACATTTTTAATAACTTCAATTATTAATATGTAGCTACCTCTGATATATTGACAAAACAACAGAAAAGTTTGATTAAAATACACTAGGTTTATATTTTAAGCACGTGCCCTAAAATCAATATTTTACTTAAAGTATTTAAATGAAAATATGAAGTTTTATTTTTAGACACCGAATGCTGATAAGTAGAATTTCTTATTGCAAAGATACACATTCAGGTTATTGCTTTCAAATTTCTAAGCTTGTTATTATGTTCCCCAAATATTCAGCACATAACAGTATAATTATATCTGTCTTCAGGCAAAAGTAGAACATAGAGTAATGCTTGCTTAAACTTACAAACCACGTTACTTGGTGGTTGCCTTACTTATAATCTCTCAAATTCTGAAAACAGAACACAGGTGGTTATGTCAGATGGTTGACTATCAGCCTTTTCTTGGACTTATTAACAGTAGGAATGGCAACCCAGTCGAACTTCTTTTCATTCCACCAGCCTGTATAGCTTTGTACTTGTTACCTTGTAGCGTTGTCTGAAATATTTTGAGAATTGGTATTATGTGAGAAGTATGGTAGGCTACACTATTAGTGATGCTGGGTCTGGGAGACTGAGCCAACTCTTTTGACTATCAGTAAGACCAGGATATATATTAGGCATTTCATCCAGAAAACTGAAATGCTGGGATCCTTAAAATGAGAATGAGTTTCCTTTTGAGGAGATGTTTGCTCTTTCTGTGTTCCAAAGGCTCCTTGGTTCCAATAGATCTTTTAATCACATTTCTAAAAGCACCCTTTATGTATCTCTCTATTGGTTCTCCACTCATATATACGTTCACAAAGCCTTCATATTATGGTACAGTCTTATAATTAATTTCTCTAATAATAATTACTTATTTATGTTAGCAAGACAGAGAAGATATGCATGCTGAAAACTACTCATTCTTTCAAGCCAAAAACCAAAAAATAAATGCTCAGCAGTGTAATACTGGGCAACTGTCATTTGGTAATTTGGCTACCCATAAAGAATAGCATGTCAGAAGGTGGTATAAATATTTTTCTGCTGGCTTTTTGCTCAGCAAAATCAGTAATCTTATGCTTTCTATTTATTCTAAATTATAATTCAATGTGGTGGAAAGCAAATTGTACTGGGGTATGTCGTAGTTATTTCTCATTTGTTAACACAGTATATGAAACTCTGCAGACCTTGCCTGGTAAGGTACTTTTTGATTGTGTATATTTCTGTATTCAGGTGATTTAGGTATCTTTTTCTAAATGCTTCTGTATTCTGAGACATGCCCAATTTCCTTACTTAATAATAAAACAGTCCATGACTCATTGTAAATCAGTAGGGATCCAGCAATAAGGTGCAATACATCACAAAAGCAGAACAGGCTATCATTGGAGATAATAAGCAGGTGCATTAATATTCATGCTTTATGAAACCCTGCTTGTGCTTCTAAAAAGCTGTAGAATACATTCTAGGTTTAATGTTCACCACTAGATGTTTGCCAGTGATTTTCAGGCACTTCTTGTGGCACTTCATTCAAGGCATATCTAGGTAATATAGAAAACGTTCCACCATGCTTTCCATTTACCTAATTGTATACTCAGCTAATGTTCCTTACTGAGCATGTATAATCCTTTCTGGTTGGACCTTGGGTCTTTCTTTGTCTCAGTGGGAAACACTGTTGTGTAAGACTGATTGTGTATGCATGCCTGTGTAGGTGGTATGGTGTGTGAGTTGGGGGCTGGGAGCCACCAAAAGGGAACAAACTACATGCATTGTCCTCTACAGCGCAGTATCTCCCTAGTGTTAAAGAAATGAAATTTAGATTTGTTTTTACATAAACTGACCCAAGACCGAGGATAAGAAAATAATGTTATGCTCCAAGGGATGCAAAGGTACCAACACATAAGGGTTCACAGGCTGGGCACTGTCCAACTCCCGAGGCTGCCATACGCCATCCTCCCCCAGAGTTGTTCAACACCAAAAATAAGACATATGGACATGTACTACTTTCCAGTCTTTAAAATATGTGATTCATATATGTCCTTACTTGGTTCATCTTTAAATACATTTGCAATAAACCAGATATATTGTCCACATGGACAACGTGAGTAAGTATGCATCTTAGGTTTAATATCCCTCTTGTTTGAAATCATATTTGATGTCTTCATTCTTGCATGAGTTGACAAAGATCATCCCTGCCTCTTTTTAGAATCTTAACTCACGTGTCCTTTGTCTTCCTACCTTTCCAGGCAATGAAGGGATGGGGTCGGGAGGAAAAGGGATACTCTACCATTCATGTATTCCTCCTCCTACTACTATTCCTATCACCACTACTACCACCATATCTGTTAGCATCATCATCACCACTAATTGCTGGAGAAGCTTTAAATGCAGAATGAGGAAAGAACTACTTGGAGTATGCTATTTATCCTAGCCTCTGCACTGGTCTGTTCTGTATTCTGTGTTCCTCTTGATTTCCTTTTTGTTCATTCATTCATCCATTTATCCTTTCATTTATCCACCCATTCAGTAAATGTTTACTCAGAGCTTGCAGTATGTTAGATATAATGCTAAGTGATGGGGACAGAGTGTGAACAAAATGGACAAGATGCCTGTAATCATGGAGCTTATACTCTGGGGAATGAGTGAATTAGCAGGGTTAATTCAGCTAGATCTTTTGCATTTTATAGAATCTCACATCATGGGGCACCTGGGTGGCTCAGTCGGTTGAGCACCTGCCTTTGGCTTAGGTCATGATCTCAGGGTCCTGGGATTGAGCCCTGCATCAGGCTCCCAACTCAGAGAGTCTGCTTCTTCCTCTGCTCCTCCCTCCCAGCTCATGCTTCTTCTCTCTCAGATAAATAAATAAATAAATAAATAAATTAATTAATTAATTAATTAATTAATTTAAAAAATCCTTAAAAAAGGAATCTCACTTTATGTTCAGGATATAATTACTAATACCGGGATCTTTACTTTCTTCCTATTTTATGTGAAGAATTTATACAGTATCAGCCTTTGTCTTTATATAAAATCAGCCATCGATACATGGAGCTAGAGTTTCATGAATATAGTGAAGTTTCTTTCACACAATCTCTTAGGAATTTCTCAATTCCTCAATTCTAGCAAGCCTTTTGCACTGCTGTTTGGTGATAGAACATATTTGCATTAGAAGTTATGAAAATTTTGGGAGAAATTTGGGATATACAGCTGTAGTGTGGTTAAGGACTTTTTATTAATCTGCTTAGAAGCAAAGAAGTAAAATAAACACTTGAAAGAAATAACATGGAGCCCTGCTCACCAGCTTCTCCTCCTCCCCAGTTTAAGTGCTGACAGTTTCTTGCATCATTGGTTGTGACGTGTGGCTCATAATTCTCTGTCAGTGCTCATGTTCTTCATAATGATAAACAGTCTCTCCTTTTAGAGTGAGTATGTAAAAATGTACTCATTTTGATGTTGGCTTTGGCTATTGGTAAATGAATACATTTTGAACCATAATTCTTTGGGGAAGCAAAAGTCTTCAAACATTAAGTCTGCTCTTACAAATTAAAAGAAATTTGTAACTTTCTACCCTGAATGAACTACCCTAGGGAATTTCAAAGCATATGTCAAAATATGGATTTGCTTGGTATTGAAAACTTGGTATTAATTGCCTATTTGTACTTAGTAAGTGCCATGTACCGCCTAATAAATCTATCTAAATAATTTTTCTGGCATGTACCTGTATGTGTCTCAATGAAATTCAAATAAAAGTAACGTCAACAAAACCAGGGAAAGAATATTGCAGTGAGGGGCCGTGTGTCACTAATAGTCTTGATTAACTTTCTTAAGTGGACAAGGAGCTAAAAAATAAAAATGTCTTGATCATGATAACAATTATACAAGGACCTTTATCCAAGATTTAAAAAGTAATTATAGAAATCCATATAAATCATCTGTTGCTGATGGCATATTTTGCTGTAATTTTCATGAGATAAGAGACAACATCAAATTGGAAAACGATTATGACTGTTATTCTTGAGAGATGAAAATTCTACCTACTAAATGACCTTACAGCATGCTTAGCATTCCATTGGCTAAATACTTTTCACATTTCACTTACATAATAAATATGGGTAGCCAGATAACCTAATTAAAATTTTATATTATGACATATGCTGAATATAAAGCAAAGCTTTTCTTCAAAATCCTCTCTCAGAAAATCTGAAACTGCCTTATGTTCAAATTCCTGCAAATCTCATACTATGTTTAATTATTTTATTTTTAACAAAGTTGTATTTGGGAAAGGCAATCCAAAACAAGGTTAATTACAAAGTGATTTTGAATGTTAATAGGTCATCTGATAGGTACTATTTTTAAAAAAGAGAAGAATATCACAGATGCAGTAATTATTTTTAACAATATGGCTTCAAAATTGCCAAAAATATGTGTCACATAATAAGCCATTTAATAACCACTTTAAATAGCAATATAGAATTTTCATTTTAAAGTAGGAAGATTTTGGCAACCAAACAAAAGAACATGGAGTACGAGAATCAGAGATGCTAACTTTATCTTAAATAAGAGTAAATCGTATCTTTAACTCTGAAGCACAATCTGTGATTAAGGATTGCCAAATGTAGTGACTGTCAACCAAGTTTCAAGACAATGCTAAGAGGAGATACGGTGACTACTGATCTCAGGCAAAGTTGGCAAAGGACAGTTCTCCAAGGCAGGTGGTACTCCCTGAGAGGCCTGGAGCAATAGGGAGGGGAAGTGATGATTGTGATGATTGAGATTGGGCCCTGCCTCCTCCCCTTCCCCCACCCCCAACACTCAACAGGAGCCTCTTGCAGAATGCTAGTCCAGAAAAAACTCATTCAGTTGGCAGTCAGTTCCAAAGGAAACAGCATGAGCATTTTGTCTCTAAGAATAACAGAGGAAGAAAATAACAATTAAGTCCTGTAGCAGGTGAAGAACCCTTCACACACACACACACACACACACACACACACACACACGAACTGAATCAGAGGAAAATTGTGCTTTTAAAAAGCCCAGTGAATTTAAAAAAAATTCGTGAAGTCATTGTCTATATAAGTTTTCAAAGCAATGATGCAAGAATTTTGCTTTGAGACAATAGAAGATGAAATGGGATGGTAGGCTGAGGAAAGAAATGCAGAAGAAAGAAAATTAGAGAAATAAAGATCAAATTGGATTCTCCACAAACATTAATCAACACACCCAAAATCGTGGTAAGGGACATGATTGAGTGAATGGAATGATAAGTTAGAAAAGGAAAAAGAAAAGAAAAGAAAGAAAAGTTAGAAAAGGAAGACAGAGAAAACCAGGATCTACAGAATTGTTTGTCTAAAGAATAGAACTGAAATAATGGAAAAGAAAAGGAGTAGTTAAGGATTCTCAAAAGATTTAAGAGAGTAGAGACTTGAATCTTTAGACTGAGAAGACCAATTGTACCTGGAAAAGTGACAGACAACAATCTTTAAACAGCAAAATTATTATACTCAAAATAGAAAAAAGAAAACTTTGGGCATCTAAACAATGAAAACCAGTTCACCTATAAATATGGGGGAAAATCCAGTTTTCAGTTTTTTTTTTTTTCAGATTTCTCCATGGCATTGCTCAACAGTATGAATTCTTTGATTCTAAGGTTAAAAAAAGGGTGATTCAGTAATTTTGCATTCAGCCTCATTATTAGTCAAGTATAAAGAAATTAAACAATTGATTGGAAGCTACATTGTTATCATGATGCTTCCTGAAGAATATGTTGTAGAACAAAGTGCAAGCATTAGAAGTAGTGGAAAAACTCCAGCAGAAGTACAGAAAAGATCTCTGAGTTTTGTAGGACTAGAGTTAAAAGAAATGCATTGTTTCTGATTATGAATCAGAATATGAGTACTCCCAGACCTAAACAGCACAGTAATGATGTATAGTGTAAGAAAGTATAGTATTTTGATTTTCTCATCTTTTATAGATGAGGGAGGAAGATACCATTTAAAGATGATGAATAAAATAGGGATATGAGATATTCAAAGAGTCAAAAAGTTAATGGGTAAAATAATGTAAGTATAATAAGATGATAGAAGGAAAGAAAGCAGAGGGAGAAGAAGTAAAAATTAGATAATTTGGCCAATGCTCATACTGGGGAGTAAATAAAAATCTGAATAAATAATACATATGTTAAATGAAGTTTAGTTATAAAAATAATAATTAGAACAACATAGGAACATTTCAGTGGAATGCACATAGTAAATATATGGCAAAAGAAGAAATTATTTATTTCAAATTAAAATTTATTTTTTTTATTAATGATAGTCTAAAAGGGTTTCTTTCATCTTTAAAACTTACTTGCAATTTTTTGTGCAGCCTGGGTGGCTCAGCAGTTTAGCGCCACCTTTGGCCCAGGGCATGATTCTGGAGGCCTGGGATCAGGTCCCATTTTAGGCTCCCTGCATGGAGTCTGCTTCTCTCTCTGTCTGTGTCTCTGCATCTCTCTCTCTCTCTCTCTGTCTCTCATGAATAAATAAATAAAATCTTTTTTTTTTTAATTTTATTTATTTATGATAGTCACAGAGAGAGAGAGAGAGAGAGGCAGAGACACAGGCAGAGGAAGAAGCAGGCTCCATGCACCGGGAGCCCGACGTGGGATTCGATCCCGGGTCTCCAGGATCGCGCCCTGGACCAAAGGCAGGCGCCAAACCGCTGTGCCACCCAGGGATCCCCCAGTAAATAAAATCTTAAAAAAAACTTACTTGCAATTTTATCAAAAAATTCAGGGTTCCCTTAAAATTTGAGAAAACTTCTATCAATCTTCTTGCATACATGACCTGAAAGATTTAGAAGAATTTTCCAGAGACTAACTCTGGCTCTGTTGAAACCTTGCTTAAGAAGAAACTATGTAAATAGCTATATATGTACTGGTATATGATGATGTTCAAGATACACTGTTAAATAGAAAGAAGTTGCAAAATAACACGCAAAATTAATTATGTATGTTTGCTCATTAATAACCTTAATGCCTTTGCTTGTGTATTAAGAGAGTAGCACTTATTTCTCTTAAGTGATACTCTGCTACATAATAACAATCTCGAGTGGCCCTATGTAGCCATAGTTGTTATTACATTATGACCTTTTCTCTCTACTAAATCAGTATTTTTCACTAATATCGCATGCTTAACATTAAACTATATCAAAGAAGACTATAGATACAGTGTGTAGTACCTGTTGGTGAGTAGTTTATAATTAGGCTAAGAAAACAAAATGGGTAAAACTGGAGGATGATACAGGATGCAAATCAGTGCTCATTTACATTACATGAATCCTCTATAAAACCATCTCGGATTATTGCCACCTTTGGCAGTAGGTTTGATTTTTCACAGCAATTTTAGTCTGGAACATATTTTAACACCATGCTATATCTTTATCAGTTTCTAATAATTCAACATACGATAGTCTTGTCTTTATGGAAGAGATGAGACTGCTTTCAAGCCCTTTGACTCTAAATCCAATTATTTAACACAGTCACATGAAGCAAAAGGTTTACGTGGACTCCCGGATGACAACAAAACATCAATAATTCTTAGAACATCTACTAATATCTAGTGTGTCCATATGATGAAACTGAGGGACAGAGAGGTTGATTAATTTGTCCCAAATCAAAAACTTAGTAAGAGACACAACTCGGAAGTCAGCCAGGAAGGCTAGTTCCAGAACTGGTGCACAGAACAGTGCGTTAGGTGTGTGACCCGGATGGGTTATTTTGTCTCATTGATTTCTCTTTCTCCCTTGGTGGACAGGTGAAAATAATGACTCACTTTATAAAGTTCCCATGATAGTTGTTAAGAAAAGTACCTCTAGGAGCTTTGTACTCCATGAAGTTCTATAGCAAATGTAAGATATTACTGTTGTCACTGCTGTCTTTGTGCTACCATTTTTACCCTCATGTCGTATCGGTTCCACTCGTAGGGAAGCAAAGTTTCCAGTTAGATTTATGTAGAGATAAATTGCTTTTACAATCACTTACTGACTTTTAAACCTCAACATTCATGTTCTCACTCAGATTACACAATACCCATGCCCTAAAATAGTTTCTATTCTGTGAAAGATTACCTGACAAGGCATAATGTGATAAGGGCTATAATGAAGTTCTGAGTTTGCACAGAGACCTCATAGGGATGAAGGCAAAGGCAAGGATTGTGATATTCAAAGAGTTAAAACAGATTCCTCCCAGCTTAGAAAGAAAGACCTGGGATTTCAAATTCTAATTATCTTCCTGTGGGAGAAGCATCAACAAGTTTCGTATTGTATTTATGCTACACAGCAACCTTTGTGCATGGTCTTCAGTCTTGCCTTTCCTGCATCTTTTCCCACAAAGACTGTCCTTGACCAACACCAGAAATGAATTTGATTTCTCTAATGCAGAAGGTAATTGGATTTTTCTTTATTGAATGCATCCCTTTAATGACTGTCTCTGCTCCTGCCAATTTAGCTGCAAGTGACCTGACATTGATCTGATGATATGACTTAAAATAAAGAGTTGGAGCTGGGGGTGTAAAAGACCAGCTGTCTGGCATCAGGGGGAAAAAATATGTTTTTTTTTTTTTTTTCGCCTCATCTTGCCATTTTCCTGAGAAAATCCTTTATCCTTGAATGTCATTTTTACAAAATACGCTGCTGTAATAATTGGTCATACAGCAGCAGATTGCCTTCTTCTAGAGAATATAATAAGTATTTCCCAGAAAGTGCCCTGGAGAAAACATTGAAAATTGAATAAAATCCACCCAGTAATCATTCTGTTCCTTGGAAATATTTATTACCATGTAGATTCTTTCTGGAACAGGGTAAATATTGCTGAACAGAATTAATTAAATCTTACAAGGAACTGGTAAAACATGAAATATTTACTTAAGTATTTATTTACTTAACCTTGAGGTTTTGTAAAAATAAAATTTGACACAAGAGTTGCTATTCAAGAAAGTTACAAAGGGGTAGTGGATGAAATTGCTGTTTGGAAGAGTAACAATTCCTTCCTTAAGGGAAGCTATGATATAAAACTCTTTTTATGCCCAAGAATATATGGAATTTAAATTTTTCTCCTTTTGCCTTCATTCACTTTTTAGTAACAGTGTAACTCACTTGATCCATGCTCAAATTTTATTCTGTCAAGATAAAGATTCGTTCATTCTGACAGATAAGAATTCTCTTTGATTGAAGATGCAAAGCTTGGGCATTAGAGGGAGAAAATAAAAACTTGTCATTTTAAGTTGTAAAGAAGAAAATAATAGATGAGAAAATCGTAACTAAATTTCCTTTTAAAAACCGGTGAAATCAATGTTTTCCCTTTTGAATTTTTAGTGTTAGTTGCACTCACAGTTATCAATGTCATTAATAATTTCAAGAAGTTAACTGAGAGTTTGTATTAAAATCATTCATGGCATTTGTTGAATTTGAAGACTCAAAGCCACATCACACAAAACTATTGTAAGCCCTGTGTTAGAGCGGGCATAAATCTACAGTGTTGCTCAGTAAAGAGCAGTGAACTTCTTTTGGTTCTCGTCAACCAAGAGAAACTTGGGAGTTCTATTCCAAGAATTATCTTGAGAAAGAATATAAAGAAGAATTAAGAGTGAGTATTTCCTGGAGACTGGGCTCCTTAACCTCTGTTCTGATTGCAATTTAAATGAGCCTGTGAAGCCCTGGCATGCCTGTGAATGTTTCCAGAGAGCACTTCTTAGATGCTGGGTAGCACAATAAGATGGGCTTGCTTGAGAATTGATGTGCCTTCCACAGAAAGCCCAGGACGATTGAAGGGGTCATTGATCCAGAAGGACTCCCCACTGAAGAAAAGTCTTTCATCATAAATGATTAAATCTCACTAATTCCAGGCCAGGCCATTGTTGGAAGCTATACCTAAGTGCAATATTAACATCTTAAGAGCAAGATAAAGAGGGGCACCTAGGTGGCTCAGTGGTTGAGCATCTATCTGCCTTTGGCTCAGATCATGATCCTGGGGTCCCAGGATCCAGTCCCACATTAGCCTCCCTGCAGGGAGCCTGCTTCTCCCTCTGCTTATGGCTCTGCCTCTCTGTGTCTCTCATGAATAAATAAAATCTTAAAAAAAAAAGCAAGAGAGAGAAGTCTGTATTAATGGATGATGAAAATTCTTCCTCACTCAATTCAGTATATCTCATTCTATATGCATTTTCTTAATTTTGAATTAGCCTTGTTGGTTTGAATTTGGACATTATTAAATACAAATCCAATTAATGAAACAATATTCTTCTCTTGAAGGGAAGGCAGATTTTCTGGAAAAAGGAAAACGTGTGTGTGTGAGTGTGTGTGTACACATATACAAATATTTTTTCCTGTATCAAAAGAAGGAAATTAATTACCCACCCCATCAGATTTTTATAAATGCTTTTACAATAGGTTATCTATTTATGATACTTTGGACATTTTCTGAAATCATTAATATGGGTATGATCAATGAGCAATTTATTTTGTTAATGCATTTTTAAAAACTAGTGTTTAGGGACGCCTGGATGGGCTCAGTGGTTGAGCATCTGCCTTCCACTCAGGGCATAATCCCAGGGTCCTGGGATCGAGTCCCAGGGTCCTGGGATCGAGACACCTCTGTGTGTCTCTCATGAATAAATAAGTAAAATCTTAAAAGAAAATGAAAAATAAATAAAACCACGCATTTATATAAAATCATTTTGTCATTTCTTCATTAAGCGAATATCTTGAAGGCTTTTATATAAAAGAACCTTAGACATTGGAAGAGATATAGAGACAAATCTTCACCTTCAAGGATTTTGAAGCCTACTGAAGAGAGAACAGATGTACATAGTAAGTTAAATAGAAAGTGGAAAGTGGTAAGTGACATAAGAGGGACTGATCCAGAACTACAGTTGGAGTGGACTGTGAAGATGTCACAATGTGTGATGATGATGTGATTTTGCCAAGGCCTCAGAAGATGGGCAGACTGTGCAAGTGGGAAGGAGAAGTAGAATATTTTTTAGAAGAAAACATAGGACTGAAAATGGCAAGGAGGTATGAGAATACTAGGCTATTAAAATAAATATTCTATAAAAATGGGTCAAGTCTCATACTTCATATGTCATTTTTTTTAAGTCTAAAAGAATTATTTATGACAAACAGAGAGAGAGGCAGAGACACAGGCAGAGGGAGAAGCAGGCTTCCTGCAGGGAGCCCCATGTGGGACTCGATCCCAGAACCCTGGGATCAAACCCTGAGCCAAAAGCAGATGCTCAACCACTGAGTCACCCAGGTGCCCCCCTCACGCATCATTGAAAGAAAAAATAAGAGAGAAGGGAAGGTAATATTTTGACTAGTGATATAGGTAGAAATGTAGACATGTAGAGAAATAGTTGGATCTTGGAGTTTCTGATTTAGACAAGCAAAAACTATGGTATTTTATTTATTATGTATGTTTTGTGTCTATGAAGAGGTTAACAATTGCTTAAAGATGTCTCCTTATATAAGGTAATCTTGACTGATGTTTTAAAGCATAGTCTCAGTAGTTGACATGTTGGGTGATCTTAAATATATTCATTTGTTACATAAAGTCAAATGAACTACTAAAATTTTTAATTGAAAATGTATTCTTGATTTTGTCTCTGCATATATTCTAGTGTTAAGATACGTACATATTTTATTCTTGACAAAGTGTAAATTATATAAATATTTACACCTAAATGTAAGATTTCTGAAAGTGCTAAATAAATTTCTTTTATTGCTTCAGGTCACTGATATGATGCTTCAGGACAAGCCCTATCCTGATTGGGGAAAATCTGCAAGAGCTTTCTGGAAGAAAGGAAATGTTAGGATCATTTTATTCTGGTAGGAAATTATTTTGTTTATAGATTTTTGCCTTTCATCATTCACAAAGGACTTGAGTTGAATGTAGTTTTGTTTTAGATGCATAGAATTCTATGTTGAGAGGCATTTCCAGGGGATACTGTCTTCCATTTAAGATGATTAAAACCATTATCCTAATTATTTTATGAATTACTTTCTGCTTACACATTGTTGCCTATACACATTTACAAGAGATACATTTGCTAATACAGTAATACATATTTTACCAGAGGTAAGTAGGTTTTTGATTCAGCAAAAACAAGCTATAATTTTCATCAATGAAATCTGCTATAAAAATGTCTCCAGTAAATTCTAAATTTCCAGTATATTTGACAGGATATAATTTTGCTTTGAAGAAGTTATACAGAGAGAGAACCTCTTTACAAATCACATCTGGCTCATTGGCATTTCTTCTTTATGTAACTTCCTTTAGCTCTCTAGCCCAATCATTGCAATTACAAAATACTCCATGTCTTATAGAACTTTGTTTCGCATAGCATCACCACTATTTATGTGTATTTGAACAAGTTTAGACAGAAAACATCAAGAAGGGCACTTTTGCCTGACTGCGTGATACCACTCGACTATAGAGTCAGCCTGATATATGAAAGGGTGTGTGAACTAACACACAGAAGTGCTCAAATTGATGCTACCTTGTGCAGGGTAAATTCTATCCTGCTCACCTGCCTTTTGAAATGGTAGAGAAAAAAATGTGTTTGTTCTTGGATTTAATTCCGAGGGTTGATTTCTTTTTTCATGCACAGGCTACAAAAATCATGGGATGATATACACACTCTAAGCTATCTTTGGGCTTTAACACTGTAATTAAATGTTGGTAGATATATATGGCATTTTGAACTCAATTCTTAGAAGATAAACAAAAGTAGATTCCAAATAGTGTTGTAAAAATGAATATGATTTTGTGGATGTTTATTTAAGCCTTGTCTCTATAAGTCAAGTGTGGCCTATTTTTATGGTGCATTTAGCCTTTAAATTTTTTTTCCTGTGTGCAAGTTACCCATGCAGCTTCCCTAAATAATATAGGATATAGCTATAGAAAATATTTATTGAGCATATGTTTTGCTCTAGGCACCATGCTAAGTATTTAACATGCTATGTATTTGCTCACTTAATCCCAACAATCCTATAAGGTAGGCGCTATTGTTGTGAGCATAGGTCTCTGACTCCAGAGATCCAGTTTTACATCATTATAACTAGCCTACCTCTAAGAGAGCAAAGGATACATCAGTGTGCAAATTTCCAAATGATTTCCAAATGATTATCCTTAGTCTCTTTTTAGGTAATGGTGCTATATTAGCAATACAAGACTCTGGGGACACCTAGGTGGCTCTAAGTTGAGCATCTGCTTTTGGCTTAGGGCATGATCCTGGGTTTCGGGATCTAGTCCCACATTGGGCCCCCTGAGGGAGCCTGCTTCTCCCTCTGCCTATGTTTCTGCCTCTCTTTCTGTCTGTCTTTCATGAATAAATAAATAAATCTTTTTAAAAAAAGGAATACAAGATTCTGGGGAGTCATTAAACCCTGTAGAAATTTTATGATTTTAGGAATCATAATTTTAAAAAGATAGATGTTAATATTAAAAGAGTTTATGGACTATCTCTCTTAAAACAATATGAATTTACTATGTTTACATTAATTTTATATTACTTAATGCATCTTCAAAGGCAGCCTGCTAATTATGTTCAAGGTGGCCAGTGACTCAGGTCACATGTATAATATTTGCAAAAGTGAGCCATGCATATGGTAATCTGAAGGCCTCTCTGATTTTTGTCATTAGCTACTCTTAATTGCAATTGCTGTTTCAGAGGAGAGGAATCCATACTGGATTTTTCCTTAAGTATCTTAGTATGTTTTCCATGAACATTAATATTCAGGTCTACGTATTACCATCCCTTTTATGCAAATGGGTTTTTTTTGACAGATGTGATAACATAGCTCCAATTGATAACCTAGAGCATATTTTAAATACTATACAAATAATTTAATTAGTCACTGGCAAATAGATAATACTCTTGAATGGAGAGCAGTTCAGGTTAATAAATTCACACTGTTGTAGTCATTGTTTTTGTAAAATTATCAATTATTAGATGATATATTTGAGAGATGAGTTTTTATTGTCATATTTCAAAAGTAGTATTTCAAATCATGGAGAACATAAAATAACTGGAGGAAAATTTAAATGCTACTCTAAAAATATTTTTCCTATTTTATCCATTTCTATACAGTTAGATTATCTTGTCAACAGTTTTCATGGTTTTAAAAAAGGAAAATCCGATGCAAAAAGTTGAATATGGAAATTACGTGGGAAGCAATGAAATCTTCTGTTTTGTTCATACTTTTTGGATAAAAGAGATTTAGCAAGTATAAAGGGCATTTGTTTTTTTTGTTTTTTTTTTTTAGCTCTAGGAGATAGCATACAGAAATCTTTGGCAAGGTTTCAAATGAAACAAAAGATAGTATTTACACACTGTGTGTTACCCACTCAAAAAGAGGTTTTTTTTTCTTTTGGTTTTGTCCCAGTTAAGGGAAGGGAGATGAGTGTGAAAAACCTATGCTAGAGAAGAAATTTTGCAAAGGAAGCTTTCATAAGTTGCAATGTGATTATATGCAGCAGTTTCAACAGTACAACATGCAATTTTGTTCTGGTAAACTTACCTTTTACCAACATGTAGCTGCTTTAACTCATAAATGTCTGTCAGAAACTATTTCCTTTGCAGCAGTGGGCTGAGCTCTTACTTGATTCCTAGTGATAGATGTCCCTACATTGAAGAAAACGGTTCCTGTTTCTTTCTGTAATTGTGCAAAGATGAGGCTGCTATAGCACATGGATTTTGATGTCGGGGATGAGACTAAATTGTCGTGTGTGAAAAATACTAAATGAGAGAGGGAAGAATATTTATAGAACTTTCCTTCCAAAATCACTTTTCCGGCCCTTTTGTTAATTAAATAGAACAAAAACCTAAGAATGTAAATCCTAGGTTAATTCCATACACTGTTTTTATTTTCCAGAGGGGCTGTGAAAAACATTTCCACTCACTTGTATCTGAAGCAAATATACACATAAACATAGATATAAAAAAAAAACAAGTAATATGCACCTGAAACTAATATAACACTGTGTATGAACTATACTTCCATAAAAATAAAGATATTAAAGTCAAGTAATATGATGTTTCTGTTAGCTCCTATTCCCCATTTTATTTTTTCTCTTGTGATACATTTTGTATGTCTTTTGATGGGAAGTATCTTGGAATAATATTTCCCGAAGGCCTAGCCTAGCTTAAAAAAAAAAATAAGGGAAACACTCTCCTGTGATTAGTAGAGGAATTGGCAGAAGGAGGGATTGGGAAATTTGGTGTTTATTAGGGCTTCACAAATACTCCAGTTCTTTGCCTTCCAGACATAGGAGAGGATTGCATTTTTCTGTCTCCTCTGACCACATGACTTGCTTTGACCAATTAAAATGGGATGAAAGTGACGTGTCACATTTAGGTAGAAGCTTTCTTTTTTTTCTTATTTAAGTGAATAAGTCCCAAAGCAGGACTTGAACCCATGACCCTGAAGTCAGGAGTCAGATACTTAACTAACTGAACTACCTGGACACCCTTAGGTAGAAGCATTTAATTGGCAATGAGAAGCACTGAAGGGAGCTCTTTTTTTTTTTTTAAGATTTTATTTATTTATTTGAGAGTGAAAGAAAGCACAAATTTATTTATTTGAGAGTGAAAGAAAGGAGAAGGAGAAGCAGGCTCCCCGCGGAGAAGGGAGAGGGAGCCTAACACAGGACTTGATCCCAGGACCCTGGGATCATGACCTGAACTGAAGACAGGCGCTGTTTAACAGACTGAGCCACCGGGGCACCCCTAAAGAGAGCTCTTCTCGTAGTAGCAACTGGGAAGTTTACATCTAGCTGGAGCCCTGCTCATTCAGGTTCCCTGAATTACCAGCGGAAACCAGGCATTCTTAACAGCACAGTGGTCAAATAGTGTGAGTGAGAAATAATCCTTTGCAAATGTTAAGCCCCTGAGATGTGGGGATTGTTTGAAACTGCATCCTGCTGTATACGGAAATTGATCCTGGAACCAAAGTGTTGCTGTAACAGAAGGCTGGAATTTTTATTTTAAGCGCTGGACAGCAAAAGGCAAAAAACAACAACAACAACAAAAACAACAACAACAACAAAAAACAAACAACCCTGATGATATAAGTTGGAAAAATGGTGATACAGGTGTTATAGTGGCAAAGCATTTGGTCAAAACTGTGGTCTATAATTACTTAGACACTCCAGGAGAACTGAGAAAATGGAATATTAGTAATATGTTGATATATGCATCAGTGTACTATTGTGTACTTCCTTTTCTATTCTGATGCATAGAGATTATCTTTTATTTTTCGGGTAATTAGTATCTCCATATTTTGAAAACTACTTTATCTAGTGCTTTAATAGTTTGGGTGGACATTTCTTGATCATGATTATCTTAACTCTTAACTGGGAAACAAATGTAGCAGCTGCTATTTGTCCTGTTTTGAAGATCATGTTCATTAATAAGGTCTAACAAAATTGTTTAGCTTTCACCAGACAAGAGCTAATCAAGAAATGATTATCATCTTCATGTACATGGTCTGGGAAACAAAATGATAATCATAAAATAACAATGAAATATAATAAAGTAATATAAAAAACTGAAGAATCTTGACGGAAATGTCCATCAAGAGGGGTTTAACAATAGGTCTCTAGTATGCAGCTGTATGGATGCCCTGTATGACTTCCTTTCTTTTCTCTTCAAAAGGGATGTGTTTTGTTATTTTGCATGATCCTTTTCAGCCGTGCAATGCTATTTTTTATTATAAGATTAAAATATTGAAGAGAGAGTAATTCTGTTTGCTTTGCTCCAGAGGAAAGAATATGAATGTTTGTGTCCTAAAATTCGTAACTTGAAGTCTTGATGCCCAAATGATGGTACCCAGAAGGTGAGGTCTTTGGAAGGTACTTAGGTGATGAGGGTAGATTTCCTCATGAGTGGAATTAGTGCCTTTACAAAAAAAAAGGTTCCAGAGAGATCCTTAGCCCTCTCTATCATGTGAAGGCACAGTGAGAGGGTGTAGGCTATGAACCAGGATGAGGACCTTCACCAAATGAAACCATCCTGGTGCCTTGACTTTAAACTTCCCAGCCTCTAGAACTGTGAGAAATATGTTGTTTACAAGCCAGCCAGTCTGAGATATTCTGTTACAGCAGCCCAAGCGGACTAAGATGTAGGTAAGTCACATGGAAGCAGATTTAGATTCATGTCTTAAAGAATTCCCTGATAATGTGAGCCTCTCAATGCTGAGCAAGCTTGCCTGATGAAATGCTGGATTTCCTGTTAGTAGAAGTATTCTAGCAAAGGCTAGATCATCTGTCAGGGATGCAGTAGAAGGATTTTCACATTCAATGAGAAAAAACGTAAATCACTTCTAACTTTTCATCAAACTTAAGATCCTATGACTCTAGATGTTTAATTAGAAAGTATTACTCTTTTTTTGGCTTTATAATGAAAGGGTACTAATTTTAATTTAATATGCTCTGTATAATTCCATCATAATTATGAGGAAAATTTTTACATTAGACAATAATTCATGAAAGGTTCTGGGGCAACTATAGTATGCAGAACTTTTTGCCTCACTTCCCAAGTAATAAATTAGCCTGTATCTTTTCTCTGGCTGAATTTTGTCTTCTAGCCTTCAGCTTTCCTACCATCTCAACATGTCTTATGAAGCAGTTGTCTATCTTTAATTAAAAGCTGCCTCTGTAACTGAGGAAAAGCAGAACATTTCTAGCCCAAATCAGGTAACTGTACCTATTTAATCAGTCACCTTAATTTTAAACACCTCACAAAAGTTAACAGGCTCCATTTAAGTCTCGCTTCTTCTAAGCAGAGAGATCCAAGGATGCACTTCAACTCGTTTTCTTGTTAGGTGTAAATTTTCTACTTCTGAATAAAAAGGTGATTGATGTTGCATTATTGTCTTGTCATATTATTGTCATATTATTTGGAGATTTTCATTTAAATAGTAAATTCTGTGTTTATGCCTGAAAGATTTAACTCTCAGGCATCTATTTATACCTGGGCATTAACACAATCCCATGCCCCTCCAGACTTAATTTCGCTGAATTAAGAGCAAGTCTGTTTTTATTAACTTATTTAAATCAATACTTATTAAGTGCTGAATGCAATGTGAAATAGTGGTTAGAAGTATATACTCTGGAGCCAGCTGCCTGGCTTTCAATCCCGGCTTTACTACCTACTATTGTGTATTAGTTATTATTTTGTTTTAACTGGTATTATGATTGCTCTTTCGCTGCACCAGGTGCTCTCCATGGTGCTGAGAGCACAACTTTGAAAGAAATAGTAAGGACTCTTGACAGCATTAATTTTCTGTCTGATGAGAAATGCAGGGTGTGAGGGGGAAGGCAATGCCAGCTTTGGATGTGGATGCTATGATGTGCTTAGAGAGCCCTAGGGATGGTTTTTTAAAAGAACTAGAACCTAAATGTAATCTTAGGATAAGAAGGTGTCAAAGAGGAGGAAATTGAGGCAGATTGGTTCTGGAACAGAGGCAGAAGGGAAATTCAGGGGTGGCATGGAGTATTAAGGCTTAAGCAACTGAACAGATGGTGATACTATTTACTGAGATAGGACATTGTGGTGGGGGAGCAAGTTTTGGGTGGAGACGTAATAAGCCCAGACCTGCGTTTTGAGCTTGATGTACTAATTGAGATATCTTATAAAATATAGTTAATAGTATTGTAATAGCATTGTATGATAACAGATGGTAGCTATACTTATGGTAAACCTATAATAATGTTACCCACTTGCCAAATCACTATGTTGTACACATGAAACTAATATAACATTGTGTGTCAGCCATACTTCCATTATGGAGAGAGAGAGAGATACTCAATAAGCAGTTCTTTATATGGATCTGAAGCTGCAGAGTGAGGGAATGAGATCCAAGACAGAAATATTACTAAAATTAGTATTTCAGTTTATATTTTTACTCTCATCTAGATGTTGTTATCTACTCGGATATGGTTTTTGAAGGAACGTGAGTGAATGTTAAGTGAGAATAAAAGATCTATGATAAAACCCATAGTACTCATTTATCTGGGAACAGGCAAAAGAAGGATCCACAGAGAAGACAGAGAAAGAGAGGATAGAAAGAATGAAAAATAGGAAAAGTGTATGTTATAGAGGTTAGGAGAGGAGAGGATATCAAGAGATGTAGCAACATCAATAGTCAAATGCTAGACATATAACAAATAAGATCAAAGTGCAAAGTGTCTATGAGATTTTGCTGGTAACCTCAGCAAGAATGGTTTTCTGGAATGCTGCCCTAGAAGCCAGACCTATACTGTGATTAGGAGAGGAAGAAGTGGGAACAGGGAGTATGGTCAGAAGGTGAGAGAGAAGTTGAAGAGATGTCTATATATTTAAAAATGGATATATTCCCTATGAAAAAATTAAATGTTTACTGGTTTGCTCTTTATTGATTTATCATATTCATTTTTAAAAGAGAACTCATTTCAAATTATTTGCTGTACAGATATTGAACTGAAGCCTCAAATGAAATTATGTGGTAAAAATTTACTATGTATATAATCCTCATTCTTTAATAGAATATATAGTTAATAAGGCTTTAAATTAAAATACCTTTAAAATTTTTCAAGAAATCTACTAAAGTCAAAATGGTGATTAACATATTTCTGCCAACATATATTTCATACATATTTCTGCCTATATCACAGTTCTTTTTTAAAATTTTGCATTTAAATGCAATTTAGCTAAAATACAGTGTATTATTAATTTCAGGGATAGAATTTAGTGTTTCATCAGTTGCATACAACACCCACTGCTCAATACATCAAGTGCCCTCGTTAATGCTCATTCTCAGTTATCCCCTCCAGAAACTCTCATTTTGTTCCCTAGAGTTAAGAGTCTCTTATGGTTTGTCTCCCTCTCTGTTTTTATCTTGTTTTATTTTTACTTCCCTTCCCCTATGCTCATCTGTTTTGTTTCTTGAATTCCACATATGAGGGAAATCATATGGCATTTGTCTTTCTCTGACTGACTTATTTCACTTAGCATAATACCCTCCAGTTCTATCCACGTCATTGCAAATGGCCAGAGTTCATTCTTTTTGATGGCCAAGTAATATTCCAGTGTGTACACACACACACACACACACACACACACACATTCATCTATTGATGGACATCTGGGTTCTTTCCATGTTTTGGCTATTGTGGACATTGCTGCTATAAACTAAACATTGGGATGGATGTACCCTTTTGAATCACTGTTTTTGTATCCTTTGAATAAATATTGAGTAGTGCACTTCCTGGTCCTAGGGTGGTTCTATTTTTAACTTTTTGAAGAACCCCATAATGTTTTCCAGAGTGGCTGCATCAGTTTACATTCTCACCAACAGTGTAAGAGGGTTCCTCTTTCTCTGCTTTCACATCAACATCTGCTTTTTCCTGTTAATTTTAGACATTCTGACCTGCATGAGGTGGTGTCTCATTGTGGTTTTGATTTGTTTTTTACTGATGCCAAGTGAAGTTGAGTATTTTTTCATGTGTCTGTTAGCCATTTGTATATCTTCTTTGGAGAAATATCTCTTCATGTCTTCTGCCCATTTCTTGACTGGATTCTTTGTTTTTTGGGTGTTGAGTTTGATAAGTTCTTTGTAGATATCACAGTTCTTGAGAGCAGGAATAACATCTTACTTACTGTTTCCCTAGGACTTAGCACAGTACCTGAGGCACAGCAAGCATTAAGTACATTCTTGTTAAATTAATTACTTTGGTGAGGACCTTCAAATCTAGCATACTGGACAATATTCCTGAAAAATTCTTCAGATAAAAGACTTCATTAAAATGATAAAATGATAATTAAAGATATTTTATGGTCAGTTGGTGCTTTACAAGAAAATATATAATGCTTATGAGTTATTTTTTTCTGAAAAATTTTTAGAAATATTATTTTCATTACTTTAAAAAATCCTTTTGGTTCCAAATTACATACATCCCCTACAACTAGAAAGTCCATTAAAATACCATGAACTGTACAACTGCAGTAATGCAATACCAGCCCCAACTGACCATAGAAGTTTTTATCTTAGGATTTTTTCCCCTAATTTCTTAAAGGTAAGGGAAGTTTAAGGAAAAAGAATTAAATAAGGTGGTCTTAAATTGCTCAATAGTACCTCTCTATTATAGGTCTTTATTCTATTTGCTAAGAACTGAAATAGCAACATTGAATGTAAGGATAATCTTTGGATTTATGAATTTTTGAAAGAAAAATGCCCTTCAATAAAGGCTTAGAAATACCACATAGTTTTTCTGTATAACAAGAATTGGTAGAACAGTGATTCCTCTTTATTCTTAAATCTGCTGGTTGAATGGAGTACTCCCCTGAGCTATAACGACTAAGTCATACTTACTAAGTTTCTAAAGTATAGGTCATATTTCAAAAATCCCTTGGGTTTGCATATAATAGTATAAATGCATGAAATTAAACTGGAAACAATAAATTCTAGAATTCTAGAAGAGAGAACGCAGCATTTAACCAAGTATAGTGACTTGACCCCAGAGAATCTCTGGGGTCAAAAAAATCCATTTTTTTCCTCATGATTCATGCCACCACCACCCCCCCCCCATCTCTAGTAGACTAAAAAATGCAAGTCTTTTATAGTAACAAAACTCCATTTATCCTACAACTTCACCTGTTAGAAAGCCTGGACATCTTCATTCTTGTTTCCCCACATCTTCCAGGAACCATTGGTGGAATACTTTGAAGTATTTGTGTTCACCCTGCAGATATTTACAAAGAGGCCACAATGTAAATATCTCAGAATAAAATGCTGCTACCATAATATATTTTACTGGTATAAAAATCCTCCTTTAAAAACGGTTTGTGTGTGTGCTTTGGTCAAAACCTACCTATTAGAATTAAAAATTTTTATTCATTTGACAATTATATCAGAATAGCTGTCATTCTTTACTTAAGTCACTCCAATCATAATTGGCTAACAGTTTATTTTTTCAGAATGACTGAGGAACAACAAAGTCTCAGTATCACCAAAGTACTGCTTGTTGTCTAGTACCCATGCTTCACTGTAGCTCACATCTGGTTCAGAGATTGGCGACCCACAAACTTAATTTTGTGTTACATTAGTCACTGTTGGAAACTCACAACTGATTGGTTTTCAAACCAAAATTTCTGGTAACTAATACTCCAGTGTTCTCTGCAGGGCAACTCTGTCACCAGTATCAAGTGGAAGTGAATCATTGTTTATTTTGTGAGTCATTGATCAAAATTAAGGAAGGTGAAGACTGCAGGAGAGGGTTCATCCAAGACAAGTTGAGGCTTATTACAGTTCTCATCAATGTGTGATTTTTTTCAGGGACCAGACCACTACTGCTGTTGGTACCCTGATCCACTGTCAATTCCACCAGCAATGCTGATTCCATAATGCCAGCTCTTATTTTCAGAACATCCTGTTCCTACATTTGCCCTCTCCTTTTACTGCCCTGCTGCTCAGAATCCCTTGTGCACTGGCTCTCTGGAGGAACCAATGGATGCATCAATTGTATTGAAGGTTGAAATGCTTTGATGTTTGTTGTGCCCAAAATATGTAAAGAACTTATAAAACTCAGCACTGAAAAAGCAAATAATCCAGTTTTAAAAATGGGCAGAAGACGTGAATAGACGTTTTTCCAAAGAAGGCATCCAGATGGCCAACAGACACATAAAAAGATGCTCAAGATGACTTATCATCAGGGAGATACAAATCAAAACTACATAGCAAACTGAATCCAACAATACATTTAAAAATCATTCACCACAATCAAGTGGGATTTATTCCTGGAATGCAAAGGTGGTTCAATATTTGCAAAGCCATCAATGTGATATATCACATCAACAAAAGAAAGGGTGAAAAACATACGATCATCTCAACAAATGCAGAAAAAGCATTTGGCAAACTGAAACATCTAGTCACGATAAAAACACTCAACAAACAGGTTTAGCAGGGAACATAACCTCAACATAATAAAAGCCATATATTTAAAAAAAAAAAGCCCACAGTTAACAACATACTGAATGGTGAAAAACTGAGAGCTTTTCCTCTCAGGTCAGGAATAAAATAAGACGTCCACTCTCACCACTTTTATTCAACATAGTACTGGAACAAAATTTTCAATTAATACTAGTCTATGGATAGTGTTTATTTAGAGTTAGAATGACTCTTGTCTTTCCTAAGCCACATGTCAAAATACGGAACACAGGGCTCAAAGGTAAAATAGGAATTTATAGGTAAGAGACATGTTACAAAAAATATATACTATGGACTGAATGTGTCTGTCCAAAATTCGTATGTTAAAATCTAATCCCATTGTGATAGTATTTGGAGGAGCTGCCTTTGAGAGGTGATTAGGTCATGAAAGTCGAGCCCCCATATTAGTACTCTTATAGAAGAGGCACTGGAGAGCTCCCTTACCCTTCTACCAGGTGAGGACACAGCAAGAAGATAGCTGGCAGTGAACCAGAAGGCAGGCTCTCACCAGATACCGAATCTGCTGGTGTCTTGATCTTGGATTTCCCAGACACTAGAACTAAGAAATATAAAATTCTGTTATTTATAAGCTACTCAGTCTGTGGTATTTTATTATAGCAGCCCAAACAGCCTAAGACAGCCCATCCAGCAAAAATAAGACTTTAAATATTTTAGATTTGAACTACAAATCTAATATTTTATTTTGAAATGTTTCCAACTTACAAAAAAATTGTAAGAACAGTGCAAAGAATTTCTGTATACCTTTTATATATGTTCCCCAACTGACAAATTTTCAAAACATTTGCTTTGTCATTCTTTGTCTCTCATTGACTGTAGAGAGCATATAGTATATCCATATTAATCTCCTGATTTTGATAATTGGACTACAGTTATGTGAGACAATGCCTTTCTTTTAGGAAAGAGTAAATATTTCATTGAATTCCCTAAAACTCTTTCCTTTTAGGGAAGAATCAATACTTTGTTGTATTTTCTAAAACATGGGCATTTTTTATTTATTTATTTATTATTTTTTGTTTTGTTTTGTTTTAATTTTTTTTTACATGGGCATTTTCTCACATGGCCACAGTCTTGTCAAAATCAGGAGACTAAGATTGCTATAATACTTTAATTTACAGGACATATTCAAAGCTTGTCAGTTGTCTCAAATGCTCTTTATAGGACAAATAACAAAAAGGACAAATAATAAAGTCAAAAATATTTTTATGTCATCCGACTTAGTACTCAGTACAGATACATGTATGTGTTTCATTGTGAGGCTTCTTTAATCTAGAACAGAAAACTTATCTTTCATGAAGGTATTTTTTAGGTGTGTAGTCTTTTACAGGTACTGAAATAAACAATTTCCATTCAATGATGAAGATTTATTAAAACACTTCCAAGATTTGATGAGACTTAGCACATCAGATAGTATGAATATTTTCTTATTATACAGGCATTTAGGAACTGAAGATATTCTTAGCATAACACATTTTCAATTTGGCTCTGAACTTTTAAAAAGTAAATGTTGCTCTCTGCCAATGTTCTTTAAATCTGTCCTTCTATTTGTTTTATGTAGTTCAGAATCAGAAATACTTTAAACCAGCATACAATAAGCTCCAAAAATAGACTCCATTGGGCGAGAATTGCAGAGGATGGAGTAAACATGTATCAAGGTCTCAGCTCCCAAGAACCATGCAAATGATTTGGGCAAATCAAAGCACAGAAATACGATGAATGTCAGATAACTTGGGATGCATCATTCATGAACAAAGATTAGATTGTCTCCCACTGACCATGAGTTCCATTTGGAAATGGAACATTACCAAAGAGAATTAGGATAGTCATGGAAGTATTCATGGAGAAAGTTGGATTTAATTAGGCCCTTGAAGGAAGGAGAGATCAAGAAGTACAGAGAAGCAGAACCAGAACCCTCAGCTGACAGAAGGTCCAGCAAGAAGCAGCAAGAGTACTCTTACAGGAAGATTCAAGCAGTTTGTTATTCCCAGGGCCTGGCAACAAGAAAACCTTTTTCTTGAAATTCAAAATCTTGTCACAGGGCTGAATTTCAGAGCAGGAAATGCCCACAGGGCTTAGTGGCACTGGGGTTCTGAGCCAGGGGGGTTACACATTAGAACTTACCTAAAAAGGTAACACTGCTTTTCAGGAACTGCCCAAAGCCTATTGATTATAACTAGGCTCCATACGCAGAAGTCAACAAATGATAGTGTTGGCCCAATAGAATTCACCAATAATGGAGAGAGTCAAAGATACTTAAAGTTCTCTAATCTCCAATGAGAAACAGAAATTAACAGGTTAGGCTTTTATTCCCAACCTTGCCATCAAAGTCTGCATTTTAAAGGTTTTCTTACCATATTTTCTATGATGAGTTGAGGGAAGAGATGGTCTTTTGTTTTCCTAAGTATTCCCAGGACTTACTAGATATTTACCAAAATTTTGTTCAATTGCCGATGCCAGAATAAATAAGTAGTCTTTCTTGGTAAATAAAACTAGAACTGTAGAACAACCTCCTCAACTCCTCCTTTTTTTTAAGTAGAAAGTTGCTCCTGGTGGGGAGGGTTTATCTATATGAGTAGCCCCCATTTTGTCCTTTCAGGGTTCACCCTCCTGTTGAGGTCTTACTTGTATCACTGCTGCCATCACCCCAACTTTGGCCAGACATGATAGGAAACATGTTCTTTGTTTCTCTTTATCAAAATTCATAGAATACAAACTTTTCCAGGAAACCAGCACTAACCATTAAAAAAGAACAAAAAGAAATGTTTTAAGAATGCATAAATGTCATTAACACACACTGATATTCTATATACAGGTATGTGATATTCTGATATCTCCACACATCAAGCATCTGAACAATTTCAGGCACTTTTTACCTTTTTCTGTTTGCTACTCTGCCTGTTTCTTTGTGGTTCAGCCTACCTTATTTCTGCTTATAACGGAGTCCTTTGTGAATCAGTCTGATACAAGGCTACAATTACCTTTCCAGGATAGGTCTGAATTACTGACACATGATGGTGATCAATCCAGGATTGATCCCACCCTCCAAGTCCCTATTACTCTCCTAACGTATTAGATATGGACAATATGGGAGCCCAAACCTACATGTAAGAATGAGCACTAGCTTTGAGTCATTTCTCTGGGATTCTCAGCCATATTACCTTCCCAGGCATTGCCTCACTATTGAAATAGCCTTATAATTCTGTTCCAAAATGACTATCATTTATTGAGTGCTTTGTGTGTGCCCAGGACCGGACCCTTCAGAGTCATTGTTTTATTTCATTCACACCACTAACATAATCATTATTATCTGTGTTTTAAAGGTGAAAGCCTATAATTGAAAGAGGTTGCGGGATCCCTGGGTGGCGCAGCGGTTTGGCGCCTGCCTTTGGCCCAGGGCGCGATCCTGGAGACCCAGGATCGAATCCCACGTCAGGCTCCCGGTGCATGGAGCCTGCCTGTGTCTCTGCCTCTCTCTCTCTCTCTCTCTCTCTCCTCTGTGACTATCGTGAATAAATAAATAAAAAATCTAAAAAAAAAAAAAAAAAAAAAGGGGTTGCATATCTGTGAACAACAAAGCTGGAATTCGAGGGCAGCCAGGCTGATTTCAGAGCCTGCGTCATACTGCACAGAATGACCTCATTTATTCCAAGATTTTAACACATTTAATAACATTTAACAATGATTAGTTTCATTTTTCACATATGTATTTACTATAATCCTTTTCTCTCCTTGCAAGTGGGTTTGGGTTGACTAAAGAAAGACATAAAATGCAAGAATCCTTTCAGTATACCTACTTATGTTCTAATATCCTTATGTTATTGACAAAGAAATTGGAACAAAATCAGTTCAGTGACCTACCCAAGATCACAAAATTAATTAATGCCTCTATGGCAATGAGTACTCAAGGCTGTTGGCTCCTGGTTTAATATTCTTTTTACTATATCACATTGCCTCCCTATATTCTTTTTAAAAAAAATCAATATAATTCGAACTAAAAGAATTTGCTGATGATTGGATATGTTGAGATAACAGCTCTTGTAAGCCAATAGTAATAATCAGAACATTCTGGGTAGTTTAAATTGATGTAATTGTATATCATTTTCTCTCAATTACAGGAATTAGGCAAGAAAAAGATGTACAGTATATAGTTTAATATGCCAATAAAGCATGATGTATTAACAGAACCTTCACTTAAGTTCTCATATGAAAAGCCAATTGCTATTTTTCTTGTTTTATCTTCAGAAGTTTCAAGGACTTGATTTCTTTAAAGCATATTTGCAAGGTTGAAAATAAAGATTACAGTTAACATCCTAAATGCTGGCACCAACAACCACAACAAAACCCCAGCATTTTGCCTGGGGACACTAGAAGTGAAAAGATATTAAATATTACAGTTAGTCAAAGAAGGACTGTACTCCTGGGAAAGCAGTGAGTTCGATGTTCCTGCAGAAAATATTATCAGAGAGAGAATATTCCAACATGGATTGTAAGAATAGACTAGGTGATACCTAAAGTTTTTTGCCTTCTAAAATTCTGTGATTCTGGACAGACTATCTTCTTGTCTAAGGTTATCTATGTATTTGGACAAGGCATGAATTGCTCAGAATAATGAATAAAGCAACTCAAATTTACATCCTTAGGAAATGTGAGTTTGAGCATGCTGATTTTATGGAACACTATCCAGGCATTAGGAGCTGTGCTTTGGCAGGATATTTAATGATATGAGACATGGAGGAAAAAATACGCTGATCTAAGTAACTTTGGGAAACAGTGTTTTGACTGGAAACTGAAAAACTAAAGGCTAAGGGAGCGAGACATAAACAGCTGTATTATAGTTGGTAAAGTTATTTCTCATGAGGATATGAGTAGCAGTTCTGAGCCTGCCTTACATATATATATATCCTGGTATTGATCAATAAATAAATGAATGGTGGGTGGTAAGAAGCCAGATTTCCCACTGTGGAAAGGGAAGATACAGATAACCAGGGAAGTGGGGCTGGCTACAATGAACAATGTGGTACTACATTAGAGTCAGAAACAACATCAACTCATGTTTAGCCTACTATAGAGGCAAATGAATACTTAAATAATTTCCATATCACATATATAGGTTAGAATACAGACATGTATTTCATAGTGTTGTGTACTGAGAAGGCTTAGACAGAATGACAGTGTGGTAATGCGTACCCAAATCTTAGTTTCTTCAATGAAAGGACCCAGGGCACCTGGAACAAATAACTGATTCTAGGTCTGGGGCAGAGGATAGGTAAAATGATCCTGGGATATGTTGTTATACCAGAAAGTAAAGAAGTATTCAGAAACCAACTGATGGCAGCATGTCACTCAACGGTCAACTTGAAAGAGCTCCCAGTGGTCAAAGTTAGAACAACTTGATCAACAACAAAATAAATGAAATAGTACTTGATTATAATTCACAGTATCACATAAATATCCATCAGGGCACATTGATTAAGTAAATGACTGAATAAATAGACAAGAAGAGAGAAAGCTCCTGTGTAGAATTCTAAGTAATTTACATAGATACCCTTCCCTTCAGGATGATGAAGCTCAATCCCTTAAATCCTCATTCTTGGGGGGGGGGGGCAGGAATATGGGCTAATTTTGTGACTTGCTTCCAAAGAATAGGAAGTAATACAATAGTATGGAAAAAGGCAAAAAAAAAAGTAACCCTGTAGTAGAGAAATCTTGCAAACGTCATCCCAGCTGTGTGTTCAAGCTTAACACCATCAGTGATAAGTCATGTGGATAGTGTATAGATTAAGACCCCATACATCTCTAAAATGCTATCATTATATAACTATTTTATATCTACTTGGGTTCAATTTATGAGCTGCTATATTCTCCCTACATTGGAAAGAGAGAAGAGAAAGCCATCTATTCGAATCAGTTTCTTTCTCCCAAATTGTTCCGTAAACTTCAGTTACTTATATAGGAGGATATTTTGTTGTTGCTTGCTTCCAGATAGGCCTCAAAGCTACAGCAACTCATTCTTTTTATGGCCAGTGTTCTAGCCTTATAATAACATTCTAACTATGGATTTCCTGTCTTATACTGATACCCATTCTTATCTCAGTGTAGTGGTATCTCAAATATTTTTATATATAGTTATATAACATATTTGTATGTTACATATGTATTATGTACATTCAAAGACACACACACATATAGCAGACATGCAAAAAAGTTAGAACATACTGTGATCTGTAACTGATCATTTCTTCCTTATGAACCTACTTTTAGCTACTAGGATTTGGAGGTGTGGGAGACCATCACCAAATTTTAAATGAGGCCTCTGAGGCGTTGAGTCTAAATGGTCAATTTTGGAGGAGTTAATCTTTTTAAGTTAAGACTGTCTGTTTTGGGTTCATGTTTGGTTTTTCAGATCTTCATCCGGCACGCATCCTCTTGACTTTCTTGATAATCATGGAAGAGAGGAAACTCTATCTTTGCTGATTTTCACGTGGAGTTGTTGGTTCAGCCTTATTGGGGGAGAACGATGCCGGAGGTGCAATTAATCCTGTCTGACCTTTTAAGTCCTATTTTGATTATGAGTTTCATTTGCCTTTCCCCCTTCCTCTGCTCAAGCCTCAACAGGCCTTTTTCTTTTTCTTTTTTATCTATACCTCTCTGCCAGTCCAGCCCTGTGCTGTCCTCTCCAGGAGGTATCTGGATCTGGTTTAATCTCTTGAATCTAGCCACAATCCTCTACAAATGCCCTAAAGCTGTGATATTCTTTTGTAAAAAGAACTGCCATCTCCCTTGCAATAGAGGCAGAGAAGCCATGATGTGCTTGAATGACTTCATATTTATCTGGCCATTTCTACATGTTACCACTGTCCTCTTGAATTGATTGTCTGCTTCATCTTGCCAGTTGGCTGGGTCCTTTCAGATGAGAACTTCCTGAGATGTGATCCCATCACTCTAGCTGTCAGCACAACTCCCCCAAATCTTACTTTGTACTATTTTAAATCTTGGTGTTCATTCATCTTTTTTTGGTGAATGTTCCCTCCCGCATCCCCTAACCCTTAAACCTTTCCTTCTTACTCAAGGAAAACTTCATCATTATTCCATGTTTACCTGCTTCTGCCTTGACTTTCTTGTACACACACACATGCACAGTCAATAGCACGTAAGCCCCCCCACATATACTCACACATGCATGCACATACAAACATATTGAATGATTCATAATTCTTGGTTCATGACACTTTCATTATTGATCCATGTAAGACCACTTTTATCTATACCTCTCTGCCAGTCTTAGACTATAGATTTCAGTCATTGTCAATCTGCCTGAGAATCCACAAAAGTACAAATATTTTAAATTCTTTTATTTTGTTCCATCTACCTTAGATCTGCATATTCATTGACATCCCTTCTCTACCGCCTTCATCTATACCAAGTCCAGTACAAAGGGAGCCAGGAATGAATAACGATTATTTTAACTATATATTGTTTAACAAAGCCTTAATCTGAAAGGAAATTACCTTTGGCAAAATTTCAAGTGTTTGAGGGCATGGGAAGTAGGACTTGGAAGTGACTGGGGGCTTCATTTTTGTCTGTGAAACTCTACCAAATAATCGTGATTCCCCAGTTCTTTTTTCTGTGAAGCTAGTTTTGCCTCTAAATATTCTTTTAGTAACCAAACCATGCCAGAGGCAATGCAATTTGCTATGATAAATCAATGACTGCAGCTGTCATTGTAGGGCAAATGGAGAATTTCAAAAAATCACTTTAGCTTTGTTCTCCCCAGGCCCACTTCATTTCTGTCTTTCTCAGCCCTCCTCTTATCACATCTCCCAAAGCTGTCTTCTGGAAGCTTGAAGCAGAGCAGCCACCTATCCTAGCAAGCTAACAATTTCTCCTATGTTCATCAGAATGGGAATGCTGAGCTCGGTGCTCCCAGATATGCATGATTTATTCATATCTGTAACTTTGTAAGGTAGAATCACTACATGCTGTCTTTTGTCAGTATAGGATTTTCAGTGTCTTTTTGTGGAGTGGTAACTTTGGGGTAGGGAAGGGAACAAAGACTATATGTCAAAGAAAATACTCTATGTTTCATCAAAATGAGAAAGAACACACCACTTTTAGGTTTCCCCTCACACTTCAAAAATATAGCTGGCTGGGATTCTTTTGTAATATACCATGAAGTAACTTAGTACTTAATGAAATGAAATTTGAGTATCACCGAGAGGAAATAAATGACAGACCAAAAACCTGCCATGAAATTGCATTAATATGTACTTGGCATACATTTGAATTACCCTAGTTGCATTGCAAAAATAGTGCAGTGATAGAGTTGCTGGAATTAAAAGAACAAAGTGTTGCCAAGGTTGAAACTATCAAAGACAATTTAATGTGGTTTTTCTATTCCCTGTGAATAAATGTGCTGATTTTTTTCCCTTTTGTCATAAGATGCTAAGATGATATTGATATGGATATATCATATCATGTCATATCATATCATATCATCTTTAGATCCTAATTTTGCATCTACATTATATGCACACTTCATTAATTGTTTCCGTTAAAGCAATTTTAGTGTGTGTGTGTGTATATATATATACTTTCTTTGCTGACTTTACCACAGTATAATTTTTCTATGCAAAATATCTTAGTGCTAGCCACAGGTCTTTGAGGTTAATGGATTGGACACTGAGTATCATTGCTTGCTGTAAATCTGTCCTAGCTGTAGAAGACTCCACTTAAGCTATCTTTATCAGCATTATAGGAATGTTCTTCAATAAAATTGTACCCACAGTGAGTTAAAGTTACGAGACTGGTTTGAGGGAAAGAGGAAGGGTACTAACATCTCTGAGACTCTCTATTAAAATTGCTGCTTTAAATATATTATCACACCTAACTTTTATTAAACCCAATGAGCTATTATATACAGAAAGAAACCCAGGTTTTCCTGACTAATGTTGTAAAAACAGTTTTAAACACCCATACACCCATACATATGTCTGTTTTACCTCATCATACTGTTTATTTTTTTTTATTTTTATTTTTTTAAATTTTTATTTATTTATGATAGTCACACAGGGAGAGAGAGAGAGAGAGGCAGAGACATAGGCAGTGGGAGAAGCAGGCTCCATGCACCGGGAACCTGACGTGGGATTCGATCTTGGGTCTCCAGGATCACGCCCTGGGCCAAAGGCAGGCGCCAAACCGCTGCGCCACCCAGGGATCCCTCATCATACTGTTTAAAGATTCTACATTTACCTAGCACTCCAAATGCTTATTGAAAGAATTTGAAAAAAATACAAAAAAACCCCAATGTGGCCTCCTGCACACAGGAGGTTTTTAGTACACAAAGGTTTTTATCCTTTGGGGGAACTACCCCAATTACCTAAAGTTATATATTGATCTCTCTCTATATATATCGCTCTATGTATATATTTATTTATTATATATTATAATGATTATATAATCATATGCATATATTGATAGAGCAATATTTATGTGTATTATTTATAATATATGATAAGTATATAAATATAATACAAATATCATATACATGTTGTTAGGAGCTGACTATATTCTCCCAAACTTCATATATTGAATTTCTGAACCCCTAGTACCTCAGAATGTGAATGAATTTGGACATAGGGTCATTAATGAGGTAATTAAATTAAATTGAGGTTATTAGTGTGGGACATAATCCAATATGACTGATATCCTAATTAGAAGAAGAAATTAAGACACAGACACATACAGAGGGAAAGCCATGTGAAGACCCAGAGAGAAGACAAAGGAGGGAGGCCTTAGAAGAAATCAACTCTGCCAACACCTTGATCTTGGACTTCTAGCTTCCAGATTTAAGAGAAAATAATTTTTTTGTTTTTTAAACCACCCACTCTATGGTACTTTGTTATGGCAGCTCTAGGAAATGAATATACTTATATAATATAAATATAACAAAAATCATTGCAACTAATCTCAATCGCCAAACAATTAATGGTTTTTTTTTTTTAATAATAAAGAGTTATCTTTGACATTATTCTTAGTAATACTCTTTTTGGATAGGTCTTCATGTCTCCTCAGGCAAGAGTAACAAAAGCAAAAATATACACATGGGACTATACCAAACTAAAAAGCTTTTACACAATGAAAAAAACCATCAACAAAATGAAAAGGCAACCTACTGAATGAGAGAAAATTCTTGCAAATGATATATCCAATAAGGGATTGGTATTTAAATTATATAAAGAACTCATACAATTCAATTAAAAAAAAACAATTAAGAAATGGGCATAGGACCTGAATAGATATTTTTCCAAAGAAGACATACAGATAGATGGCCAACAGATACATGAAGATAGTCAACATCATTAGTTATCAGGGAAATGCAAATCAGAACCACGATAAGATGCCACTCACACCCGCCAGAATGGCTTTTATTAAAAAGATGAGAAATAATAAATGTGATTAGGAGAAGAGGGAACACTTGTGCACTGTTGGTGGGTATGTAACTTGGTGCAGCCATTATGGAAAATACTATGGGGGTTCCTCAAAATATTAAAAATAGAAGTAACATATGATCCAACAATTTCACTTCTGGGACTTTATCCAAAGAATACAAAAACAGTAATTTGAAAAGATGTATGTACCCCTATTATCAATGAAGCATTATTTACAATAATCAAGGTTATGGAAGCAACCTAAGTGTCTATTAATAGATGAATGGATAAAGATAATGTGGGTGTGTGTGTAATAGAATATTACTCAGCCATAAAAAAGAATGAAATCTTGCCATTTGCAATGACATGGTTGGATCTTGGGGTGAAATAAGTGAAGTGAAGTGAAATAAGTCAGAGAAAGACAAATGCCATGTCATTTCACTTATATGTAGAATCTAGAAAAAAAAACACAAATGAGCAAACAAAACAGAAACAGGTTCATAATACAGAGAACAGCTGGGTGGTTGCTAGAGGTCAGGGGAGTGGAGGGATGGGCAAAATAGATAAAGGGGATTAAGAAGTACAAACTTCTAGTTATAAAATAAATAAGTATTGGGGATGAAATGCATAGCATAAGGGATATATTCAATAATATTGTAATAGCTTTTTATGGTGACAGATGGTAACTAGACCTATTATGATGATCATTTCACAATGTATAAAAGTATCAAATCACTATGTTGTATACCTGAAACTAATATAATATTATATGTCAATTATAATTCAATAAAAAGAAAAATAATAATAGTTAAATAATACAAAAACAATCTGATACCGTGGATTTTACAAAGGCAATTTCTAGGACCTGCTGCCTTTGGTTCTTTACATGTTATACCCAATCTCCCACATATTCAATATTTGCATTACAGAGTCACAGCAGTAGTTGATTTGAAGAAACATGACCCTGGGGCATTTTATTATTTGCAGTCATGAAAGAAAGATTCAATCATGTTTAGTCTATTGCACTTACATGAAAACAAGAACTGTATTATTAGATTTTAGAAATATTTGCAAGTTGGAACAAAATGGGTTTTCTTTTTCTTTTCTTTTTTTTTTTTTTAAGATTTTATTTATTTATTTATTCATTCATTCATTCACGACAGGCACAGAGAGAGAGAGAGAGGCAGAGACACAGGTAGAAGCAGGCTCCATGCAGGGAGCCTGACATGGGACTTGATCCCGGGTCTCTAGGGTCACACCCTGGGTCAAAGATGGGCTAAACTGCTGGGCCACCAGGGCTGCCCCAAAATGGGTTTTCAAGTTAGCTAGAAATTCAGTTTACTCAAACAGCTTTTTCTGTCTAATCATATGTTAAGGTGGAGCATACTTTATTGAAAACAAACATCATACTTACTTCTATATTTGGACAATAAGACTAACTTAGCTACTCTGCATTTCCAAGGTGCTTTATAATCTATAGAGGATCTTTTCCAGCCCTATCTCCTCTTCTGTGAAACCTTCCAGAGCTCTGCCAGTAGTTACAGCATCATTTGATCTCACATCACTCAGCTCTCCTGCTGTAGCTTTTAGTGCACCATAATGTAGTTCGTTTACTTACATGTTGATTTTCTCAAAGGCGAGTAAGCCTGTTCAGGTTTTCATTCCCAAGGCCCAGCAGCTCCTGGCAGACAGCAGGTGTCCAGTACATGTTTGTGTACTTCTTATGCTATGTCTTCCCACAATACTGACTATTTTTAAGCTGAAGAACCGGATTGACAAGTAGGACTAGGTAGAGATATAAAACCCAGAAGTTGGTATGAGGGAGGAGGTGATATGGCGGTGTCGGAAGCTGGAGCAACTTAGCTGTTGGCATGTTGTTTTCATCGAGGTGGAAAGCCATGAACAGTTTTAAGCAGATACATGATATGATTTCATTTACATTTTTTAAAGATTGCTCTGGCTGCTAAAGGAAGCATGGAGACCAATTAGGAGGACATTGGAGGCTCCCTTGAGAGAGAGGTTTGTGGCTTGGACTATGGAGAAAACAGATGAAATGAAAAGATGTAGATTGATTCTACATATATATTAGGAGAAAAACTCAGAATTTGCTGATGTTTTGGACATGATGGGGTTATTGACTAATTGGACAAATGACTATTTATTACCTGTTATGTGCTAGTCACTGCTTTAGAAACTGGACATATATGAGGAAAAGTAGGTGAAGTGCCTCCCATCAGGACCTGCAGTTACATTCTGATGAGGTTCTACAGATGAAGACAAAGAAAAGTGAACAAAGCAAACAAAAAGCCCATGATTATTTTTACTGTAAAGAACATAAAACACCACGATGACCCAAAGAGGACAGTTTAAATTGTGTGGCCAGGGAAATTCCCATGCATACTTAATTCAAGAGCTGAATGACAAGGAACCAGTCATATGAAGCTCTAGGAGAAAGCATTGCCTACAGGGGAAATGGTTAATGCAAAAACCCTGAGGTGGGAACAAGCTTGACATGTTCCAAGAATAGAAATAAGGCCAGTGTAGCTTTCAGGAAGAGACAAATTGGAGGGTTATTTGAGATTAAGTAGATCCAAGAGGCATTAAGGGGTCAGGTGTGGTGTGGAGGCTTGTGGATCATTGGAAGGACTGTAGTAGGAAACTGTTTTTATTTTTTTAATATTTTATTATTTGAAAGAGAGAGACAGCATGAGGGGGGGGAAGGTCAGAGGAGAAGCAGACTCCCTGCTGAACAGAGTCCAATGTAGGGCTCAATCCTGGGTTTTCAGGATCATGACCTGAGCCTAAGGCAGACGCTTAATTGACTGAGCCACCAAGGCACCCTTGTAGTCCATTTTTTAAAAAGATTTTATTTATTTATTCACCAGAGACACACAGAGAGAGAGGCAGAGACACAGGCAGAGAGAGAAGCAGGCTCCACGCAGGGAGCCCGACGTGGGACTCAATCCCGGGTCTCCAGGATCACGCCCTGGGCTGAAGGTGGCACTAAACCACTGAGCCACCGGGCTATCCTGCCTGTAGCCCATTTTTAAAAGTAATTACTCTAGTGAATATGTACAAGAGATTGCAGAAAGGCAATGTGAAAAACAACGATCTGGGTAAGCCAAGACAATGTTGGCTTGGGCCAAAATGGTAGTCCTAGAGATGGAGAGGTGTACATTGAATACAACTTCAGAAGGGGAACCAGGGAGGAGTAAGAGAGATGATTCAAAGGTGACTTATAACTTGGGGCCTTGAGCATCTGGACAGATGATGATGTCATTTAGAAATGGACAATTGGCAGAGGAGCAGATAATGGCGATGAGCATCAGGGTTTCCCCTTTGGACAGGCATTTATTAAACATCCAAATTATTATGTCAAATAGGCTGATTATCAGAGAAAGAAAGGGGGAAAAGGGGTGTGACTTCCAAAGATTCTAGCTTGAGCAATGAAATATTAAATGTTAAGTTGAGATGCCTACTAAACAACGTATTAAAGATATTCATGAAACATCCTCACTTATTTAAGATTGTTTCCCCTTAGACAAATCAATACCAAACCAAACCAAAAACCGGACTGTATTTATGAGGGAGTAGAGTCATGCCACCATGACCTCCCATTGGTTGAGGGATGATCACAGTTCCTAGTACATGGTTGCCAGAGAGGGACATGTTCTTGCCCAGATGGATACACTAAGCTAGAGGAAAGAACAGAGAGCATAGCTCATTCATAAGGCAAAGGTGTTCTGGAGCAAGTCACTTCCAAACCTCCATTTTTCATTTTTCTAAAAACCACTTCTTGACTGCCTCTAATCCCTGGGAGCTTTTCCCTCAAATTCCCCTCTTTGCTTTGTAAAGCCAGTGGAGACAGTAGATATGTTCACATTTCCAGTGATTCCACTGTTTAAGATACCCTTTGGGAACCATAATTAAAGCTGTTAACACTTAACAAGTGTTAGCTTTAACTACATTGGAAGAAAATTTGTTGTAGATTACATGTGTAGACTTTGGGGAAAAATGTTACTCTCTATTCCAACACGCTTAATATAGAACTACGTTCAACACACAAATCAGTGGAAATATTTACTTATTAAAATAACATAAACCAAACTAATTTTACATTTAAGAAATCCTTTGTTCAATTTTGGAAGCTACTTAACTCTGCAGCCACATTCCTGATGTATTTATTTGCTAATGCTGTGCATTCCCATACATTACCCAAAAACATTCTATTATCTGCATTTCAGATTCAGTTTCAGAGCCCCTTTTATGACCTGAGCAAGGTATTTTTATACTTCCTCATTTAATCAGCCTCTTCGGCTCTGTGAAATAGTATCGTTACTCAGTTTTGTGCGTGAGGAAACAGGCTGAGAGCAGTACATGACTTGCTCAGTATCATGAAGCTGGTGGTGGAGGAGCAGACACCCATTCCCTTCTTTTAAATCATGATCAAGTTAGCTTGGTTCAAAAGTTAATTTTGCCACCTTGTCCTACCATAGTATCTACTTTTTCAGCCTGTTTATGCAATTGACTGAATCACATGCTGTGACTTTAGAGAAAGGGTTACTTTTATTCGCTAATAATTTTCATATCCTTAGCATATGATGTGTAAAGCAAGGGTAGCTCTGAAATCTTTGTCTCCATTGTGGCTTCTACCTGAGCTTCCAATTTGTGGAAGTTTCATAACAGCAGGGTCCCTGTTGTTTCACCCATGTGTATTCTCAGTGCCCAGAACAGCGGACGCTCAATAAATATGTACCAAATGGATGATAAGCCTGTATTGTTTACTGGATACCTCATCTTGACTATCCCAGAACCTCTCAAAAGGAACTCATTATTTTCCCCTCGATTCTGCTCTTTCCTCCAAGTCCTGAAAATTCTTCCTTTTCATAATTGTGGAATCTGTCTGTTATTTGCTATCTTCTCTGCCATTCCCCCAATTCAAATTATCGTCACTTACTAATTCTTCTGATTTATATGCAATTTATTTGAATTTTATTACTAATCATATTTCCTGTAAATAATTGCAGTTTTCTCTTTTTTCAGTTTTTATGCCTTTTATGTCCTTTTTTTAAAAGTCTTACTGTTATGGCTGAAACCATCGACATGAGTGGAAGGTGTTTCTGATTTTATAATATCTTTATTTAAAGTATGATATTTGCAGTGGGTTTATTTGTAGTCTGCCTTTATTAGCTTAATTTTCTTTCCATCCTTAGTTTGCTTAGAGTTGAATTTTATAAAATGATATTCACTGTCTCTGTGGAGATAACCATATGATCATATATTTCAGTTAATGCAACGATGATATTGATTGATCTTTATCTTTTTTTAAGATTTATTTATTTATTTATTTATTTATTTATTTATTTATTTATTTTAGAACGAAAGAGCATGCATGAGCAGTGGGAGGGGTAGAGGGAGAAGCAGGCTCCATGCAGGGAGCCCGATGTGGGATTCGATCCTGTGTCTCCAGGATCAGACCCTGGGCCGAAGGTGGCGCTAAACCGCTGAGCCACCTGGGCTGCCTCTTTCTTTTTTAAAAAATATTTTTTGAACTCAGGTACACAGAATTAGATTAATTATAATTCTTGATTCAGGACACTCTTATTTCTAGTTCATGCATGCCCACAGTGTTCATCACTTAATTATTTTAGTTAACTATTTTTAATACTATATTAAATATGTGTAGCACTATCATGCAAAGCAGTCTTTTTATCCCTCATAATAGTTGACATTTACTCACATGGCCAGCTTCCATCTCATTCCTGCCTACCCTAGCGAAAGCAATTCTGACCTCTTTCATTTTCTTTTAAAAAAGATTTTATTATATTTTTCTTCTTTATTTATGTTTATGAAAAGGATATCATGGTGTCACCTACCTTTTCACATAATATTATATTGCTGAAATTTACCCATGTTACTGCATGTACTTATAATTCATTTGTTTTGACTACTGGCTAGAATTCTGTTGTGTGAATGTAACACAACTTACTTGTTTATTCTCACTTTGAAGAACATTTGGGGTGTTTCCAAGTTTTTGTCATTATTAACGGTACTTTGATGAACATTCTCGTATGTTGATTAATTTGCCAATATTAAAATAACCTGCATAATCTGGTATCAACAACTTAGTTACGCATTTATTTTTCCTGTGATGCTGGATTCATTTGTTAATATTTTTTTAGATTTCTAAAGATTTCTGAAGGGATCTAGGTTAATGTGCAGCATTAGTCCGTATCTTTCTTTCCTTATACTGCCCTTGTGTATAGTATATATTCAGATTGTGATGGCCTCATAGAATACACTGGGAATTGTATATTCCTTTCCTATTTTCAGGAAGCATTTATATAAAACTGGAATTATTTATTTATTGAGTGGCAGAACTCAATAAAGATATTTGAATCTAGAGATTTTTCTGTGAGAATATTTTTTTTAAATAAATGATTCATTTTCTTTCATTGTAATAGGATGATTTATAGTCACATTTAAATTTTTATCTTAAGTTGTTTTGGTAAATTATAGCTTTTTCAGCATTTATCCAGTGTTATCTGTTTTCAGATTTATTGCCATAAACTTGTTCTCGATCTTCTCTTGGTATCTTTAAGGTCTGCAAGGTTTGTAGCCATGGTTCATTTTTCATTGCTGAGATTAGTTATGTGTGCCTCTTTTTTCTTTATCATTTTTTATAGTTTTTCAATTTTATTCGGTCTTTTCAAAGAACTGTGTTGACCCTCTCAATTGTAATTTCTTTCATAAAGTTTTGTTCTTGTTTTTTTTTCCTTATTTACTACATTTTGCAGTTTCTCTTTCTAACACCTTAAAATTAGCACTTAGTTCATTACACATAAACTTCTAATGTGTGACTTGAGGGTTCTAAGTATTGCTTTAGTTATATATGAGTATTTTTTTAGTTATTTATTTGCTATTGATTTCTAGCAGAATTGAGTTTTGGTCAGCTATACTGGTGTATACCCTGTGTAATTTCAACATTTTGAAATTTGTTAAGACATATCTTATTACTTTATACGTGGTCACATTTTGAAAATATTCTGATGTGTTTCAAAATGTGTAATTTGGTGTTTTGCAAATCTAGGTTCTTTGGGTTAAGCTTATTCATTGTTCAATTCTTCTATGCTTTTACTGATATTTTTGTCTCCTTATTTCAGTTACTAAGAGCCCATATGTGGTTACATTTAAAAAAGCAATAATTAAACAGTGTATTTCCTTGTACTGTGCTAATCATTCATTTAAATATTTTGAGGAAATCTTAATGGTATATACAGTTTTTAAATTGTTATATACATGTATTATTTATGTGTGTATGTTATATATATGTTTATACCATATATATATATATATGTGGAATTATATAGAAATTTTCTATTTCTGGAAATGCTTTTTGACTTTCAAGTCTGCTTTGTTAGATAATAATATAGAAATAACTGCTTTCAAAAAAAAAAAAGAAATAACTGCTTTCTTCTGTTGTCATGGGTATATTTTTTCCCATTTGTTTTCTTTCAGCAATTTAGAATCTTTATGTTTTAGAAGTCTTTTGTAAGTGCACATAAATTTTTATACATACAGTCTAAAAATCTTTTCTTTTTGACTAGAGTAATTAGCCCATGAACATTTTATGTAAATGCTGATAAAATTGATATATAAATGGTTTAAATTGACCATCTACATTTGTGCTTTAATTTTTACCAGTTTTGTCTTTTTTGTTGGATCAATATTTTTCCACCATTTTACTTATTTTCTCCTGCAAGTATGAAAGTTATAAACTTGGCTTTAATTACAGTTACTGTTACTGTAAGGATTTTAAGAAATACATCCTTATCAAAATCTAATATTAACATCTTTACTCTTCCCAAATTGCTTTATGTTTGTTTTTTATCAATTACTGATTTTATTATGGTAAATTCTTAATAGGTTCTTCTGGCCTATTTCTAGTTAATAGTTCTCTCTCTTTTTTTTTAAATCAAGTTTTAAAAAATTTAATTCCAGTATAGTTAACATACAGTGTTATATCAGTTTCAGGTGTACAACACTATTCAGTAGTTCTATACATTACTCAGGGTTCATCATAAGTGTACTCTTTAATTCCCATCACCTGTTTCATCCATCCCCTCCCAAATACCCTCTGGTAGCTAACAGTTTGTATCCTATAGTTAAGAGTCTCTTTCTTGGTTTGCCTCTGTTACTGTTTTTTTTTTCTTTGCCTTTTGTTTTATTTCTTAAATTCCACATATGATTGAAATCATGTAGTATTTGTCTCTCTGACTTCACTTAGCTCTCTCTTTAATCTGTTAATCCTGTTTTTAGTTTCGATCATTTTTATTTATAGAATATTATTCAATTTTTTTCCCAAATGTGCTGTGCCATTTAAATTTTTTTCGTTCCCTTTTGAAATTTTATTTATTTTTTAAGACTTTTTTTTTTAAAGATTTTATTTATTCATGAGAGACACAGAGAGAGAGTGAGGCAGGGATACAGACAGAGGTAGAAGCAGGCTCCATGCGGTGAGCCCGATGTGGGACTCGATCACAGGTCTCCAGGATCACATTCTGGGCCGATGGCAGGTGCCAAACTGCTGAGCCACCCAGGTGTCCCCCTTTTGAAATTTTAAAGCTTCATGTTTATTTTCTTACTTTTATTTCTCAGAACATAATAAACATAATTGTTTAATGGTCTATGTCTGATAATTCTAATATTTTAACATTGAGTGAATGTTTATGTTGTTTCTACTGATTCTCACTCTTAATATCTTGTTTCCTTGCACACCCTGGGCATCATTGGCTCTATAATAGGCATTTTGTATCTGAAAAACTCTTTATAGGGAGAATTTGAGGCTTAAGATGATGGTTTCATTCTTCAGAGTGGTTTTGTTTGTTTCTTCTGCTATGTGGTTCAGTTCTTTCTCAATACACTTCAAAGCTTGATGTATTATGAACTACCCAGAATGAAGCAATAAAGCTGGGATGAGAGTTCATGCAAAGGTTATTTTATTGACAGTTTACCCTGTCTTAACGGTATAGCCTTTCATGTGCCCAATTTAATGCCAGGGCTGATCTATCAGAGTCCACCCCCCCTCAAACTCCCACCCCCCCCAACTGTGGGTGACTAGGCTTTTATTCTGAATCAGGAACTGCTCAAGGTTTTCAAGTCAGAATTGATTGGCAGACCTCTTCTAAGCAAAACCAGCTTCGATTAGAAGGCTTACCTCTCTGGAATATCTTTCTTTTATATTTTATGCCAGTAATTCCTCATTACTTTGTTAGTGCTTTGATACTTTTAAAGAATATTGTTTTTATGTGTTGCTCAGCCTTTCTCATTTTTGGGCCAAGGTTTGATCTAAATTTCCTAGTTCCCTATTACCTAAAGCCAAAACCTAAAATTACATCTGCCTAGAACAGTCACTCTTCATCTACGTTCTTTTTCTTACTCCTTAGGACTTGGTGTAGACATTTTTCTAGTAAAGCCTTCCTAGTACTTCAAATATTGTTTAAATGGCTTTCCTTGGGGCCCTGGGTGGCTCAGCAGTTGAGCATCTGCCTTCTGTTCAGGTCCCTGGATCCTGGGATCCAGTCCCACATCAGGCTCCTCTCAGAGAGCCTACTTCTCCCTCTGCTTATGTCTTGCCTCTTCTCTGTCTTTCATGAATAAATAAGTAAAATCATTAAAAATAAAATAAATAAATGGCTTTCATTGCTTTCATGGAATATTTTCTTCCTTTCTTATAGCACATATTCTACATTGTAATTTGTACTTGTGTGTGTATATATATATATATATATATATATATATATTGACAAGCTCCTTGAAGACAAGAACTATAACTATTTTCTATCATTTAATCATCATCTTTCAGTACAATTCATGGCATTCAATAGACATTGAATAGATATTGGTTGAATAAATGAATGAACGTTCTATAACCTCAGGGAACAGTTGAAGCAATACAGGTTGAAAATAAGTTCATGCATTTTAAATAAACACGTACAGAAATATTATTTCTGTGTACATTGAAACTATACGAAACAAAACAGTAATGTCTACAGCTATTTATTGAGCACTGATGTATGCAGAATGCTGTACTGTGAATAGGGCACTGAAACTTATCTATAGGCTAGTGAGAAAAAAAGCAGCTATGAAGGTAATTCTTTATATATGGCCATGGGTTTTACTTCACCAGTGAAACATGCTTAACTTTCGCATTGCTTTAAAAATAAAAGTGAAGAAATTACAGATAAGAGGAAATGTGCATGTTTTGTACATAGCATTTATAAGAAAAGTTGAAAGAAGTGGAGTACAGGCAAGAGGGTAAAGAGAGTATATCTGCAAATAATGTAAGTACATAAGGAGAGGGACTTTAAATAGATTTTTGTATCTCAAATTGCCAATATAGTTGTATATAATAGTAACACTCAGTAAGCATTTATAGAAGAGAGGACAGGAAGGAAGGAGAGGAGGAAGCAGGCAAGCAGTGGGTTCCATTTTTCCTAGATGTAGGCTTGTATTACGTATATAGCTATAAAAACTCAACCTGATTTCAACTTTGTTCTCAATAGTCAGTCTTGTAATAGCTAAAGACAGAAGTATGATTTCCTACTCATCTCTGAAGTTCGATCCTGGAGCCTATTGACATATTCAGCTGGTTTCAATTTGATTAGACTATCTTTTAAGACAGGTGCACTCAACTGATCATTATACACCACATGCAATCTTATTTCTAAATCGTTCTTTTATCCTAGTTACTGTATTTCTTTTAATCCTGTCTGAAGTTACTTTAGATTATTTTGATAGTTAAAATTGAGCTTAATATCTACATTACTATAGGCCTCTCCATTTTTAAATCCTAGTGTAGGATTTTAAATTTGCCCCTGTTAAATGTATTTCCTTATTTAATTTCTAGTTTTAGGCTCTTATTTCCAGCTTTTCCAGTTTGCCATGATCTTCTTGAGTTATAATTTTTGTCATTCAGAGTGTTATATTTCTCAACTTTTATTAGTCACAAATTTTATAAGCAACTTTTCTTAATTTATTATTATTTTTTAGTCAATAAAAATGATGAATAGAACAAAGTTGAACATAGACATGGCAACTTGACCTGATACTCTCTTCCACTCCCCCAGGCAGGCATCATGGTTCTTGCTATTTATTACTTTTGGGAAATGGTAATTCAAGAAGCTACAACTCTACCTCTAGCATAAGGATTGTCCTATCAGACTTTATCCAATACACTGCAATTAAGATGCTTCCTGAAACAACATTACTCTCATTTATCAAGATTAAACCCATCATCAGAACAGGGATTTTAATTTGTATGCCTTATTCTTCTTTTGGCTCTTGTTGATTTCAATGCTTATCCTAATAATCCTTATCTGTTCAGTAATCCATTATAAAAGTTTTCCAGTGGGTGGCATTAAATTTATCAGCATATTGTTTTCAAAGGTATAAAATGCAACTTGGGAAATTGGAACATTTGATACTCTTCACACTTTTAATTTTGTTTTGGTTTTTCCCCTCCATAAGTTTATCAAAGCAAGTTAATAATATTAGGATAGCTTATCTGCCAGATGCTTAGCATCTTAGGATATAATCATACCCAGGGACACATACACGCGAGTGTGCATGTATACACACTTGGAATTGAGGACTAATGTAAAAGAGATAGTTGCTATTTTACATTTTGACTCTACAAGTGTCTGAGATAGTGCTTCATAGGTCTTTGTCAAAATTTTAAAGATCACTATCGAGTCACAAAAGACATAAGCCAAGTAGAGGCTGATAATTTCTGCTTTCCATTTGATAAAACAGCACTATTATTTTCTTTAAAATAATATGTTGAAAGTATTTTGAATAGGAAACGCATCCACATGAAAGAAATTCAAGTTAGGTGAAAATATATTGGGGCAAAAATGAATCTTCCTCTGTACTAGTTAGGATCATGTTTCACTGAGAGTGATAGAAACCTAAGAATAGTAGAAGCTTGAAAGGACTCCAGATGTGGGCAGTTGCGGGCCATATCGTGACTGCATGATTTGCAGAAGCCCACCTTCCTTAGATAATTTGCTGCACTGCTGTCTTTGGCATTCTAACCTATAGGCCAAGATGGATGTTGGAAATTCAGTTTGAATCTTCACATTCCACCTTATGGGAAGGGAGGAAGGAGTAATTAAGAGCATCTGTCTCTCTTCTTTTGAGGGCGCTTCCTAAAAGTTGCACATGTCACTTATCTTTACATGTTAGTGGCCCACATCTAGTTGTATGACTACTCTTGCTTTGGGTGCCAGGTGTTTGTATATCTGTGGAAGAAGGGGGGAAAGATTGCAACAAATGATGGCCTGCTAGCCTCTCCTACCCTCATCTCCCACTCACTTCTTCTCCCTAGAAACTAGTGCTGTGTTTTGTATCATTTCAGAAATGAGACATGTGTGTGCATTTGTATATTCATGTATGTATTTTATTGCTTCTTATTTCTTGAATACCAATGTCTGTGGAACCATATTATAGATACTATTCTGCACAGTTCTTTTTATTTAATAATGTATTTTGGAGCTCTTTCCTCATTGCACAGGGGAACTGTAATCTATGCAGCCATTCTCTTATTGATATATGTTTTCAACTGTTTACAGTGAACTTTTTTTACATGTATTGTTTCACATCTGTATGAAGCTGAATGTGTGTTGCTATAAATGTAATTATTATGCATTTTTAATGTTGATAGGTGTTAATAAATTGCTCTTCTTAGAAGTTGTACTAAATTACACTATCACAAGTAATGCATAGGATTATTTCATAATTTATGTTTTATCAGAGACGTTTAGCAACAAAGTATATTATCAACATTTTTAATCCTTGCCTTTGATAGACTAAAAAAGTGGCAATCCTTTGTAGTCTTGATTTGTATTTCTCTTATTTCGAGTAAGATTGATAATCTTTTTATTTGGCATTGGTGGCCTATTGTTTTCTTTTTTTGCCATGCAGAATATTTTATTTTTATGTAGTTGAACTTCCAGTCTTTTTGTTTGTGACTTCCAGAATTTGTGTTATAATTAGAAACTCTCCTGAGATTATAAAAAAACAAACAAACAAACAAACAAACAGAGGACAAATGATGGTTTAGTAAAGAACACTGGTAGTGGGCATTAGAATGATTGATAGGAAAAAAAAAAAGATGGTAGGATCAGGAAAACAGGACTATCTATAATCCAAAATTAGCTTACATTCTTAGATGGGTAGTGACCAAATACAATGTACGTAGCATTCATATAACTCTGTATGTGCAGAGTCTAAACAAGTATTAATGTGTCCTTTTGTAAAGACTGCTTTTACTCATTCTATATTAGAGTGTTAAGAATTTTAATTTGAGGGGCACTTAGGTAGCTCAGGTGGTTAAGCATCTGCCTTCAACTCAGGTCATGATCCCAGGGTCCTGGGATCCAGTCCTGAGTTGGGCTCCCTGCTCAGTGAAGAGCCTGCTTCTCCTTCTCTGTCCCTCCCCACCGCTCGTTCTCTTTCTTTCTCTGTCAAATAAATAAAATCCTTTAAAAAAAAAGAATTTCAATTTGATCACAGTCAATAGAATAACAAAGAAGTAAAAAAATCTGAGAATTACAGATTTTCTCAAGCTGAATGACGTTGTTAGCATTAATTAGTTGTATTTTTATCTTAACGACCTGTGTATGAAGGTAGTTTTATGTTGCTAGTAGGGTAGTGTATACTTCATCATTTTAAGTCTGTTTGTAAAAGATCTTAAGAAATATTTAGCTTTCCTCCTTGAGTAGAACTAAATAATAAGATATTCTGAGTTTTAGCTTTCTGTAATAGAATGCGAAAAATTTATGTTTTCTTACGATAAATGCATTTACCATATGAAGGAGACCTGGAAGCTGCCAGAATAAGATATTAATATATCCACAGTGTTTATTCTCTTTTTTTTTTTAAATCTGGCTGTTGCATTGAAAAATCTATTTTTGCTGCTTTTTTCCAGCTTCTGTAACTTAGTTTGCTGCACACTGTGTTTTAAAAAGCCAATTCAGATAAGACGTTTAGTGTTATCATTTAGACGTGCCATTTTCTCCTGCTACAAGAAATTTAAGTGACAGCAATATAGTTTGAACAATTTCTGAAAACACACTTTTTCTTTTAATCTATACACAAACTCAATTAGTGTTCAGGTCAGTAAGTGGGAAGGCATTTATAGAATCAATCATTTTGGGTTAAGGAGTAGACACCCTGCAAGCTTACTAATGGAATGGAAATAATGCCTGGAACCTCTCCAAACAGTAACAGTCTCAATGGAGCAATTAAATATGTATGAAGAATGTTTGCTGAGAAGTTCAAACACATCAACCTAGGGTTTATATTTTTGGTTTAATTTATTCAGCACCTTCCAGTGAGCTGATGCTTGATGGTCTAAAAACATTTCTGGGCCTTGCATATGCTGCACCCTGCACAGAGCATTTACTGACACTTACTCAGAGACAGTGGTTGCTTTTAATCATCTCAAGAAGTAGAGGCAGAGGGGGAAGAATGGGAGTTTGGGATTAGCATTCGGGGACCCAATACTGCCTCATTAATAAATTTGGCACTATTAAGAGTATGTCAGACAATCTTCAGCCCATTTAATGGAAAGTATCAGCATTAGCAAAACTCCCATGTCTCCTCACAGCAGTGGTATTTAGGTCTTCAAATTACAATTCACTTATGTTATTGCTATAATATGTATCTTTAGATCGTTACTTTCTTCCACAAAGAGAAGTCTGTGCGGTAGTGACTAGCTGCACTTTATGCCATTAGTGGAAAATGGAGCTATTATAATATCACTGATTAGATCAACTCTAAAAAAGCATTTTGGTAAAAAGAGACTGTTTTTTTTTGGGGGGGGGAATGGTGTTGAGGGGCAGGTGATTTCTTCTGTAAGTGTAAAATAAATGAACACTCATTGGATGCCAAATTTTAAAAAAAAAGTTTTTTGGGGAAAAAGGCAAGAGAGAGAAAATATTTTCTTTATGCTCTAATCTCTTCTTAATGACAAAGAATGTAAAGATATGTAATAGAGGTTTTTTTTCATTTGTTTCTCTGGAGGTCTGTGTTTAAGCATTCGTGGGACACTACTCATAATCTCTCATAGGGCAAACTTGCTCATTTATTATTTTAGCCTGAAGTCCGCAGGAGATGGGATTATCAAACAACTGGAATCTATATAATGTGCAAAATACCCGAAGAGGGTCAAGATTTTGAGAGGGCTCTCAGTGACATGATTGCAGTGGTAGATGTCCCAACACTTTCCCCATTACATCTAATCTCATCCTAGGAAGCAGTGGCATTACGGGGATGAGAGCTGGTCCTCCAGAGTGAATGACAACTCTGATGGATGCACTACAAAGCCCAGGCATTCATCTTTGAAATAGATTTACAACATTATTAAAGGAAAAGGCTGAGGCATCACCATAATTTAACTGGATATAAAATGAAAACAGGCCTTCTAAAATGGAAACCTGAAATCCCAGGGAGGCATTTAAAAGGTGGTTACTGACAGATCTGTCATGGCCAATTTATGAGCTGTGAAAGCTCTGTGCTTTCAAAGCTTCTTTCAGGACACCGGCATTTAAGGCTCATAAGGCCATCGGTTGGATGCTCTTCTTATACTGAGGAAATCCTAAGGGTGGCTGTAAGATGATAGATTTAGCTCCCCCGAGACCTGGCATTTAATCGTCTGTGATAGCAACATGAGGCCAAGTGTAGTTTGACCAGTGTCCCAGATCACCGACGAAATGTTTTACAGCTCGCTCCTTCAGATGTAAGGTAGATTTAAAAATAACTACATATTACTTTATAACATCGTTCACAGGATAATTGGGAATAATGATTAATCTCATTAGTTGACACTGAATTTGCCAGCAATCCTAATGATCTTCTAGGTGGCCAGAGAAAATGGTCTTCAAGTCAAGCACAAATTTCTGAGGTTACAAACAAGTAAGTGACAAAACAAAGTCCCCAGCATCAATAGCTTCTTAAAATGCTGATTGGATTAGATCACTGTACGAAACATTTATTCTCTGACTGGTAATACCCCAACTGGAGATCATCCCCACTTCACCCTCATTGCCCCCTGCTCCTAGTCTTATCACTTACAGAAAAAAACAAACAAACAAAATCTGCAGGCTTCTCAGCATTGTGTTCAAAGCTTTAGAGCATCTGGTCTCCTCCCCATTTCCTGTTTCCATCGCTCAGTGTACCTAAACTCCAGTTGACCCTCAGTCTACTTCTAAATCCACAAGCTCACCATGTGTTCCTCCCTGGTGACTTTAACCATATTTCACCCTTGTCTAGAAGGCCTTCTTCCCTTTCCACCTATTCAATTTCATCTGTATCCAAAGACTCAGCTTAAATGTCATTTTTAATGAAGTCCTCCCCCATTCCTATTATATAGTCAGGATTCCTTCTCTTCATTTTCATATCCCATGGTTTATTCTGACATTAGAGTAGTATTTCCTAGTATTGGAGTTTGGTGTTTACTTGGGCTTGATTTATCCCGGGATGGAATCCCTTTCCAGCTAAATGACCTGGAGCATCTTATTTAATCCTGTGAGCCTCAGGATTTTTTTCCCCACAGGGTTATAGGAAGCACCTAACAGTGTTTGACACAGAGTAGGCAATTAAAATGCATTAAAGAAATGTCTGGCCCATTCCTGTCCATGTGAAAATTTCATTGTTCCTCAGCAGAATAACAATGAAGATTATAAAGTAAGATCTTGTTATTGATAGTAATTACTTAGCAAAAGGAAGAAGGAGGAGGAGGAGATGGAGAAGGAGAAAAGGAAGGAATCCTCTCCAACCCTCTAAAAACATTACTGGGGTTTGAAATACCAATGGCTAAGAACCAATACGTTTTTTGAACTATGGTAAAACTATGGTTTAAAAACTATGTGTCTAACATTACTTTCCTACTTTTTTATAAAATGGCTTGTCTAAACACAAGAAAGGAATAAACAAGTGAGAATTTTTTGTTGTTGCTTTTATTGAGATACAGCTGACATATAACATTGTGTAAATTTGAGGTAGACCATGCATTGGTTTGATACGTTTGTGTATTGCAATATGATCAACTTTTTCAAGTGGGAATCCATTAATGAATAGGATGAGTGTTGTGGTTAGGGGGAGGATATATTTGACTTGATTTATTTTTTCCAATTATGCAATTAAAATTAAAACATCCTGGTATTGGCCTGAGAATCAAAAGGCAGATCAAAATATCAAGTACATAGTGCTGAAGTTTTTACCGTATTTGGAAAAGATGTTCAGGATAATCAACTTAAGATGTGGGCTCCTGTGATTTGTGCAAAGCTCACTCTGCCCTAAGGCGACATCTCAAGGTAAGAAGTGGCCATTCACTTAACACACTGAAGCCAGAAATGTAAGCATGTCTAGAAGTGAGGAGAAAGCCAGAAAGGGGGGATGAGCCAGATGTTAAATACTATACTGAAGAGGCCTGCAATTTTTTTTTTTTTTCCCAATGATTAGTGAGGCAGAGATAGTGACAGTGGGGAGGGGATAGATTTACATGAACAACCCAAATTGAAAGCTATAAAAGCAGAGTTGCTGATTTTCAGATGTTAGTTGTAAGGAGCTGTTGTTCCCACAAGCAAATCTAAGTGGTGCATTCCAGGAGATTAAAGATTGGGAATAAACAAGTGAGAATTTGTTCAGTAGACATGTCAGTGTTCTCTTGGTGCTTTGTATGCTTGCTTCATGCCATTCTCCTGGCACTCTCTGAGGGTGGGGTTGTTATTTACACTGCACACTAAGAAATTTTGGAGATAGAGAGATTAAATAATTTGTTTAAGGACACCCAGTAGGAAGTAGAAGATCCATAGATATCCAATGTAACTTCAGAAGGTGCATGGAAACCACTATGCTATATTGACACCTCCTACACACATGCTTTCAATACACACACACAGATACAATTAAACATCACAAAAGCATGGAAAAAGATCTTGTTGTTTATAGAGGAGCTTGGAAAAATATGTTTTTGGGAAAAAATCAGGTTTGACATTAATTTCTTTTCCATCTCCCACTCCCCAACCAAAAGCAGGCTAAAAACCTCAATTAAAGCAATAATAACCACTATGAAACAAAAAAAAAAAAAGAAAGAAATTTCTGGATTAAAATGGCATATGAATAGGGGCACTTGGGTGGCTCAGAAAGTTGTAGTTGAGAAGGCAACTCTTGGTTTCAGCTCAGGCATGATCTCAGGGTCCTGGGATCAAGCCCCTGTATTGTCTGTCAGGCTCCACACGCAGTGGGGAGTCTGTTTGAGGTATTTTCTCTACCTTTCTCTCCCATGCTCTCTTTCTCTCAAATAAATAAATAAATCTTTAAAATAAAATAAAATAAAATAAAATGGCATATGACTGAATAAATATACTCAGAACTAACAGATTTCTAATCATAAAAAGGAAAAGAAGCACAAGTGAAAAGATTGATATATTGAGTACAAAAAAAAATATATATATATACACATATAGTCTTGATAGAAAATAGTTACAAACAAAAATTTAATGAATAATGCACTAGGAAAATATTTATTATCAATTAATATGAAAAAGAAGGCTAATCTTCTCAGTAAAGAATTAACCAGAAAAACTTTGAAAATAGACAAAGATTATAGAAGAATGCACAGAAATGACTACTAAACTAATAAAATGAACAAGTTCATTACTGATAATAGAAATTCAAATGAAAACTACAAAATACTATTTTCACCTATCAAATTGGCCTGGATTTTAAGCATATCTACTGGTTAAAATGAGAATAGACATTCTCATACACTGCTATGACTAAAATTCAATCAATATTCAAAGAAATAAATTTTACTGTATAAAAGTACCCATAAAATAATCTTTTTTTTTTCCATAAAATAATCTTATCTTTTCATTCAGTAGTTATTCTGCTTCTAGGAATATATCTTTAAAAAGCAATAGATATTGTGTAAGATCTAGAATGTACTAACATGTTAGAAACAATTACGCATCTAATAATTATATAAGTTAAATAAATTTGTGTTGTGGAATATTAAAGAGATATTTGTGGTAGTATTTTTGAAAGATATCAAAGTTTTTTGGTAACTAATCACCATTTAACAAATTAAGTGAAAAAGCAAGATACAAACTTGGACATGGTAGGATCACAATTTCATAACACACAAGCACATGTGCACGCACACACACACACATATGCAAGCATGCCTAGCTATGGAGAAAATACTGGAATGAAATACAACCAAAGAATTAAAAATGCTGGCAGGAAAATCATCAAATTACTATAGGAATAATTTTATTTTCTGTATACCTTTCTGTAATTTTCTATGAGCATTTAAAAAATAATTTTGGGGATGCTTGGGTGGCTCAGTCAGTTAAGTGTCTGCCTTCAGCTCAAGTCATGATCCCAAGGGTCCTGGAATCAAGCCCCAGGTTGGGCTCCCCGCTGGTAGGTGGGCAGTCTGCTTCTTCCTCTGCCTGCTACTCCCCCTGCTTAAGTTCTCCCTGTCAAATAAATAAATAAAACCTAAATAAATAAATAAATAGATAGCTAGATACTTTGAAATAGAAAATAAGCTTTGTAAAACAACCCAGTCCTATTTCAGAATAAGGATACATCACTGTATACTGATCATAGCTATGGATTATTGGTCAGTGAAATGAGCTGTTAATCAGCTGATTTAGAGAACCAATCTAGGCAAGCCCTTAGATCCTAAGGGCATTTTACATTAAATTATTTATATCAGAAATTTACAACTCCAGTTACATTACTGGAAACACTAGTTAGGGACATCATTTGTGGGCAGCGGTTTTAGAAAAACTGCTTTTTATTTTAAATACACACCCATTCACACACACTGTGTGTACACATATATATGCACACACACACATATATACTTAAAAGATGTATATAAATTTATATATACCTAAACTTACATATGAATTTTATATATACATATATAACAAATGCCATATATATTTTGAAAGGAATAGAACATTTTTTCTGAATGTTTTATTGCATTTCTGCCTTTTTAAAAATCGCAACCATATCTAGCCCATAGTTCTTAAAGCTCTGTTGGTCAGATATATGAAATCTCATTATTATACTTAAACTAGTTAGTATTGAATGTGGACCTAAAATGTCATGTTTTAACCTTTTAAGTATGAAAAAGGGAAGAAATATGCAATCACATATTTCAATAAAGCTAAATTTCATTTTCAGCCTCAACTCATTATTTATGATTTGATCAGAATCACAGATGAAATTACTCTTATAAATAATACATGGGTATTTCATCTGGATTTTGATGTAGATTTATACAATGTGGAATTTTACTGCCTTATATTACTATGCATTCTTGGATTTTATGCCAGAAGTTATGGCTAGTAATAATATAACGCATTAGAATTTAGTATGATGTCACGAACCCCCAAAAGAATTTACAGATACAATTAAAAGTATAAAATAACGTGGGCTTTTATTTTACTTGATTTCTGCTTCTGAAATAGCATTATTTGTGATAATAAAAGAAATGTTTCTATTTAAAAAAAATCAATGCCTTCAAAGCATTTTCATTATCTTAAAAAATTCACACTTGTTTCTATGTGCTATTGATTGTACCAGTCCCAGTATGTGATGATAATTTGTTTGGTTTTCAGTCTTTCTCTAAAGGGTTTATAGCTTGGACATTATTTAGATAAATAGCCCATTCTACCGTTAGTCTCTTCCTTTCTCTAGGCCTATAAATTGGTCCCTGCTGCCCCCAGCAAATGACCTCTATCCAAAACCTCTCCTCACATAAAGGCAAAAGGATCTGTGAATATCTATTATACACCAGATGCATATGCATATGCTACTTCACTGAATCCTCAAATAGCCCATATAGTAGGCCACACATCACTTGGGCAAAGAAAAAGAGAGGCAAGTAGAGGATATTGCATGCCAATGAGAATTTTCGTCTTTCCCAAACCAGCTACTCCAAGTCAGATACCACATGACCCACAGGTCTCTGATTTTACTGGATGAGATAAAATACATCATGCAGGAAAAACTTTTCTTTTTTCCCCGGAACTGAGAGAGAATAGGAAATAAGGAGGAAATCCATAAGAAATATGGTGTTTCTATTTTAAATAGGGTATATACTGTGCACATATGTTTTGGGATTGAGCCAGAATTATTTCTATATATAATTCCCATCTCATTGCTGTTCAGTTATAACTGTTAGTTTTCATAGTCTTTTTTAGAATAATTTTGACCCTGTATTTTTATCATAAGCAGATTCAGAAAACCTTGAGATTATTTAGATTTGTTACTTTTATGGAAAAATAAAACATAATTCCAAATGGGGAAGTATTGGTCAAAGGGAGCAAAGTTTCAGTTATACAGAATGAATAAATTCTGAGGGTCTAATGTAAAGCATGATAACTAAAGTTAATTGTATCATATACTTGAAATTTGCTAAGAGGACAGATCTTTTTAAAATTTAAAAAACTTTTTAATTCTAGTTAGTTAACTTACAGTGTTATATTAGTTTCAGGTGTGCATTATAGTGATTCAACACTTCCATACATCACCCAGTGCTCACCACAAGTGCACTTCTTAATGTCCATCACCTATTCACCCATCCCCCAACCCACTTCCTCTCTGGTAGGTCAGTTTATTCTCTATACTTAAGAGTCTGTTTCTTGGCCTCTCCTTCCCTGTCTCTCTTACTCTTTTTCTCTTTGCACGTGGGTTTTTTTTCTTAAATTCCACGTATGAGTGAAATCACGTGGTATTTGTCTTTCTCTACCTTATTTCGCTTAGAATTATGCTGTCTAGCTCCATCCATGTTATTGAAATGGCAATATTTCATTTTTTTATAGCTGAATATTCCACTATATACCACTCGTCTTTATTCATCAGTTGTAAGACACTTGAGGTGCTTACATATCTTGGCTATTTGTAAATAATACTGCTAAAAACATAGGGGTGCATAAATCCCCTTGAGTTAGTGTTCTTGTATTCTTTGGGTAAATACTCAGTAGTGCAATTGCTGGATTGTAAGGTAGTTCTATGTTTAGCTTTTTGAAGAACCTCTGTACTGTTTTCCACATTGGCTGCACCAGTGTGCATTCCCCCAAACAGTGCATGAGTTTTCTTTTTTCTCCACATCTTCACCAACATTTGTTGTTTCTTGAGTTTTTGATTTTAGCTATTCTGACAGGTATGAAATGTTATCTCATTGTGGTTTTGATTTGCATTTCCCTGATACTGAGTGATGTTGCACAACTCTTCATGTGTCTGTTGGCCATCTGTATGTCTTCTTGGGAGAAGTGTCTATTCATGTCTTCTGTCCATTTTAATTGAATTATTTGTTTTTGTGGTGTTGATTTTTATTAAGTTCTTTATATATTTGGTATACTAACCCTTTATCATATATGTCATTTGAAAATATCTTCTCCCATTGAGTAGGTTGCCTTTTATTTTACTTTTGTTGATTGTTTCCTTTGCTTTGCAGAAGCTTTTTTTTTTTTTTTTTATGTAGCCCTGATGGTTTATTTTTGCCTTTGTTTTCCTTGCTTCAGGAGACCTATCTAGAAAAGAGTTATTATAGCCAATATCAGAAAAGTTACTGCCTGTGTTCTAGAGAGCAGATCTTATATGTTCTCACCAAATATACATAAAAAGATAACCATGTGAAGTAATGAATTTATTAATTAGTTTGTGGTAATCATTTCACAATGTATATGTATATCAAGACATCACACTGTGCACCATAAATATAAACAATTTGTCAAATATACCTCAGTAAAATAGGAAAAAATTTTTAAAGAATTTTTTTAAAGATTTTACTTATTTATTCATGAGAGACACAGAGAGAGGCAGAGATATAGACAGAGTTGGAGAAGCAGGTTCCCTATGGGGTGTCTGATGCAGGACTCGATCCCAGGACCTTGGGATCACAACCTGAGCCAAAGTCAGATGTTCAGCCACTGAGTCACCTTAAAAAGAAAATTAATAAATTGTACTATATATAAAATATTTTGAATATTACTTTTTTCATGATGAAAACTTAATTACCTTTTTCCTAGGAATTGTCTTATCTCATTAGTTTCAAATTCAACTCCATAGGTACACAACAATATGCGTTGGTGGCATTATATTTGATGCTATGTAATACAAGCCTTTCCAAAGCATAAACGAATCCCCCTGTTTATTTCATTAGGTTTTAAAAGTATGCATTTATGTTCTTCCTTTGACTTAGTTCTTGTTACCTTTGGCAATCACTGTCTATAATATATGAACACACAAGGCCTCCTTGAATAATGGCTGTTCTATTTCTTTCAATAGTTTGAAAGACTTGTAGCTACTATGGCTGATAATGAAGTTTCATTCACTTATGAAAAAATTTTTCCTTCTCTCCTGATGACATATGGTGTGTATTCTAGGGAAATATTTTTAACATTGAAGCATCACCAGGGAAAAAAAAGATTAGAGTGTTTTGACATTTCTTTTATTTAAACTCTTACAGGAGAAAAATCAACCTTGTTAGATGAAAGAATCTATATTTATTCAAACTCTTTTGAAGAAACATTAAAGATGGGTTCAAAACATTTGTAATTACATTTTACCTTGGAAAGCTCTTCATAATTCACCAGGCAATGCTTCCTTTAAGGCTTCTCAATGGAGAAGATAGATTTCCTTGGGAATCCCATATAAAATTAAGAATATTAGCAAATGTGTAATAGTGGCTGTACCACAGGCTCCTGGAACACTGAGATGAATATTGAATAATTAGCCCACTCATCCAGATGTTTCATCAGTCTGCATTTTCCAGTGGGGGAGCCACCAGCCTCATCTGGCTACTGAGCAGGTGTAGTATGACTAGTCTGAACTGAGATGTTCAGTAAGTGTAAAGTACACAACGGATGTCAAGGATTTAGTAAGGGAAAAAAAGAATATAAAATATCATCATATTTCATATTGATCATATGTTATAAGGATAATATCTTAGATAAATTGGGCTAGATATATTATTAAAATGAAATAATGTTCACTTGTTTGAAATGTGACTATCAGAAAGTTAAATTTTACCTATGTGGCTCACATTTATGGTTTATGTTATATTTCTGTCTTTGTGTACAAAACATTTGAATAAAAATGTGCTTTACTTTTCATATTGGCATTCCATGTTCCCTATAATGTTTCCAAATCATCATTTTTTTACTAAATTATATGTCAGGTGGAGCTACTTTCTTAATAGACTGAGCTAACTCTTACTTTGAGATGGTAAGCTCGGCCTTAAATGTTCTAGTTAGGTAACACAGCAACTGCAATATGAGTCCCTACAATGTGCTGGATGAGTTTGGTGAATTATCTCATGTACTCTTCACAACATGCTGTGATGTAGTTATTGGAACACAATATTGCGTTGTAATTTTAGTTGTAGTTATGTAGTTATAGGTTTAAGATAATGAAACTGAATCTCAGATCGTTAGAGTGACTATATGGTTAAGTCAGGATTCCAAACAGAGTTTGCTCATGCTTTTTACATTGTGCAACTTCCTTTCTCAAGGCCTTCCAAAAAATCTATCAAGATACTGACTCCACTCAAGGAGTGATATCGAAGTATACTGATCTTTGGGGGTGATATGATTTGTGAATTAGGATGATGAATCATGATTAGGATGATTGGGGTAACAGTTATGCAAGATTTCTTCAACTTCAAGTGCTCCACAATGAGTATGCAGTTAAAGAGGTATCTCAAGGAACAATACATCATGCCATTTGCTGAAATGGGCACTTTAGATATTTCTGTGCACTCTTATCATTACAATGATCACATAGCACTGGCAATATTTTAAAAAATAACATCACCTCCTTGCAAATAAAATTATTTCCTCTAATTAGAGAAACCTCATTTGAAACTAAATATATACTAAAAACACATGATTAAATTGTTTGTACTGCAACTCATATTTAGTACTACGATTATTTGATGAGTTGAAGAATGAAATCCATTACTTTGTGAGAGAGTTTTTAGTAGGAACAAAGTTTCTTCTCTTAAAAAAACCTACCATGAAAATGATTAAGGAAGTATGTGACATTTGAGAACACTTAAAACATTGGTTGAAACCTACTTTGACTAGATTATGCTAATTTGTTCACTAGCCAACGTTGGCTGTGGATATCTTTCCCTATTGGTCCCAAGCCAAGCTGGGAAATAATGGTAGCCATAGTTCCTTCCGTGATACATAGCTGTTATGTCCAGAAGCCAAAAAAATAATCCCACAAATATTCACAGGTTATAGAAAGGTGAGAAAGCTTGCCTTTAAGCAATTTGTAGTTACCACTGCTTTTATAGTGGTAAGTCCTGTGAGATTGTGCTTTATAGATTCATTTCTGATCTTCTGACTTGTCTCCTAGCTAAGAAGGGAATAAACTTTTTCTCTGATTCTGCCTCTGCCATCAGGTGCACAGGTGTAAAGACTCCTTTAATGTTAGTTGAGAAGCCATGTGATTTCAAAAAATATTGTACCTAAAGGATGCTGTAATTCATACTTACCAAAAAGAAATTCTCAGTAATAAAGAACTTTTCACTTTTTAGGCATTTTCTAATATCCTTTATCTTTAATCCACTGGCCATGTCATCTATTATTATCTCCTATATAGTAAATACAAAAACAAAAAATGTGTGTCGTATTCATTACTTAAGTATCGGAGGGAAATACTATTGAGAGTGAAATTATTTTAAAGGCTACTTTGGTGATTATTATTGATTATTATTAGCCATGACAACATGTACTTTGGCCTATGCAAGTATAGAAGAAAAAAGACAAATATCTCTTCATGGATAGAGAGTAGTTTGGTTTGATTTTGTTTTTTTAAACCATCTTCCATCCCGACCCCCCACTAGTTTTGTAGTGAGAATCCATATGTAAATCATGGATCCTGGCAGCCGGAGGAGAGGCAGATGGGCTTAAATCTTGAGGTTAAGCATCTTAATCAGACTCCACAAGTAAAAGAGGGGAAAAAAATTAACAAGCTGCTTTAAAAATATCCTAGTTTGTAATTATGAGTTGCATATTAGACTTTATATAGCATATTCATTCCATTAGTATCTCCATTAATTCACTAAATAAGATCCACAATTTATCTTAGGATTTTTATATATATTTTTAACAATAAGTATATACAGGTTATAAAAATGTACAGGTCCATCTTAAAATATAATTTAAAAATATAAATTAAAAAAACAAAACTATTAATGATCATTTATGGAACACCTCTTATGTTATAGGCATTTTGTATGATAGAGAGGGTAGATATTACCTCTATCTCACAGATGACGATGTTCAGGCTGAAAGAGATTACTTACTTACTTATTATTACGTAATTAGTAAATGGCAGAGTTGCCTAAATGACGTAGGTCTGCCTAACTCAAAAACTAATCTTCCATGGTATTTGATCCAAAGTATCAAGCTATACTGTGGAAAGTGCAAAAAATCTGAAATTTTTATCTTTATATATTAGCACTAAAATTCTGGATATGTGGCACAATAGCCTTTTGGTATCATTCAGGATTTAGCCTGTTCAGTACTGCATTTACTAAAAGGTTTATATATATATATTTTTTTAAATTGATGTCATAGATGCTTGTAAGTAGTATCGTTATGAGGAGAAGTCATATTTTAAGAATAAAGCTTAAGAAGCAGCTGAATTTAATAGTAGAAAGATAGATGGAGGAAGCTACTGTGGTGTTTAGTAAATCCTGTCATTGATATTATGACATTTAGCTGGTTTAGAAAACCATTGTGTTTTTTCGGTTGAGTTAGGTAAGCTGAGAGGTAGGAGTCTTTGAGAAACCTTGACATGTGCTAGCATGTTGAATGGAGCTTGGAACAAAGCATGAGAGCAAACCTCAATTAAAAGCAAGTCAGAAAAAAAAAAAAAAAAAAGCAAGTCAGGAAGCCCCTGTGAATGAAGTTCCAGAGTAGCTTTTTCTTTACTTTGCCCTCTGTAAAATTCATCTTACTTTAATTCTCTATTGATTTTGGTACAAATGACAAGATAATGGCCTCTGTTCAAATTTGGAAAATTACCTTTTTAATGAAATGGAATGTAAACAGCCAATGTTTTTGCTATTAAAAGAAAATCCATGTGGGCTTGATGTAAAAGAAAAACCTACAAGGATGACTATAGGTGTGAGCCAACCTCTCCAGTGTTTTTATTGAACATTTTTATATAAAAATAAGCTCTGTCTTAAAAGGAGAAATATGTTGTACTGACTATTCTCAACATTCTAAAATTTGAATAGTATCACAATTTTTTACACACACACACACTATGCCATGTGTGTATGTATGTATATATATTACAGTTTCTATAAATTTGTGTGTTTATATCTATCTATCCATTTGTTTCAGGAAACCATAATATAGAAATAAAAAGAAAACTTGCTTTTTTGCATTTTACAAATGGGAGCGAGGAGTTATAATGTGACCAGGAATCTTTTGTTCAGTCAACGTAGAACCAGAGGAACAGAGAAATATGTTCATTCTTGTTGATTCCACAAATGCACATGTTTGAGGGAAATAAAAGAGGTATCTTGTCTGAAGTACAAAAGTAACTGTTAGATGTGAATACCTTCATACGAGGCCATGAGAGTAAAGTTTTCACATGGTTTGTGCTCCATATTGTATAATTTTATAGCAGTTAAATTAATGTGATATACCACTATTTTCATGGTATGAGATCCATTTTTAATATTGCTATCTTACTAAATGAAGCAATTACCTTTAAGAATGGAAGCTGGGTAGGAAAATGTCTCTTGACCAGAATTGTGTTAATCCCTACTCTATTTTTTATATAACAATTCTTTATTGAAATTGTGCTTTTTATAAGGCTTTGCTTTGTCACAGAGAAGTAGTAGCATTCATAACTTAATACTTCAATTTAAATAAGCTGGTGTTTCAAATAGATAACACATTCATTTGGGGAAGTTAATGATATGGTAAAACACAGAGTTGCTTTTACCTATAACATAAAGCTTTTTTTCTTAAGATTTAAAAACATTTTTTAAATTTAAATTCCAGTTTAGATAACATACAGCGTAATATTAGTTTCAGATATACAATATAGAGATTAAATACATCCATACAATACCCGGTGCTCATCACAAGAAGTGAGCTCCTTAGTCTCCATCACCTATTTCACCCATCCCCCCCCCACCTCCTTTCTAGTAAACATTAGTTTGTTCTTTGTAGCTAAGAGTGTTTCTTGGGAGCACCTGAGTGGCTCAGTTGGTTAAGCATCTGCCTTCAGCTCAGGTCATGGTCCTGGAGTCCTGGGATCCAACCTTGCTTCAGGGCTCTCTGTTCTGCAGGAAGCCTGCTACTCCCTCTCCCTCTGCTGCTCCCCCTGCTTCTGCTCTTTCTATCTCTCCCTGTGTCTAATAAATAAATAAAATCTTTCAAAAAAAGGATGTTTTTGGTTTGCCTCCTTCTTTTCCTTTGTTTCTTAAATTCCACATATGAGTAAAATCATATGGTATTTGTCTTTCTCTGACTTATTTCACTTAGCATTATACTCTCTAGCTCCATCCATGTCATTGCAAATGGTAAGATTTCATTCTTTTTGGTGGCTAAGCAATACTCCAGTGTGTGTGTGTGTGTGTGTGTATGCCACCTCTTCTTTATATTCATCGGTCTATGGACATCTGGACTGTTTCCATAATTTGGCTATTGTAAATGATACTGCTATAAACATTGGGGTGCATACACCCCATCCAATTAGTATTTTTTAATTCCTTGGGTGAATACCTAGTAGTACAATTGCTGGATCATAGGGTAGTTCTATTTTTAACTTTTTGAGGAAACTCCATATAGCTTTCCATATTGACTGCACCAGTTTGCATTCCCAACAAGAGTACTAGAGGGTTCCCCTTTCTCCACATCTTCAGCAACACCTGTTTCTTGTGTTGTTGATTTTAGCCATTCTGACCAATGTGAGGTGATATCTCATTGTGGTTTTGATTTGCATTTCCCTGATGATGAGTGATGTTGAGCATTTTTCATGTGCCTTTTGGCCATCTGTACGTCTTGTTTGGAAAAGTGTCTATTCATGTCTTCTGACCATTTTTTAATTGGATTATTCCTTTAAAAAACCTAATGTTTCCTGTATGTTTGTTTAATGTGATGCCTTATGCCACTTAGAAAAATATGAATTCTGTCCTGCATCTATTATTTTAACCATTTCTTGCATATGGCACCTTTAAACCATCTAGATAAGAGAGCTGTCCTTAGAGATAATTAGCCATCTGATTGACCTGCCATCAGTGATGCTATACTTTCCATGGAAATATTTGTCATTATACCTCTCATAAGGAAAAATAATGGAAAAACATTACTGTACATGAAAAGTGTAAGTAGAAAATGCATATATGCCTATACCTGCTAAAACAAAATAGAGTAATCAAACCATATTCTTTTAGTCTGTAATTTATTTCAGCGAAGGTGCATTTATATCCTGGAGGATCATATTAACATTTTCAGAGTAATGGAATTGTTTAATGTTTTACAACAATTCAACTCAATAATTAGAATCTCTGTTTTAGGGTATACAATGTTGCTTACTCAATTTCATGGCTTTCCAAAGAATTTTAAGAGTCCTCAGTATACCTGCAAATAGGCTCAGATTACCTGTATAACATTGACTATATATATAGGAGATTAAGTTATTATGGTAAAACTATCAGTTTAACAGGTAAGGTAAATAGGAGGTAACCTTTTCTGAATAGGTTGTTTTTCATGTGCCTATTTGTTCATTGTTTTCATCTCTGTTGTCTACCTAAAAAAATCTCTCACTAGTTGGAGATTCAGAATCTCTTCTCAGTGTGCTTTTTTGCCTCCTTGATTTTTTAAAAAGATTTTATTGATTTATTTGAGAAAGAGAGAGAGAGAGAGCTAGCAGGGGGAGGGGCATGAGAATCTCAAGCAGAATCCCTGCTGAGCATGGAACATGGCATGGGGCTCAATCTCATGACCCTGAGATCATGACCTAAGCGGAAATGATGAGTTGGACATTTAACCAGCTGAGCCACCCAGGCGCCCCACCTCCTTGATTTTATAACTATTAATCAAGCTTCACCCAATGGCATTTGTTTTCCTCATCATGCACAAATGTGAACATTGTGCTCTTATTTTCAGAATGATCTATCAGCAGCACTATCCCTCTGAATATCTCTTCATCTTACCTCAATGGCTCTGTGGACACTGGGGACAGTGTTTCTGAGAGGAGGGTATATGTTGGGGGAGGTTGTTTAGAAGATCCCTCAGACAAGAATGACATGATTGGGAAATGTAAAAGGAAGCATAAGGAGAACAGAGATGTCCCACCTAATTGCGTTAAGGGAAGAAAATGACAGCATGAAAAATTTTTGTTATTTAAATAGTGTATGTGTTTATCTGTGTCAAAAGGAACAAACTACTCAGAGAACCAAAGAAATCTTACAAAATAGTTGCTCTTCTAGATACCATAAAACCAACAAAGAGGACAAAAATATGAAGATGTAGTTTGACCACACAAAAATAATGTTGAATTTCATCATGTATGTGGATGTTCGCTAAGAGAAACAAAATAAATAATGATAATAACTAACATATGCTAAAGCTAGTCACATTTTTAAACATTCTACTAACATTGCCACATTTAATTTTCACAAGAAACCTATGAGTTTTGGTTAGATAATATAAGTTTTGTCTCCAAAGTGACAGAGATGGAATTAGAAACCAAGCAGTATGATTCCAGAATGTGTGCTGTGGGGATAGTAGATGATAAATGAAAAACAAACAAGCAAAAGAAAAATATCAGTTGTGTGGATTGCTCATTGAGAAGTGAAATGGAACAATAGGGAAAAAAGAATGCATAGGTGACTTTTTTTGACTAGGAGTTCAGAGAACCCGTCCCTGAAGTTTCCGCTGAACACTGTATGATAAGAAGCCTGCAAAGCACAGATGAGAACAGATAATGCAAAGTCTGTAGAGCAGGACAGGGCTTGGTGTGAACCAGGAACAAAGGAAAGGCCATATTGAAAATGGTACCAGATTGGACTTTCAGTTTTATTCCATTGGCCTATATGTCTGTCTTTATGCCATCAGTCCTGTGCATTTCCATATGAAATTTAGGATCAGCTTGTCAATCAATTCTTCCACCCGCAGCTGGAGTTTTGATAGGGATTGCATTGAATCTGTATATTAATTTGAGGAGTATTTCCATTTTGACAATATTAAGTCTTTCAGTCAATGAAGCATGAAATGCCTTATATTTATTTAGGTCTTCTTTGATTTATTCCAACAATGTTTTGTAGTTTTCAGAGCACAGGTCTTAGACTTGTTAACTATATTTCTAAATATTTTCTTCTTTTTGATGCTATAATAAGTGACATTTTTCTTAATTTCATTTTCAAATTGTTTATTGCTAGTGTATGGAAAAGCAATTGAGTTTTGTGTGGTGATCTTCCATCCTACAATGTTGCTGAACTCCTTCATTAATTCTAATAATTGTGTATCTCTGTGTGTTTGTATATGTTATGTCTGTATTGCTTAGAATGTCTATATTTTTTATTTTTTATCATATCTTTTGTTAATAAACAGAGTTTTATTTCTTCATTTCCAGTTTGGATTCCTTTTGTTCTTTTCTCTTGCCTAATTATCTAGGTAGAATCTAATATAGTGTTGAATATTTGTTGTCAGAGTGGTCATCCTTTCTTTTTTTCTGATAATAATAGGAAAGCTTTCAGTTTTCATTATTAAGTGTGATTTTAGGTGTAGGGTTTTTTTTCATTGTTTTTTTTTTTTTTTCTAATCAGGTTGAGGAAATTTCCTTCTATCATTTGAGTGATTTTATCATGAAAAGGTGTTGAATTTGGGTGTGGGGTTTTCATATATATATATATATATATATATATATATATATATATATTTTTTTTTTTTTTTTTTTTTTGTCAGGTTAGGGAAGTTTCCTTCTGTTGTTTGAGTGATTTTATCATGAAATGATGTTGAATTTTGGAGTTGGTTTTGCCAAAGAATTTTTCTCTATCAAGATGATAATGTGATTTCTTGAGGTCCATTATTCTGTTAACATGGTGCATTATATGGACATTTTCACATGTTAAACAAATTTCACATTCTTGGGATAAATTCTAATTGATCATTGTGCATGATCTTCTTTTCTATGTTGCTGGATTCTGTTAGCTAATATTTGAAGGTTTTTTCAGCTTTATTCTTAAGAAATATGGTCTTATAATTTTCTTTTCTTATGATATTTTTGTTTGGTTTTGATATCAGAGCAAGCTAGCTTCATGGAATGAATTGCAATGTATCCCCTTCTCTTATATTTTTGGAGTAGAATGTAAAGGATTGATATTAATTTTTCCTTTCAATATTGGGTAGAATTTACTAGTAAAGTCATCTGGACAAGGGCTTTTCTATGTGGAGAAGTTTTAAATTACTAGTTCCCTCTCTTAACTTGCTATAGCTCTATCGAGATTTTCTATATACTCTTGATTTAGTTTCACTAGTTTGTGTTTTTCTAAGAAGATATCCATTTCATCTAGGTTATCTAGTTTGTTGGCATTCTGTTGTTTAGAGCATTCCCTTATAATCTTTTTTTATTTCTGCAAGGTCAGTACTGATGTCTCCTTTTTATTATTAATTTTAGTATTTGAATCTTCCTTTTCTTAAAAAAAATTTGTCAGTCTAGCTAAAGATTTGTAAATTTTGTTGATCCTTTCAAAAAAATCAGTTTTTTTATTTTGCTAGTTGAATTGTTTTTGCTATTCTCAATTTATTTCTGTACTAATCTTTATTATTTCTGTTGAGCAAATTGGCATCTATTTTTATCACCAAAAACTGCTTGTCACCAGTAGAAGTCTGTCTACTATCTACTGAATGTGGTATCAGAGTTGCTAAGGAAAATACAGTGTAGTGAAGTGCTAGGTAGAACAATGCTTTACTCACATAGAGAAGACAGAGTGAGATCAACTTCAGTAGTGGGCATAGGTCTCCTATCCATGTGTCTATGCCAGTGGGTTCCTCCTAGCAGCAGTTGGCCTCCATGCATCCATCCTGTGCTCCAGAAAGACACTCTGTCCCTTCCCTTCAGGGAACAGATAGAAGAGTGGAGTTGGCCAGAGGCCGTATTATGCATGTGCTTAAGCAGAACAAAGGGTCTGAAACAGAGAAAGATATTCCCATACAGGGGTTATAGTCCAGCATAGGCTGTGAGGATTTTTAATCTCCTGATAAGGAAGTGTTCCAGGCCCAAGGCCCATTTTTATGCAGTTGTGTGGGGGTCTGTGGGATTCAAAAGACTGCATACACATGACAGTCATTCCCAACAATTTCCTCTGGTTTGTGCTTTGGTTTTAGCTTGCTCTTCTTTTTTCTAATTTCTTAAGGTGTAAAGTTAAGTTACTTATTTGAGATCTTTCTTCTTCTTCAATGTAAGCATTTATGCTCTTTTTCTCTAAACAGTGTGTCCCATAAGTTTTGATTTGTTTTTGCTTTTGTTTCATTCATTTAAAAGTATTTTCTGATTTCCTCACAATTTATTCTTTGACAGATTGGCCATTTAGGAATGTATTGTTTAATTTCCAATATTTGTGATTTTCCCAAATTTCCTTTTGTTATTAATATCAAATATAATTCTGTTGTGGTCAAACACACTTTGTATTATTTCAACTCCTTTACATTTATTGAGACTGGGTTTATAACATCATATATGGTCTATCCCTGCAGAATGTTTTATGTGTACTTGAAAATAATGCATATTCCGCTTCTGTTAGGTGGAGTACTCTAAATATATGTCTGTTAGGTCCAGTTAGTTTACAGTATTGTTCAAGTCTTCTACTTATTTGCTGATATTCAGTCTATTAAATCCATTATTGAAAGTCGGGTACCGAAGCATCCAACTATTATTGTTGAATTATCTATTTCTCCTTCTAATTCTGCCAGTTTTGTTAGTTGTATTTTTGGGGCTCTGTTGTTAGGTTCATATGCATTTATAAGTGTATACCTTCTTGATGGATTGACCCTTTTATTATTATGTAATCTATTTCTCTTAAGATCTATTTGCCTAATAGTAGTGTTAGTCACTCCAACCCTCTATGAGTTACCCTTTGCATGATGTATATTTTTTCATACTTTTACTTTCAAACTATTCGTGTCTTCAAATCTAAAGTGTTTCTCTTGTAGACACTATATGTGTATTTTAAAATCCACTCTGTCATCATTTGCCTTTTGATTTTTAGTCTTTAATCTGTTTATGTTTAATGTAAATATGGTACGATTTATGTCTGTTATTTTGCTAATTGTTTTCTATGTGTAGTACATGTTTAATACCTGTATTTTCCCATTATTACCCTCTTTTATGTTATATATATATATAAATATATATATATATATATATATATATATTTTCTAGTGTAGCATTTAAATTCCCTTATTGTTTCTCTTACTACATATTTTAGAAGTCATTTTAGTAGTCATTTTCCTGGCAGTTACAACTGATATTTTAACAAAGCAATCTAGTTTGGATTAATACCAACTTAATTATGTTCCATGGAGAGTAATTTTTAATTTTAATGAAATGAAACTTATTAATTCTTTTTCTCATGCATTGTGCCTCTGGTCTTTCACCTAAAAGCTAATTGCCAAACCTAAAGTCCCCTAGATTTTCTCTTATAGTACCTCCTAGAAGGTTTTTTTTTTTTTAATATGTAGGCTTATGATCCATTTTGAGTTAATTTTTTGTTTTCACAAAAAGTCCTCACAGCCTGCGTTTTCAGTATAAAGCTACTATCTAGATTTTTTCTTGTTGTTTATTAATGCCCATTTACTCTAACATCATATTGAAAAGACTATATTGGATTGTTTTTGTTCCTTTGTTAAAGATCAGCTGACTATTTGTGTGGGTCTATTTCTGGGCTCTCAGTTTTGTTCCATTAATCTGTTTGTCTAAGTCTTTCACCAGTACCACACTATCTTGGTTACTGTAACCTTTAGAAGACTTGAATTTAGGTAGTGTCAGTTATCTAATTTTATTGTTCTAAATCTTGTTAGCTTTCTGGATCTTTTCATTTTCTATAGTTAACTCTAAAATCAGTTTGTTGATCTACAAAGTTACTTTCCGAAATTTTGATTAAGATTTTGTAGAATGTAGAAATGTAGAAACGTAGAAAAAACTGACAACATTATTGAGTCATTCTGTTCATGAACATGGAATATTTTTCCATTTATTATATATTCTTTTATTTCCTTCATTAGAATTCTGTAGTTTTCCTCATATAGATGTACATATTGTATACATTTTGATAGATTTATACCTAAATAGGAGTGTTCACTTTTCACTCACTTCTATTAACTGTGTAAATGTTTGTGGTGTCTGGAGCACTTGTGTGGTGCAGTCAATTGAGCCTCTGACTCTTCATTTTGGCTGATGTTATGATATGAGGGTAATAATTTCAGGATCCTAAATTGAGCCCCATGTCTGGCTCCGCCCAAGGCAGAGTCTGCTTAAGACTTTCTTGGGACGGGTGGGTGGCTCAGTTGTTGAGCATCTGCCTTTGGTTTAGGTTGTGATCCCAGAGTCCTGGGTGGAGTCCTGCATCGGGCTCCCTCCAGGGAGCCTGCTTCTCCCTCTGTCTGTGTCTCTGCCTCTCTCTCTGTGTCTCTCAAGAATAAATAAATAAAAATCTTTAAAAAAACAAAAGACTCTCTCCCTCTCCCTCTGCCCCATGCTCACTTTCTCTCACTCAAATAAATAAATAAATCTTAAAAAATATATTTGTGGTGTTTTATCATTAAGAAAGATTATGTAAAAAATATGCTTCCATTTGATTTAACATATTGAATATTGATATTTAATATATAGAATTTTTATATTTGGTATATCTAAAACAGTTTCTTATAGAGGAAGATGTTAAGTTCCATTCAAATGCTTTTTGGTTGTTCATGAAGATATTCTTTATCCTTTGACCTATTCATCAGTGAAGGTCCAGGGAAAAAAAATTCTACTTGATCATGGTATCTTCTTTCAGGGATGAAATCAAGCCTGATTTTTTTTCTTAATTGTGAGAAATACCATTTATATGGAGGAGTGCATTTTATATATGTAGCTATATATATAGCAGTTATATATGCAGTGTAAAACCACTCCTCAAGTCAAGAAATAGACATACATAGGGACCCAAAAAAATCCTAGATCACAGTTCTTTGCTTCCTTAAGGTAACCAGAATTTGTAGTTTATATTAATAATCTACTTGGATTTCTTTATGTTTTATCAGTCATACATGCATTCCTAAATAGTATATTATGGATTTCCCATTTTTGAATTTTACGTAAATGTACATATTCTTTTAGGTCTTGCTTTTTTCAGTCAACATTACATTTGTGAATTTCTTCCACGTCCATGTTGTTGATTTACCTGTGGATTATTAATTTTCATTACTGTAAATATTTCTTTGGATGAATACAAGGCAATTTATATATTCATTGTATTAGTATTATTTCCAGCTTTTTTGTTTTTATCATGAGCAGTAATGCTGGAAATATTCTAGTGTGCATTATTAGAGCATCTGTAGAGCATATATCCCAAAGTGGCTTATAGTGTATATATACCATCAATTGTGTTACATAATACTAAACAGTTTTCCAAAGTGTTTGTAACAGTATAAACATCCATCATTCAGTGGGTGATGATCGTCCTCATCAATACTTGGTATTGTCAGACTTACACTTTTGGCAAATTAATAAGTGTGTGGAGGTATTTTTTGTGGCTTAAACTTTAGTTTTCTGGAACTCCAATGAATATGAGCATCATTTCATACCAAGATTGGCCTATAGTTTTCTTAATCTTTATCAGATTCATTAAATACATTAGGAAACTTTGTTTTGTCATATAATAATTTTATGAAAGTCTGATATCTAAGAAATTTTCTTATGTCTCTAATTATATGACCCCAGTTTGTTATGTGATTTTTAAAATTACTGTATAAGTAATATATGAACTTGAAAAAAAACAAAATCTCAAATAGCAATGAAAGACATAAAATGGAAAACAAATTATTACTACTCCTAGTCCTACTTTCCAGAGGGACCACTTAAAACTCTTGCATTTTTTCTTCTGGTTTTTATAATCCTAAATAATTTTTTTACTCTCTTTTCTTTTATTTATCAAGTTTAAACAGTAACTTTTAACAACAAACTATCAAAGCTGAGAAATTTGCTCTCTTATACTACCTTCTAATGCTTCTTCCAGACTGCTCTCTGCAGGCTTAGTTTTATTTCTTCAAATTCTTACTTTAAATAATGACCCTATATTTCTCTCTTTTACCTCATCCTCCAAACCTCTATCAGCTATATTATTTTTACATTGTTGAGGTTATTATTAATTACACATTCTATTTTTGGAATTGTAATTGCCTCCATGTTTCAACTATTAATACAACATTTGTAAACTCATCGATGGTTTTTCAATCATATATTTTTAAATTGAATTTGGTGAGGAATCAAGTAAAATGATGACTTGCAATGCAGTTAAGGTGATGATATTAAATTTGGTCGAGTGGAAAACCATGTAACCAGTGCCAAGGTCAGATAGATTTTTTTTTCCCACTGAATCAGTTGTCCAAAGTCAAGGATAGTGAAAGAAGAGCATAAAGTGAAACCTACTAACCTATTTCCACTGAATTTCCCTTCCTCCTTTTAAATGTGCCATCTCCTTACTTGCAGCTTTTCTGGAATGCCACTGGAATGAAAGTGTCTCTGTTGAACCTTTGTGTGGCTATGTTCCTGTTCCTTTCACTCTGTGTCACATATGTCAAATCTAATATCTTGTTCTTCATGACATTCATCAAAATCTCTATTTCGTATTCTCATTGCTATTATAGATTTATTTCCTTTTATGCTCTTCATTAAAACATCAATAGTATTTGAAATGGTTCACAAAAGTACTCATAGTCTTGAAGTAAAAGATCTTTATCTTTGAATATTTAGGAAACTACCTAAAATTTATTTTGGTTTCTTAGTTTTCAGCCAGTTGGGGTTTAATATTTGCTAAAGGCCCTTTAATGGATCCCTACAAATAAGACTATCTCTAGAAAAGGTAAAAGTCATATGTTTCCCTAACAAGTATACATATTTAAGAATTTGAGATTTGGCACGAGCATGAATAGAAGTCTAGACATGGCTTATTTGGAAAAGCAAAAGTAGATTAAGGTTATTGTAAAAAGATAGATTGAGAAACCTCTCAGGATCAAGAGTGATACATCTAAGTACTAGGAAGTAGGAATTTTATTTATTTTTTTTAATATTTTATTTATTCATGAGAGATACAGAGGGAAAGGCAGAGACATAGGCAGAGGGAGAAACAGGCTCCCTGCATGGAGCCTGATTTGGGACTTGATCCCAGGGTTCTAGGATCATTCCCTGAGCGGAAGGCAGACACTCAACCACAAAGCCACTCAGGTGTCCTGGAAGTAGGAATTTTAAAAAACTAAATTCTTTGGTTTTTTTTTTTTTTACATTTTTTTCCCACTCCTTACAACATACTGTTTTGCATGGAAGCTTCAATTCTAGGGCAGGCTTCCCCAGTTCCCCCTCTTACATACATCTCACTTTCCCTTAGTGGGAGCTCTGCTGGGGTCTAGTAGGGGAATTTTATAGGAAGGGTCTCTGCCAACCAGTACCAACATTGTAGCCTCTCATATCTCATAATGAGCAGTTTGAACTACTATCACAAACGTGAGAAACATGGACATTTTGACGTACCATTTGAGCGTTCCCTTCTAGTATGCTGTCATAATATTTATTGGACTCATAGTCCCAACACCTTGTTGCCAAACATGTGCTTAAACTCAGGTGGCATCACCAAGGATCCACACACCAGAAAAGAGTATAAAAATCTGACAATAAAAAAGAGCAAAAAGAAGATGTAGTCTTTGACCTTCTAAACTTCCTAACTGAAAAGGAAGGCACATGTGACTCAGCGGCCCCTATTCTCGGATAAGGAAGTGGAGGATGTTAGTGAGCTAAGTGCCTAAACTCTAGGGAACGTCAACAACTAAGTTAATATACAGCTTTGAACTACTGAGTTTGAGTCATCCAAATTTTGTATTAAAAAAAAACAAAACAAAACAAAACAAAAAAAAACAACCCTTCCTTGGAAAACTACCTCAGAGACTGGCAACACTCAGATCTTTTAAATGATCTTTTAAAATAATTTTAACATGATAATTTTTGAAAACCATTTCATTTCACAAATTGATGGGTGATACTTTCCAGGTTCCCATTACCTCCAAGTGCCCCATCCCCAAATCAGATATTTCTGTGCCTGCACCAGATCACACCCAGCTTCAGAGTGGGAGGCCCTTTTATCACGTAATGCTACCAAACAAAACAGAGAAAATTATGACCAATGATAAATCAGTTGGTGTGTATTTAACATATCACTTCCAATTAAAACAAACAAAACATTAGTATAATTTGAAAGATGATTTCCCCAACTACTTATGAGTGATATAATTTGTAGTTACTTTATCATTGAATACTTGTTGAATAATTTGGAGAAAGAAGACTAAAAAATGACTGACATTGTCTTTTAAATGTAATAATATCATTTAAAATATTCAGTGTTATTTCATATACATTATTTTATTCAATCCTCACAAAATCATAAATAGTTAAGTCATAATAACATACTCACTAAGACCTTGGCATTGGAGTAAGAGAGACTTGGACTTAATATCTAAGTCCTGGATTTAATACTTTGTGATCTGGGACGCCTGGGTGGCTCAGCAGTTAAGCATCTGCCTTCCAGCTCAGGGCATGATCCTGGAGTCCCCGAATCGAGTCCTACATCAGGCTCCCTGCATGGAGCCTATTTCTCCTTCTGCCTGTGTCTCTGCCTCTCTCTCTCTCTCTGTGTCTCTCATGAATAAATAAATAAAATATTTTAAAAAAACTTTAGAAAAAATAATAATACTTTGTGATCTTGGGTAGGTTACTTAACCTTTCTAAGTCTATATTCCTTATGCACAATGAAGTGATTAATGAAGGTTACCTCATAGGATTGGTTTGAGAATTACAATAATGTAGTTATAACCACATAATATATTTTAACTATCATCATCACCTACTTCTTTTTCATTGTATCATAATCATTATCATTATTTCAGAGATCAAGAAATTGAGCCTGAGAGGATAACTGTCTTTTCCAAGTACACATAAATAAATAGTATGAGCCACAACTAGAGACCAGCTCCTTTCTTTTGACAAGATTTTCTTTTTAAATATATGAAGAGTTTTCTCAGAGAATAGATCCTGACTAATAATCTTCTAGAGCTATGGTAGTTAAATTTAACTAAGAGAAATTACAGTTAGGTATTAGGTGGCATTTAAATATGCTTGGATGCACTTTGAAAGTGCTGTTCTTTCTTGTTGAATTTTAAAAAAAGACATAGATGCAGCCTTCCCTGTATAATTATTTATGCACTTGGAGACAAGTAGCTGGACCAAATTTTCTTTTAAGGGTAATTTTGGTTTTCTAATTCAATGAGCATTTTCCTGTGAATAGACATTGCACAGAAGCCTAGGGTTATTTTCAAGTTTGGTTGGATAATGATTTTAGTTGATCTTAATTATCTTAGTTATCAGAAGCTTAACATTTATTTTTTACAGCTGCCTTGGAAATATTTCCAATAAGCAATTATTTTAGAGTCCCAAGAATCCTTAGTTTCTAGACCTATATTGGTTTTCTATTGCTGCATAACAAATTACCACAAACTTAGTGTTCACCACCTGTTTATTATCTTATAGTTGTATAAGTCAGACATTTCACAAGATGTGGTTGCATTCTCTGTTCAGGCTTAAATCATGTTGTCATCTGGCTGCTTTCTCATTTGCAGTATAGGGCCTTTTCCCAAACTCATTCCGTTGTTGACAGAATTCAGTTCCTTATAGTTACAGGACTGAAGTGCCCATTTTCTTGCTGTGTCTGCCATGACTGCTGTTCCTAGAGGTGCCTCATACTCTTGTCCCCTAACCTTCTCCATCTCATCAACAGATAACCACCCTCTCATGTTTCATGCCTCTTCAACTGTTTCTACTGCTCACAGGCAAAGAAAACTCTGCTTTTAAAGGGTTTCTCTGACTAGGTTAGGTCCACGAAGGTAATATCCCTTTTGAGTAACCCAAGGTCAACTAATTAGTAATCTTAATTAAATCTTCAAACATTTTTCTTGAAATATAAGGTAACGTAATCATAAGAGAGATATCTTAACATATTCACAGGTTCTGCCCATTTCCAAGAGGAGGAGCTTATACAGGGAAAGAATCATTGGCTACCATCTTAAAATTTTGCTTACTACAAGAGCCTGGAGGATCTGGGACAAAAACATGTAGGCTTCTGAAGCTATCTGAATATCTATTTCATCAATTTCTGTTCTCAAACCAACTCTCTGCCCAACTTCCTCTTTGCATAATCATCATCCAAGTTTAGCATAAGTTCCATTAATTTTACTTTCAAATATATTTTATAGGTTTTCTCTATATAGTTATAATTTAGGTATAACCATATCATCCGTGCATTACTGCAATAATCTACTTGCTACTTTTTCTCAATGTGAGCCCTCACATCCTTCCAGGACTGAAACCATCCTGCAAGACAATGTCTGAGAAGGATATTATACTACTTTTAAAACATTTTTAATCAATAGCGTCTCTTTTCTATAGCATCAAATCAAACCTTCATTGGAGACTTTTAAGGTCATTAGCAATATGGTCTTACCTATAAACAACCAGCCTTATTTGTGCTTCCTGCTTAATCTACATTCCCTATCTTTTGTCCTCTCTGGACTGTTTGTGCATTGCCTCACAACACAATCATTCCTACTAATTTTATTCCTCTGAGATGATCCTTTGTCTCCTTTGTCTTAATTTTTTTTCTCTTCTCTCAAGGCAAGAAGTAATTCCAGTGCCTCCTTAAGACTTCCCTTTATTCCTGATTATATTTTGATATATAATAGTCTTCTCTCCTTAATTAGATTATAGCTTATTTCCCTAATTATGTTATAAAGTACTCAAGAGTAGATATATTTATGTCTTAGAATCTTGTGCTGATATATGCTTGTCCCTCAAATATACATACTAATTACTTTCTCTTATTAAGGAAATGATCAAGTCAAAGTCAAAAATCTATTACTGAGAAATACATGTCTACAAAACAAAATGACTTAAAGTGGCTGCTCTCTTTTCATAAAACATAACAAAAAATTGAAGCATTAAATACCTTTGCCTGAGATATTTGGGTAAACTCTAATGAAACTGCTAATTACTTGGCTAATTGCCATCAAGTGGTTTTAAACCGAATTATATAAATAATGCCCCCATTTTGTCTTCATTTGCTAGTAGAGATCCCGGGAGCAGAATACACATTAAACCCGTATCTGAATTTACAAAGAAAAGTGTCTGAAACTATATTTACATTCAATTCTACAATTTTCAAAGGACCATTATGGTGAAGAAAGCAGTGTCTTTAACAGTAGTCCATTTTTAATCTTTATCTCATAAAACCTCTACGTGATATTTGGAGTTGTGGCCATTAGTTTGTTACTGCAATCATCTTTTCTCTCTAGCTTCAATAATATTTTCTTCTGGGTCTCTTTATATCACTTCATATATCTCTGGACTTACCAGTCTCATCCTTCTCTGGATATACCATAAAAATAGATGGTTTTCAAGATTTCAAGATTGATATTCCTATTATCTTTTTCATTTTTTAGTTTTGTACCTGAAAAACCATATTCATCTCTATGATTTTAACAATTGTATTTTTTTTTTACAAAATTACTTGACATGGATTTATTTAGTTAAAATTAAATCTTGCATTTAAAAACACATTTGCAAGAAATGTTTTTACAAAAAAAAATTAGAATTCTATTGTGGAAAAATTCCTGTGTGTGGAAAAATGGTCTATTTTAGCCAAGTGAAGGTAATTTTTGTCCATTGGTTTTTAAGGGATTTTATGTTATTTTATGCTCTCCTTAACTACTGTATTTCTTTTAAATTTTACATTTGAAGTGATTTATGATTTCTGTAACAATTAATTGTATTTTAACATTTACTTGTAATTCAAGACCTGACTTTTCTTTGACCCAGATTCCTATCTCTAGCTATTCTTCACTCCTGTATAGATATCCTATAGCTTCCTCAACTCAACAGCATGTTTGAAACAGAATTCATATTTCATTTCTGCTTTCTCTCATATTTATCACTTTAGTTAATCCTCTTAGTCACAAATATGAAAGAAAGCAGAAAGATCTGCCACTTTTCCCCATACTTCACTACCCACAACCGCCATTTCCATATTGCTTTCAAATTTGTCTTTTGCCTACAATATCCTTTCCACTGTAGAAACCTATTCATCTTTTAGGTCTAATTTCATTAAACTTCACAGATACTCTGCGCCTCCCAGCTACCTGAATAAATGATGGGATATTCCTGCAAACTTCCATAGCATCATGTTTTTTTTTTTGTTTTTTTGTTTTTTTTTTTTTTTTTAGCATCATGGTTCTTACTTAACTTTGGATATGACTGTTTTGTATATATTAGCATCCTTCAACTTGCAACAAATTCCTTAAAGGCAGATCGTTCCTTTGTCTCTTCTGCTTAGCTTTGTGTCTTTGGCACAATAAATGCACAAGTAATGTTTCTTGAATTCTGTGTGCCCCTGCGTGCATTATAATATAGCTTTCTTATTCAAAAAACAATAACTTTTTTCAATCTTATACATTACGTGAAGCATTTTCTACCAAGGAACTTTCTAAATTCTTGATAAAACTACACATTTTACATATACCTTCAAAATTCTTCACTGGGTTGACCAGACAAGGTTGATGATCTCTCTGTAGTGCCACCAATTAATTATTAATTAAATTAAACAATGTATCAGTCCTTCAATCACTAATGCCAGCATGCTCTTCCCTTGTTTTTGAGTGAGGCAGTAGTTTCCTTTCCAGTTTGTCCTGAATTATTCTTAAATAAATAAAGGATTCTTCATAAGTTCCCAAGAGAAACTAAATATCTGCAGTAATAAAGCTTTAGATAATTTTTAAAGTCCCTTCCTTTAGAATTCAAGACTGAAGTATGTCTCTTTTGAATCCTAAAACTAGTATTTTGATCTTCTATGTGACATCACATTACTTCCTTTAAATATTTTTGTACAACTTTAGGGAATCTTTCTGTTCCTATTGTCTATTTTAGTCATTTTTCATAAAAGAAAAATATTTTATGCTCATAATATCTACTTTCCTAGCCATTATATTGTGTGCCCAAGGTAATTGGAAAGATTCTTTCTTCCAGGGATGTTTGTGGAGAGTTCTGAAAGCTTTCCTCCCAATGGACACTCTCCTGATGATATATCCTTTTCAAAAGATATGTGAGATGACACTCAAAATATATTCCTGGCCTTGGTTTTGACTTATGTAAACATCTCAGCTTCAACAAAGTCACAAAATTTTACTCAAACCTTTATTTTTAACCTAGTATGTAATTACATCATATTTAAAAATCAAATAAAGCATACTTTCATCCTACTCATCCCTATTTGACAAGACCCTAGTCTTTCTTATTTATTTTAAAGCAAATTTAACAACAGGAAAAGATACAACTTGGTATGTTTAGTTTAAATATCTACTTTGCATTTTTAAAAGTCAAAATTATGCTTGAAGTATCATAGCTATCATTTTATTTTCATTAGACAATAGTAAGTACAGTTTTTGCTGGCATTACTGTAGTTGATGATTCTATATCTATAGTCCTATCTTTTTTTTTTAAAGATTTTATTTATTTATGCATGAGAGAGAGAGAGAGAGAGAGAGAGAGAGAGAGGCAGAGACACAGGCAGAGGGAGAAGCAGGCTCCATGCAGGGAGCCTGACATGGGACTCCATCCCAAGTCTCCAGGATCCCACCCTGGGCTGAAGGCGGTGCCAAACCTTCAAGCCACCAGGGCTACCCTATAGTCCTATCTTTATTATCACTTTCACTACTGAACTTGTGGTGATATTTTATACCCAGGACAACAATTACTAAAGTATGTCTCATATGTTGTCCTCTATTAAATTGGTGAATGATTTCATGTGTATAAGATAATTCACTAGGATGAAAAAAAATGGGCTGGTGAGTTTGCTAAGAGACACACAAGATTAACACGCCCATTTGGTTTATCCAACCCCCATTTTTTTTTTTTTTGGTACTGCATTGGCTTCTTTCTTTGGAAACTCCATAAACACTGGAGGAAATGCTATCAATTACAGTAACATCTGAGTTTGGTGAAGGGTGAGGAACAAGCATTATCTTCTCCAGGTTAAATATATTCACTTATTCATTCAATTGTTTTTTAAGTGTCAATAATGTACTAGTCATTGGTAATCATCAATTAATAACATATCCCATATCCTAGAGTTTACGGTCTGCTCAATTTTATTTTTCCTAAAACATACATTCTACTCCACACCTAAAAATATGAGACATGAATGCTTTTTCCTGACTAAGACTAACTCTGCTTTATATCAATAAGCTACTTTGAGTACCTCTTGGTAAACTAATATCATGCAGACATAATTAGAAGAATTCAAGCCACTAAAAAAATATATGATCATTTCACTTGCCACCTGTTTTATCAAGATCACTGATGCTGATGATCTGACATAAGCTGCAGTGGTTGGTCCCTGCAGAACTCGAAGGAGCAGTGTTTATACGATTAGGATGTCAGGATATTGCTCACACAAATTACAATCTGTATGGCTAAATTCTCCAACCCAGAGGCATCTTTTTCAGTCACTTCTTTCATGGCCTTTCAGGAACAAGAGTTACCAGGTTATTGCTCATTTTAATCTGTTGGTGCTTTTTGAGCTCCTGTTGTGGTCAGAATCAGGGCACTTCTCTTCATGGAGTAATAGTTATAAAGATAAATAACACATAAATGTATAATTTAATGGACAACTTTAGAAACTAATAATTTCCTTTGCAGACTCCAGATCTCAATGAAGCTACAAACAAGTTGAGTTACTAACTACATCTCCTTTCTCAAGGATCCTGTTTTAACAAATGTGTTCAGTTTGGCCAAGAACTGGCAGTGACATTTATTTAATAAAAGCCGTATGGAGAATCTGTGTTCTTTCACTTGGTCACTTAGCAAACATTACCTTTGTATTCCCTTGGTGCTTCCTAATCTCAATAATAGGAGACCAGAAGGACACTAAGCCATTTCCTTGCCAACTTCCTAGGGAGAAAACCTGACTTCATTGCTAGGCTACAGTGCTGAGAAACTTTCACATTTCAGGATGGGAACTGGCTTGAGGATCCAAGTGGTGATTGTTGGTCTCATAGAATTGTAGTGGTGGGGTGCCTGCGTGGTGCAGTCCCTTAAGCATCCAACTCTTGGTTTCAGCTCAGATCATAGCAGGCTCCGTGCTCAGAGTGGAGTCTGCTTAGGATTCTCTCTCCCTCTTTCTCTGCTTCTCCTGCTCATGCTCTCTTTCTAAAATAAATAAATAAATCTTAAAAAAAAAAAGAATTGCAAAGGCAACATTGATAATTAAAACAAACAAAATGAAAGATGTTGGCGTTCTCTCATGGCCATCTGTGACTTCTTTGTGCTGGTACTTAGTGTTCAGAGGGGAACTGAATGTTTGAATTGGCTCTCAGTTTTGCAGCGAAAAGTGAAGGAAAGCATTCTGCTAATGCCTGCTTGTTGTATTTTTTCTCGCTAAACATGATTAGAAATATGATATTAAATCATTTAAAATTCCATTGCCATATCACATTTCATTTTATATATTTAGCACTTTGAAATATCATACCTTAATTGTAAAATTACATTTGCTACCTTGAGCCAAGAATCCTTTTATTGTAGTGGTAACCTTAAACCTCTAATTTTTAATAGGATTCCCAGATTTTTATTTTGCTATGAGAAATTATGAAACATGATCTGACTTGTTTTGGCTGAGTTTCAAGATTTTGTAAAAAGAAATAAAAGTGATTTTTATTTCCTTTTAGACATTACAATAATTGTGCAGCATAATCAGAAAGAAATGTGATATTCATGACTAGAATAAAAGATTATAGACATTTTAGGGCATGAATAATAACATATATTAAAACACATAAAAGCATAATTATGTTGAATCACATCAAATGCTATTTTTAGTAGTATAAAACATAGTCAAATTTTGGCAAGTTTGTTTGGCTCAACTTATATTAGGAAATTCTCTACATTGCTGCTACCTTGTTTTATTAAGATGAAATTGTGTAATAGTAACTCTAAGTGTGTTAGACCTTAGAATCTAATGCTAGTTCTTCTATGTCTTCACTTAATGCCTGCATTCAGGCTACTTGTGCAATAAGTATATCTTAAAATGGTTATGAATGAAAGAAGGAAAAAAATGTTAACTGATGTAGTTACTTAAAATGGAAGCTCAGTCTTTTTAAAAATCCAGAAGCTATGGTGAAGAAGTGGTTATGACTATGAATTATACCACGTTTGGGGGATTATATGAACTTATTTACATGCTCTACTCTGTCTTTGAGCACCAAATATAATATATATTTGATTAGGATGTAAAATGAGTATGTTTCCAGATAAGATCAAGATGATATTAATTTTTTTTTAAAATATCTGCAGATTTTTAGCAGAAGAAAGAAAGTGCCTTGCTATAGGCTATGTCCTTCTTAGAATCAATGGTTGCTCATTGCAGTTCTGTCACTGGCAGTTCATGTGATGTGAACAAGTCCTTTAACTTTTGGTAGAAGCATTTTGTTCACTTTACCAATGACACTTAATGCACACACAAAATTTGCACTTCCTTACCAATAACTGTGTGGTTCCTAGGAGCCCACCTGGTGGTTGGGAATTTTTGGATTAAAAGAACTCTGTTAACCCTTCTTGGTCTCATTCTTTTTTTCTTTAAGCATTTATTTATTATTTATTTTTTAAGGGAGAAAGTAAGAGAGAAAGAGAGAGCACAGATGGGAGGGGCAGAGGAAGAAGGAGAGAATCTCAAGCAGACTCCTTGCTGAGCACGGATCCTGACATGGGCTTGATTTCATGACCCTGAGATGACAATCTGATCCAAAACCAAGAATCAGGCACTTAATTGACTGCATCACCCAGGCGCCCCCCTTTTAAGACTATTATTATTCCAAGAGGAATCAGCAAAAATTAAGAAAAAGCAAACAAACCAGAAATCCGAAAACATGAAATTGAGACTAACCACTCAAGCTGATAATTATGTATGAGTTTTTTTTTTTTCATTTGATTGGTGGCCAGAAACCAGACATAGTGTAATTGATGAGCCAGTGCATCCTGCTGGTGTTGGCTACAGCAGGAAAGGAAATAATCCAGATAATTGTTTAATTGGATGCTACTTAAAAGAGAAGCTGGAATTCCCCAAGAATCATGGTCCAGAGTAAACATCTTTTCAATAATATTGGTTAAATAAAAACCCAAGGATGTTGCATTGATGGCCAGTATTTATGAGGTTCCATTTTTATTGCCATGAAAATACTCCTTTTAACTGTTCCCTGCCAGTTCTTGACAGTCTCTGTTGTTTTACTGTTCAATGTTAAGTATTTCTAGATGATAATTTTGCAATATTATACTTTTCATGAAAGGGGAAAATAAATGAAATCCTTAGTTACATAGTTACAGAAAGACAATATTCAAGAGCTTCCTATGAATAAAGGGGAAAGGAGAAAAATGAGTGGGAAATATCAGAAAGGGAGACAGAACATGAGAGACTCCTAACTCTGGGAAATGAACTAGGGGTGGTGGAAAGGGAGGTGGGGGGTGACTGGGTGATGGGCACTGAGGGGGGCACTTGATGGAATGAGCACTGGGTGTTATTCTATGTGTTGGCAAATTGAACACCAATAAAAAATAAATTTATTAAAAAAAGAGCTTCCTATGAGAGGCAATCTGTACAAAGGTTATGACACAGATTGTCATAAGTCAGCCTGAAGGCGAATCATCTTATATCACTTATATTTTATGGAACTTACAAAGTCTGTAACTCAGGTGAACTTTTTGTGACTCAGTTTCCATTCTTGTAAATTGCAGTGGTGATAAGAGGGTTGTAGTAAGGGTTATACAAGTTAATTTATATAAAGTGCTTATACCAATGCCTGGCACATTATAAGTGGCATATAACTGTAATAATAATTTGCTACCATTGCTGTTTCCTTTGTAACAGTTTCACATAAAAGTGACTTTTTGTGTAATTTAACTGAGTCATGGCTGTTTTAAGCTGGTGTTCTGACTGAATTATCATACGATGGTAAAGTCTATCAATTTTACAAGAAGTGGCTGAGAAAAGCAAGCCACATACAATATATTTTCTTCTGCAGCTCTTTCTAGAGAGAGGGCTAAATATCATTTTGGAAGTGGAACGACCAATTAATGTATTTTGGTCCCTGCTTTTCCTTTCTTTTTTCCATTCACTTGGAAATTTATTTTTAGGGCTCTTTCTCTGAGCTGTATGCCTTCATATTTAATGATTGCCATTTTAATTCTTTTTATAGTAGTAAATATTAAATATCAGGCAGACTACTTCCTTTAATTTCCCTTTGGAGTAATAAAATATTACCAGTAAGTTTTTCTTGGTATCTGTAGCAATACTCTTTGTCAAAGCAGAAGTACTTAATAAAGCCAGGAAAACACCTGAAAAGCTCTTAGAGTATTATATATTCGATAATTGAAAATATATCAAATAAAGCAAAAAGCCAAGAGATGAATTTAGGAAGTTTTCACACAACAGGCATTATGATAAATTCCAAGTACCAAAAGGTTTTAATGATTAATTTTAATGATTTTTTTCAGAGATTATTAACATGAATGAGAATAACTCCTTTGTAAATCTTGAAAGAGATGAAGTTTCTGATAGCTCAGCAAACACTTATTCCAAACTCCCAGATTTTGATACCTAAAAATGTGCTTTTGAATATTTAATTTTACATCACCAGTTTATAGATTTAGACCAATGAAGTAATTAGAATATGAACTCCTTTGTAATCAGCTGTCCTCACAAAATGAGATCCAGGTATCGCTCAGGAAAAGTACGAGAGTGATATTAAAAATGCTAACCTGTAGAATTATGGAAAAGATGGTGGAGTAGGAGGATCCTAAGCTCACCTCATCCCATGGATACAACTAGATAACATCCACATCGGTATAAATAACCCAGAAAATGATGTGAAGATTGACAGAACAGAGTGTACCTCTAAATGTAGTGAAGAGGCCACATCAAAGAGGGTAGGAAGAGTGGAGATACAGTCTGTGGCTAAAGGGACCTACCTGCATGACTATCCCTAAGAGGGAGAGACATGGAAAGGGAAGAGGAACAGGCACTCAAAACAAGCACCCCAGGCACCAGGGACCCAAGTGGGAAAGACAAATTTCTATAATATTTGGCTTTGAAAATCAGAGGGGCCTAACAATCAGTGGTGCTTAAAATATGGAACATTAAAAATCAGTGGGCTAGGCTCTGGGGGAGCCAGGAGGGCAGAGTCCCCACCTGTAAAGAGATAGCACACAAACAATCCTGCTGAGATACAGCATAGAAGCAGCAGTTTGAAAAAAGCCTGGGATCCACAGGAAGGAGATTTATTTACTAGTCTCAGAGCATGTTCTGGAGGGACGGGGATCTTTGGGAGACCCCTCTAAGAACACAGAACTGGTAGGCACTTTTTGCCTCCATTGCCCCCCAGCTGAGATACCTTTGGGAACCAGCACTGAGCAACACTGTCCACCTAGCTTGCTAACAGTGCATACTACCCATGGACATGTGTGTGGAGCTTCCCTCTCTCCCCCCACCACCACCCCTGAAGCCCAGCTGGCCTGACTGGAGTTTTCCCCGGTGGCTGCAGGTCCCTTCCCTCAGTGGATGAGCATAGACTTTGCAGGCATCACATGTCACACCCCCTCCAATATGCCCTTGGCCACAGCCCATTCAAACTGGTGCCACAGGCTTGGCAGTATGCAGACAGCCCCAACAAGGTTCAGCACCACTCCAAAGTGACTCCTGACCCAAGGAGAGGGGAAAATGACCACACATACCAGTCCAGCTATAAGCTGTGCCACCAATGAAAGTTTTCAAGGGGTAAAACTGGGAAATCACCTGGAAGTTCATCTCTGGCAAATGCCTGGTCTGGCTCAACTCAAGCCCAGGACAGCCCCAGACTGGCCCACTAACAACACAGGGACCAAACTCTACCCACAATAGGCAAAGAGAGCTAGTACAGATAAATGGATTGAAGACAAATGTCGTTCAGCCAAAACAGTAGGGCTCATGCAAAACACACGGAATACCCCTGAAGTGCCAGGTTCTGGTGAACAGGGGACATGCACTGCAGGGCAGGACATCTTCTCACTGCATTCGAGAGCCAAAAACGTACCTGACTTTCCTAACACATAGAAGTAGATGCGGAGAGTTGGACAATATGAGGAGACAGAGGAATATGTCTCAAGTAAAAGAACAGGACAGAATCACAGCAAAAGATAATACTAAAGTAATGATCATAAAGGTACTACATTTGAGAAAAGAATGGAAGACCACACTGAGATCCTCAACAAAAGGAAAACATTATAAAGAACCAATCAGACTCAGTAATTTAAATTAAAAATACACTACACATAATAAAGTTAATTAGAGGAAGCAGAAGAATGGATAAATGACCTGGAGGACAGAGTAATGAAAAGCAATCAAGCTGAACAGGAAAGACAAAAATTATTAATAAAAAATGAAAATAGACTTATTTTCAGCAACACCATCAAGCATAATAACATTTGCATTATAAGGAACCCAGAAGAAAAGGGAGAAAAGGAAGCAGAAAATTTATTTGAAGAGATAGCAGCTGAAAACTTCCCTAGGGAAGAGATATCTAAATCCAGGAGCCACAGAGAACTTCCAAAAGAATCAACCAAAGAAGGTCCATACCAAAACAAATACAAAGGAAACTGCATAAGGCTGTCAGCTGATTTTTCCGCAGAAACTTTGCAGGATAGACGAGAGTGTCACAATATAGTCAAGGTGTTGAAAGGGAAAAACCTGCAACCAAGAATAGTCTATCCAGCAAGGCTATCATTCAGAATAAAAGTAAGTAAAGAGTCTCCCAGACAAACAAAAGGTAAAGAAATTCATGAGCACTAAATCTGCCCTACAATAAATATTAAAGGGAGCTCTTTGTATTGAAGGAAAGACCTAATTTGGAGTGAGAAAAGTAGGAAACACAAAGCATTAAAATTAAGTATATCTTTAAAAATTGGTCAAGGGACTCACAAAATAAAATGTTGTAAAGTATGACACCATATACCTAAACATGGAGGGGAGAGAGGTAAGGAATGAGTTCACCCTTAAGTGACTGTCAATTTATTATAGACCACTATATGCATGAGATGTTATATACAAACCTTATGGTAGCCACAAATAAAAGAACAGTAATAGATATGAAAAAAACGAAGAGAAAGGAATCTATCACCAAAGAAAGCCAGCAAACTGTGAGAGTATAAGAGAAGAAAAGAACAGAGAAGAACTACAAAAGTAACCATAAAATAAGTAGCAAAATGGCATTAAGTACATATCTATCAATAATTACTTTGGATATAAATGGAATGGATAAAAAAGCAAGAGCTTTCTATAGGCTGCCTACAAGAGATGCACTTCAGACCTAAAGGCATATGCAGATTGAAAATGAGGGGAGGTAAAGGATTTATCCTGCGAATGAAAGTGAAAAGTAGCAATATGTATATTGGATAAAATCATTCACCATAAAAAAAAAAATCATTCACCATGATCAAGTGGAATTATTCCTGGGATGCAAAGATGGTTCGATACTCACAAAATAATCAATGTGATACATCATATCAACAAGAGAAAGGGTAAAAACCATATTATCATTTCAACAGATGCAGAAAAACATTTGACAAAGTACAATATCCATTCATGATAAACACTCTCAGCAAAATAGGATTAGAGGGAACATATCTCAACATAATAATGAACGTATACAAAAACCCCACATCTAACATCATATCATACTCAATGAGGAACATTGAGAGCTTTTCTCCTAAGATCAGGAACAAGACAAGAATGTCCACTTCATCACTTTTATTCAACATAGTATTGGAAGTCCTGGCCACATCAGTCATGTAAGAAAAAAAAATCAAAGGCATCCAGATTGGTAAGGAAGAAATAAAACTTTCCCTATTTGCAGATGGTATGATACTATATATAGTAAACCCTAATAATTCCACCAACATACAACTAGAACTGGTAAATGAATTCAATAAGTTCACAGTATACGAAATCAATATACCAAAATCTTTTGCATTTTTTACACTAATAATGAAGAGGCAAAAAGAAAATTAAGAAAATCTCATTTACAATTGCACCAAAAAAATAAAATACCTAGGAATAAACTTAACCAAGGAAATGAAAGACCTGTACTCTGAAAACTATAAAACACTGATAAAAGGTATTTTTTAAGATTTTATTTATTTATTCATGAGAGAGAGAGAGAGAGAAAAGCAGAGACACAGGCAGAGGGAGAAGCAGGTTCTATGGAAGGAGCCCAACGTGGGACTCGATCCCGGGTCTCCAGGATCACACCCTGGACTGAAGGCGGCACTAAACCGCTGAGCCACCCAGGCTGCCCTGATAAAAGGTATTGAAGAGAACACACAAAAAAGAAAGATATTCCATGCTCATGGATTGAAAAAACAAATATTGTTTAAATGGTCATACTACCCAAAGCAATCTACAGATTTAATGCAATCCCTATCAAAATACTAACCACATTTTTTTTTTACAGAAGTAGAACAAATAATCCTAAAATTTATTTGAAGCCACAAAAGACCCCAAATAATGAAAACAGTCTTGTAGAAGAAGAACAAAACTGGAGGTGTAGCAATCCCAGATAGATTTCAAGATATACTACACCACTACAGTAATCAAAACAATATGGTACTGGCACAAAAATGACGTATAAATTGGTGAAACAGAAGAGAGAGCCCATAAATAAATCCAAGATTATATGGTCAATTAATTTTGGACAAAGGAGACAAGAATATGCAGTGGGAAAAAAGACAATCAAATGGTGTTGGGAAAACTGAACAGCTACATGCAAAAGAATGAAACTGGGCCACTTTCTTACACCATACACAAAAATAAACACAAAATGAATTAAAAACCTAACTGTGAGACCTGAAACCATAAAAATCCTAGAAGAAAGCACAAGCAGTAACTTCTTTGACATCATCTATAGCAATATTTTTCTAGATATGTCTTTTGAGGCAAGGAAACAAAAGCAAAAATAAACTATTGGCAGTATATCAAAATAAAAAGCTTCTGCACAGTAAAGGAAACAACAAGAATAAAAAGCAATGTATTGAATGGGAGAAGATATTTGCAAATGACATATCTGATAAAGGGTTAATATCCAGAACGTATAAAGGACTGATACAGTTCAACACCAAAAAAACCCCCCAAATTATCTCATTTAAAAATGGACAGAAAACGTGAATAGACATTTCTCCAAAGAAGACATACAGATGGCCAGTAGACACATGAAGAGATGCTCAACAGCACTCGTTATCAGGGAATTGCAAATCAAAATTGCAATGAGATAACCACATCATTCCTGTCACAATGACTAAAATAAAAAATTCAAGAAACAACAAATGTTGGTAAGGATATGAAGAAAAAGGAACCCTCATGTGCTATTGGTGGGAGAGAAAACTGGTACGCCAATGTGGAAAACAGTGTGAACCTTCCTCAAAAAATTAAAAATAGAATTACCCTATGATCCAGTAATTACATTACTGGTTATTTACCCTAAGAAAACAAAAACACTTATTCCAACAGATATGTGCACCTCTGTGTTTATTGTAGCACTATTCACAATAGCTAAATTGTGGAAGGAACCCAAGTGTCCATTGGCGAATGTATAAAGAAGAGGTATACTCACACACACACACACACACACACACACACACACAATACATGCTGGAACATTATTCAGCCATAAAAAATTAAATCTCACCATTGCAAACAACATTTATGGATAGAGAGAATATAATGCTAAGTGAAATAAGTTAGTCACAGACAAAAACCATATGATCTCACTCATGTGGAATTTAAACAGCAAAACAATAAATAAAATTAAAAAGAGACAAACCAAAAAATAGACTCTAAGCTATAGAGAACAAACTGGTGGTTACCAGAGGGGAGATGGATGGGAGGTGGATGAAGTTGGTGAAGGGGATTTAGAGTACACTTATTATGATGAGCACTGAATAATGTATTGAATTGTTGAATCACTATATTATATACCTGAAACTAATACAACCCTATATAGTAATTATATTGGAATTTTTTAAAAAAAGAGGCAGATCCAACTGGAATGTCACTTTGGACATTTACTCCTATCGTAATGCCTGACCCTTGGGTGAAATTCTGGTGATAAAGAAGCCATCTCATGCTGATAAGGTTGAAAGTCATATTGAGGATAGAAGAGAAGGAAGATAAAAGGAGCTTTGTTCTGATACTGTTGGGCCAATACACTATCCAGGGATTTCTTATTTCATGAAATGTATACATTTTTCACTTCCTTAAGAGAAAAAAAACAAAAAACACAATCAAATGGACTAACGTGGAGACAAATTTGTTTAAAACCCATAATTCTGGGGATCCCTGGGTGGCTCAGTGGTTTGACACCTACCTTTGGCCCAGGGCGCGATCCTGGAGTCCTGGGATCGAGTCCCGCATCCGGCTCCCAGCATGGAGCCTGCTTCTCCCTCTGCCTGTGTGTCTCTGTCTCTGCCTCTGCCTTTGTCTCTCTCTCTCTCTTTGTGTCTATCATAAATAAATAAATAAATAAATAAATAAATAAATAAATAAATACCATAATTCTTATGTTTGACTGTATAATATTCGCAGCTTCGTTCAGTTGAATCATAATAGTTATTTAGGATTTCTTCCATACTTAATTAACCCATTTAAATTTCTGGAAATGATGAAAGGTATTCTAAATGGTAGTAGAGACAATCTGTAATTTATTTTTTGGAGATCATGAGTGAAATTCTTTTGACAGTTTGGAATTTTAATAAAACAATTTTAGTAAAAATTTTGTCTTTCAAAAAAATTTAAATATATCTTTTCTATTTGTGGGGGTAGGAAATATAAGGAGAGGTTCATTATATTCATTATACCAAAGTAAAACTTGGTACAAATAAGCTAGTGTGAAAAAGCAAACCCAGTATTTAAGTTTAGAAAATTGTGCTTTGTTCAATTGAAAAGAGATGGTCTAGGATAGTCTGTATTCTTCTTCTTCTTCTTTTTTTTTTGTATTAATTATCAGATATCAGAGGGCAAAAAAACGTTGCTTAATTGCCAAAATGGGTATCTGTTCTTCTAAGGTATTATTTCACCTCCATATATTTTCTTTCATTTTTCTTTTCTTTTTTATTTCCTTTTTTCTTCCTTTTCTCTCTTTCTTTCTTGCAATTATTTTCAAAATAATTCCTCTTTTTTATTTTCCTTTTTACAGTTTAGGCAAGATCAGGTACATTCAGGGTGGCATAGCTTTAGACTTCTTTTTACAATTAAAAACAGTATCCAGATACCAATATAACTCTGAAAGCAGAGGCTTAACTACAGTATAGACAATTCTCTGGTAGATTAAATTTTTGCTGCCTACATTACAGATTTACTTGGAATGTCAGTGTTAAAGGCTAATTTAAGGACTCTTGATTTTTATGTAAAGCTCAATTGTTACAATTTCTACAAATATTCATTGAATTCCATCTGATGTAATTATGAAGGATTTTATAGGGGTGACAAAGATAAGAGGTAAGCTCAAGCCCCTAGCATCTATCTTACAAGAAGGAATGGGTAATCAAACATGGTGTGATCTAGGCCACAGGCCATCTATGACACAAATCGTATGAGGTGAAATGGCTACACTGTTGGTGTGTAGAGATGGTTCTTCCATGGAGCTCCTCAGGCTATGAGGATGATGAGGGGATTGGTCTAACTATCCCTCTCTTTTATAGGACACTAATAGAATCCGAAGATTTGTTTATCATTCACCATCTCCTGTGCTCCTCCAAATACATGTCTACTACCCTCAGTAAATGATGTACATGTAATGAGAGCTACGTACTAATGCTCTCTTTGGGACACATATTGCACTAGCCAAGGCCATTTGTAATATTTTTATTGTTAATTATTTGTTCTATAATCATTATCTTAATGTTCGTAAGGGAAAATCTTGGGATGGATGCTATCATATCGTTTGTTAATTGCTCTTGGAAGAAAGCACTTCATTTGCTTCTTTGTTCATCTTCATTTTGGTAAATATGCCTTGGCAAAGGGTGGACATTTAATACAGCGTAGAAAACATCTACTCTTCACTGTCTCTATTATTATATCTAATGTTCTTTAATGAACATCTGGTTCCTTGCAGGACGGTTCTCTTTACTCTGACTTCTGTGGTTGTACTTGTCATTACAACTGACTGGATCAGCTGGGACAAGCTGAATCGGGGGTTTTTGCCCAGTGATGAAGTTTCCAGAGCATTCCTGGCTTCTTTCATCTTGGTCTTTGACCTCCTTATTGTAATGCAGGTAAGTGTTTTTGTATTTCCCTTCGATCACTAAAGCAGCTCTATGCTTTGTTCCAGTATAACAAACACTGTGTGTGCAGTGAAAGGCTCCATTAAGCTAGAGAAGTGCACAGTTTACAGTTGCTATTTGTAGGGTCTTCTCTGATCCTACTTTCAGCAGTTTTACTGGGAGGATATGCCAACCGGGCTTTTATGAAAGGAACACCAAAAATTCATTGTATGAACATTGCAAGGTGGGCCCTGAGTAACCATATAGCATGGTGGTGTTTTCCGCCAACGCTTCTAAACAAGGCAAAACAACAACAAAAACCCCTGTCATTTAGTAAATGAAAAGCTGCAGAGATGAGGATGATATAAAGCCAGCAAAACACGGATAAGCAATTGCCGAAGCAAGTCAGGGTTTTATAGCAGTGGAAATAGAATGATGTAAAAATGCTTTTTCTGGTTATGGAAATTATCACTTTCTTTCAGTACTCACTAGAGATCATTCCATTTTCATGTAAACAATATTTCTGCCGTGCTCAGCAACAGACTATTTGTACAATAGCATTCCACTAACCAGTGCTACTCATGTAATCTGCTGTGAATGGTTTGTGGGGTCTTAGGATCCAAAAATGGAGGAATGTTCCTTTGTATGAAAGGCCAAAAGAAACATTAACTATTTCTTGGCACTTTATGTTGCTCATTAAATGTCCATTCATTTGCTAGACATTTCTTATCGGTTTTAGAAGGCAATTTTGGGTTTTCCCCTCTTGAGGCATTAGAAGTTACCACAACAAAGGCCTCAATTGCTGAAGGGAAGGTAAACACCATTTTGTTCCAAATTTATGTGAGATTTCACAAGATAGCAGCTTAGTTTTCTCATTTCTAGAGGCAAAGAAAGGCCTTTAAAAGTGATATTCTGTAGTATCTTAAAAGAGAATAATGGTTTGATGTTTTTTTATGTTTTGTTTTGGGGTTTTTTGCTATGTAATATAGCTCAGTCATTAGGTTCAAGATGATTTCTAGAATATATTGCTATTTCAGTGGATAACAATATAAAACATGATATCAATTTTAAAAATTATATAAAATTGAATGTCTCATCTAAAAATTGATGTGTTTCTTTTTTATTTTCTGTGGCTAGTTTAGCACAGTGGAGAAAGTAAGAAAGCACTGGTGGGTTCCATATCTGTCTCTTATTTGCCTCCTCTGGATATTTATAAAATCAAATTTGTAACACTAATGCAATAATGTGTTATGCACTACTTGTTTAGAGGCTGTTTTTGTCTTCTTTCATCTAATACTCCTAAATGATTACTTCCTTATGTAAAATATCTGCTTTGGCCAAATGGCCTACTATACCTCTTTGAACCCATCATAGAATCAAAGGTATCAGTAGCCGAGTAGACCATTGTCTTTTTTTTTTTTTATTTGTATATATGAGAGCATAAATTTTTTGATTTTGTACCACTATCCATCACCTTCTACCCTCTTTTATAACATTTTAATTATTGTTCTAATAAGGTCACAAAAATCAGGGATTTGAAGGAGGAAAATATAACATTACAATTTACAGGTATTATGGACTCGCTCAAAAAGTACTTAAGGAGGGATAGAAGAAAGGAAGGATAGTCAAGATTTATGTAGGCAGAGTCAGCAAGACTGGGAAGGGGAAGGCATTCTAGATGAAGGAAATGACATGAAAATGTGGAGTCAATAAAGTGCTGAAGTGTTCAGAGAGTGGCCAGAACCCCAGTTGATTGAATATGGAGAGTTCATGCTGGGGAATATATCAGTTTGGACCATTTTGGCTACAAGTAATAATAACCCCGCCAAGCTAGCTTAATCAAAGGGGGAATGTATTACTGCAGTATACGAATGTCTTATGAAAGAGAAGGAATGACAGTACATTTTAGGGACACATGAAAGCAGAGACCAAAGTGTACCAGGGAACCCAGACCTAGCTTTTATTCTCCATTCTCATCTTTTTTTTTTTTTTAAACTCCTGTTTCCTTTCCTCTCTTACTGCAAAGCAACATTTTCAGCATCCCAGTTCACATGGAAGAAAATGGCCATAGCCAACACTTCAGAGGGAGACTGTTCTCTAGTTGTTAGGTTTAATTCCAGATTCCTGGGGAAGGGATTGCAAGAATTAGATTGCACCCCATCTGTGAAATGATGAGGTGTGAGTCCACAGAAAAGCAGGGAGATGTTGGGCCTCCAAAGTCAAATTAATTGATGTCTAATATGAGGAAGATTCCAAAAAGAGGCCCAAGAAAGAGGGCTCTTAATTCTTTTTCTCTCTCCTCCAGTGCTGAGTCAGCCAGGCAGGCCTGTGGATTTCTCTTTTACTATGTCTCTTGTAGCTTAATCCTTCCTTCTTATTTGTCTACTTCTATTCAGTTCTGACTCTCCTCTATATTATTGTTAAATAATCTCCTATACAGAACCTTCTGCTTCCAGATGTCCCCTTGTCCCATGCACACTATAAGGCTCAGCCTCATAAACTTCCAATCTGAAATACCATGTTGTACTTGCCTCTTCTCAGCCAAAGTGGCTCCTCGTTGTCCAAGAATAAAGTCCAGATTCTAAGAGTGTGCTTTCAGTGCCTTCCACATTCTGGCCCTGGGTGTTTGTTTCTTACATGTTTTTATGCTCTAGCTCTACCCCAGACCAAAGGACTTGTTGTATGGCCCTTGACTACAGCACACTTATTCCAAGATATCTGGAAGCCTCTTTTTCTCCCCAGATGTGTCTCTTCTTGCTCTGCTCATCCAGACCCTACCACTGAGGACCATTCCAATTCCCTCTCATGAAAACCATATAATCACTTCCTCCATGGAACTGCTGAAGCACTTTTTACCTGGACTACAAATCACCATTTCACTTTTTTCATACTCTATGGAGCAGGAACCATAACTTATGATTGTATATCCCTGGAGTCTCCCTAACACAGAGCCTTACATGGGCAGCAGTATGGCCAGAGTAATAGCTGCTTGATGAGGATAAAGAAGTGACATTTGAGCACTGCGTCTCATGCAAACTCTGCCCTCCTTTGGGGGCATCATGTTGAAATTTCAGGAACTAGTGTATGTGAGTTTAAGGAAGAGAGTGAATTTTAGGATGTAGAGCCTTGGAAGGCTTATATATTCAAGACATTTAAAAACATATAGTACAAATGTCCTGACAAGTCCAAAACTAAGTAAACTGTGATCTAATTCATTCCAGAATCACAAATTTCAGACAAAAGAAAATAGAAAAATAGCAAAATTAGTGGGAATGGAGGGAATAGTTTTATTAGAAATTTTCTCTCATTGGACTCATTTAAGTGATTTAAAAGCAATTGACCTTAGACTTTTCTAATACTAGAAAAATTCAACTTACACTATCAAAAGATATTTTAATGTTTTAAGAAAAAGGAAAGAAAAGAAACATTTAGAATATGGCATTACTCCTGTAAAGATTTTATCTTAATAAAATTAGTAGGTCAATTCTGAAAACTTTTAGTGAAAGTATAATTATTTTTATGAATAGTAAATAGGATTTTTCTACATTTATCATAAAAGTCATTTGTCATATCACATTTTTCTGTAGTTCTGCTAAAGTCACTAAAACTAAAGCATAAATGGACGCCAATAAAATATAACATGTGACTCAGATAAATCACACATTTCTTTTTTTTTTAAATTTTTTTTTTAATTTTTATTTATTTATGATAGTCACAGAGAGAGAGAGAGAGAGAGAGAGAGAGAGGCAGAGACACAGGCAGAGGGAGAAGCAGGCTCCATGTACCAGGAACCCGACATGGGATTCGATCCCGGGTCTCCAGGATCACGCCCTGGGCCAAAGGCAGGCGCTAAACCGCTGCGCCACCCAGGGATCCCTAAATCACACATTTCTACAGACCATGAGAAGTAAATTATAAAAACACTTTGTTCTGAGGAAATCTTATCTAAATTTCTGTTTAATATTTATAATTTTGCCATTTGATTTTTATATTCCTTTAGCTCATTGCATAAGTACTTAATTTGCAGTTACATCCCACCCATTCATCTCTTGTTAGATTGAAGAAAAGATATATCTAAATTATATAAGAGTTAAAAAGATAATGTATTGTAATCAAAGGAAAAAAAAGTGTTCTAGGAGTCCACCTGTTCAAAACAGAGATCAGTGTAGACAGAATAGTAGGACAAAACTTCAAATAGAGATGAGAGTAGAAGGGCAGGCAGCTAGAATTTGAAAAGGCAAAACAATAAACAAGACAATTTTCTCCAGCTAGCTGGGAGTAGTATCATAATCATCACAAAAAAACTTGGTTTTGATCCATTAAATTCAGAAAACATTTATGAATTCAATTTTTGACTTGTTGAGGAACCTCCACACTGTTTTCTACAGTGGTTATACTGATTCACATTCCTATCAACAGTACATGACAGTTCCTTTTTCTCCACATCCTCACTGACACTTGTTATTCCTTCTTTTTTTAATTTTAGCCATTCTGACATGTGTAAGTGATATCTTTCTATGATTTTTATTTACATTTCCATGATGGTTATTGAAATAACCATAGAAATACCATATGATCCAATAATTCCAATACTAGACATTTATGCAAAGAAAATGAAAATGCTAGTTTGAAAAGAGATATATATATATATATATATATATATATATATATATACCTCTGTTTATTACATATTATTTCCAATATCTAAGATATGGAAGCACCCCCAAGTGTCCATCCATAGATGATAGATAAAGAAGGTGTGGTGTGTATGTGGACTATTACTCAGCCATGAAAACAGATGAGACCTTGCCATTTGCAACATCATGAATAGACCTAGAGGGTATCATGCTAAGTGAAATAAGTCTGAGAAAGACAAATACCATATGGTTGCATTTTATATGTGGAATCTAAGAAACAAAACAAAGAAAAAAAAACCAAAAAGTAGAATTAAACCTATAAATACAGAGAACAAACTGATGGTTGTCAGAAAGGAGAAGGTTGGGGATGGGCAAAATTGGTAAAGGAGAGTGAGAGATACAGCCTTCTAGTTATGGAATGAATAAGTAACAGGAATAAAAAGTACAGCATATGTAATATCATTGTAATATTGTAATAACATCGTATGGTGACAGATGGTAGCTATACTTGTGAAAAGCATAGTATAATGTAGAGCTATTGAATCACTATGTCGTGAAAGTAATGTAACCTTGTGTGTCAGCTATATTCAAATTAAAAAAAAATAGCCAAACTCATAGAAACAAAGAGTAGAATGGGAGTTGCCAGATGTTGAAGAAAATAGGGAGAGGTTGGCAAAAAGGTACAAACTTTCAGTTATAAGATGAATAATTTCAGAGGATGTAATAATGTGCAACATGATGACTATAGGTAAAAATACTGTCTTGTGTACTTGCAATTTGCTAAGAGAATAAATTATAAGCGTTTTCATAAAAAAGTAACTACATGGGGTAATGGATATGTTGGTTAACTTGATTGTGAGATTCATTTCACAATGTGTATATATATATATTAAATCATAATGTTGTACAAGTTAACTATATTATAATTTTGCCAATTTTACCTCAATAAAGTTGGAAAAAATACTAAGTGATAAAGAATGTGACATAAAAAAAGCAAAACAAAACATTTACGAATTTATTCCTAGTGTGCATCACATCAGGTGCTGGAGACACAGGACAGTGGGAAAGGAAATCAAATATCAATGATACAGTCCACATGGGTTTGTAATAACAAAGGATTTAATTCATAATTTGGTAGAATAAATAGGAATAGAAAAGTAAAGGCATTTTAGGAAAATTGTCCTTAGAAGAATTTTTTTATTCAGGTAAAAAGCATATATTCCTATGTTTGCCCCTCTTAAAATTCATCTCCCCTACCCTCCTAGGATCTAATTGATGTTATGAAGGCTTTAAAATAAAGGGATGTTCTGTTCATAAGATAACAAAAATTCTGTCCTTTTTAACTAGATAGGAAGAAAGAGAATGAGAGAAGAAAGAGAAAGGAAGCGAAGGAGGAGTTGAGGGATGGATATTGGGAAGGGAAGATGGGGAGGAAGAGGAGAGGTGTGGAACCAGAAGGATGGTGTATGACTTGAGGAGCCAGTAAAATTCTCCAGTGTGGATGGATAGGTGGAGACTGGACAGATTAAGCAGTGGTTATGACCATGGAAACTGATGAAGTTCTATCTGTTGTTAAGTTTCCACGCATTCTTTGTCTCTCCTGAATGTTTTACACAACTGAACTCTAGGAATTAGTGTACGGAATATTAAAAGCTGTTGAGTTTTACAACTGGATCAGTGTAGTCTAGCATCAAGATAGCATCTGCTGAACAAAAGTGCTCAGGGGGCAGAGGAAACTGTGAGAAGATAAATTTCTTTATGAAATGACTTTATAGCTAAGTATAGAAAGGTTTTGCCTTGAATGTCTTCTCTTTAGCATCCTCTCCTCTAGAAGGTTTCTCTCATCATCTTCTGTATGTGTATATCTTAGTTTTATGTACATAAATAGATACTAATATAAAATACTAATTTAAAGTGTAATATCTTTATATGCTTCAAGGAGATGAAAGAAGTTTTCTAGAAAAGAGGAAGATAGCTTCAAGGATTATATTTTGGTGAATCCTCACACTGTTGATACACCTTTTCAACACTCTTTTTCTTGTAATTTATCTACATACCTTCCTAGTACCTTCATACCTATGTACATACATAATTCCTATAACATGTGAGCTCCTCAAGGAAAGAAGATATGCTTTTTCAATTTTTTTATTCTCTCAGCTAGCTCATGTGCACTGCATTACAGTTTTGCCATAAATATTTGCTGAATGAAAGAATAAATAACTGAGTGATCACAGCATTATTTCAGAAAAGCCAAATAACATGAGATTTTTCAAGAAGCAAAACGTTTACCAACAACAGGAGAATGAGCCATCAATAATATTAAATTAGGTCATTTTCACTGAATTATGATTTTATTATAATTAAATATCCAAATAAAAATCGGAATGAATTGCTCAGTTAAGTGTTAAAAAGGGCTCTTTGGTCTAGTTGAAAAGCACTTAGAGAAAGGTGATATTTCCTGAAAAATAGTTCCTAATGCACTGAAAAAATAATTATGAAAATTGCATCCTACAAACATTTCACTTTGTAACATCCAAAATGTGTTTTTTGTTTCATGCATAGTTCTCAGAAGTAGATTGACGAGTTAAAAAAAAAGACATTATGACTTTTGGTAGACCTTATTTTAAAACTCTAATCACCTGATTTCAGTAGGGCACTTCTTTTGAGGTCATAGCTGTTGAAAGTGGAATCAATCACTTTAGAACATAGGGCAGAGCAACAAGCATGAACCTATTTTAATTAAATAGCTATGGTGTTTTGACAAGTTGGCATATATTTTCTGGATAAGTTGTTCTGACTGATTTTGTTTATAGGCTACTTAGAAATAAAGGGCTGTTTAAATGTCTAGCTGCCAGTTTTAACATGTCCTTCAGCTTTGTGAATACTTCATATAACTTTTTCAAAGTATTTTAAACTCTTCTTCAGAATTGTTTCACATCTTCATTTTTCTTACATAAAGGTTACACTCCGACTTGAAAACACAGGAATGGTAATTTCTGTAATAGGTCTCAAGTTATGCCATGGAATAAGGGATTAAATATTAAGTAATACCTGGATTAACCATAGATGCCTGCTCTCTTCATATATGCCTAAAAGGTTGAATCTTTGTTTTATTTACTGTCACTATTTTGTACTTCTGACATCATCTGATCTAGTGGAAAAACAGACTTTTCAAGGAGTATCATGGAAGGGAATCGCAATATACTATTTATTAGTAGTCCCAGTGACTAGCCTCCAAAGAGTTGATAGACTTCTTACGGTAAGTCATGTCTACGGAGCATGAGGGAATCCAGCCAAATGGGCAGTCTGCAGGAGGTGCCAGAGAACAAGTCTTGGCAGGTGACCTATGGTATCAAGAAAATATGGCAGAAGGTAACAGGTAAGCTGGAAGCATAGGGATTACCAGGCAGACAAATTTTAGGATCCAGTCATGGGTACTGTAGTGACAAACGCACTCACTTGAAAATGAAACTAATAGTCTGGTTAACATATGATATAGATCACAGTTTTGAAACAGACAGTAATTTCTATGAGAGATTATTGTGAGTGGGAGAGATCACTCAAGTCTTTAAGGATAATGTGAGAAGAATGTAGCTTGAAGGAATTATAAGATTTGGTTAAGCAAGTGGAAAATAGAGACATTCAAGTTTCATCCCAATTTAAATGCTTCAGTCCCTGAGGTATTTTTTTTAAAAGAGAGCTAGAACATGATTAGAAAACTGGCAAAAGATAAATTCTATACTGTTGCACATGAGCAGTAATTTTTTCAAAGCTATGTGGAGGTAGCAAGATATAACTCCTTCAAACTTATATTTTTCTACTGGGCATACCGTTGTTTTCAGGTGCCATGGAATTATTAGTACCTTATCATCACCTTGAAAGAATGTTCCTGCCCTAACCTTTACCCAAAGCTCTGTGTGTGGATCATGGTTGGCCCTGGAAGTCATGTGTAGCAGTTACCACTTGTCATTGCACCACTTGTATATGAAAAAAAAGTGCAATGTTGAAGACACATTCCACCATTTTATCAGGTTCCCAGCTCCTCCGGGGTAGTTTTTAAAGTCAGAATGGTTATTCCTCAGGTCAGAATTGTATAGGTGATGCTAAATATAAGCCCAACCAACAGACAGACATTCATGCCAAATATCCTGTTCCCAGATGAGATGGGCTAATACTTTGTTCCAAGTCTATTTTTCTAAAATATTTACTTATTTTTTTGAGATGGAGAGAGAAGAGGGGCAGAGGGAGAGGGGGAGAGCTCCAAGCAGATTCTGCACTGAGTGCAGCACTCAGTCTCATAACCCTGAGATCATGACCTGAGCCAAAATCAAGAGTCAGATGCTTAATGGACTGTACCAGCCAGGTGCCCCACTTTGTAGCTATTCATAATGGAATATCAGGAATAGGAGATATTTCCATGAGCTCTTGTATTAAGTGGTTAAGATACAATGATAAAGCTAAAGAACAAGTTAAAAAAGAAATGTTGCAGGCAGTGAGAAATCATGGAAGCCAGAACATTCATTTTAAACTGATGCCTAAAATAAGAAAGGAAGAACAGCTATTTTTAGACAGATAAGTTTAGTACTATTTCAGAATCACAGAATTTTAGAATAGGAGGACAATTTTGGGTCATATGATCACATCCTGATTTTACAACTGAAGCCGAGAAAGATTTTGTAATTTGCTTGAGGTCACTGTGAGTCGGTGGCTGGGCCCATTCTAGAACCTAGGTCTTCCAAATCCTAACTCACTACCCTGACAGGTAGTTTTTGAGAGGCTGATTCACTCTGGAGTGGGACAAGCAACAGGAGCTTTGGGGAAATGTGTGACAAGTGGCTCAAAGTCTGGCCCTGTGTATGTTAAACTAAGGATTAGGTCCATTACTAGAAGACCATAGAATCTTCCATAGTAGAAATGAGAACAAGCTACTAGGAAGGGCAGTATGCTTTACTGGAAACACACTGAACTAAAAAGAAGGCAAGATGGAAGGAAAGATGGAAACAGAAAATAAAAATAAAAGGCTATTAATCATTGAGCACTTAGTATATGCTGAGTACTGCCCTGGATGCTTAGATACACTGTGTATTATTTAATCTTATCAACCTCTCTACAAGATTGATATTCTTATCTTTAATTTTTAAAATGAGGAAAATGATAGTTTTCCACGGTATGGAGTCTGGATTCAGCATAATTAAGATAGAAAAACAGTACTGTCTGACTCCAAAGCCCATATTTTTCCTTTACCTTGTAGAATTGTTGTGTATATGAAATTAAATAATATACGCAATGACTACAAAGAAGCCCTTTAGGGGGCAGGATGCTGAGTAAATGATGGGAACACTTTTGCCATAGACTAGAACCAAAACTCTATTTCTTAATGGCAGTGGAACCGAGGTTAACTCACTTCATCTCTAGGAATCCATACTCTCATCTATAGCATGACAGTTTTCATGACCCACATTACAGGATTTTTATGACAGTTAAATTAAAAATGCAGTTGAAGTATGATATTTTCATATATCTAAATTACATTATTTGGATAGAAGAAAACAAATTAATTTAGTGGGAAAAAGTGTCAGATTTATGCTTTGAATTACAATGAATCATTCAAGGTTGTTTTGATTTTAGCTAAGGAAAACTATAATAACGTGATAATGGAGTCTGAGTAATGCACTGCAGCCATAATCTGCTAATAGAGATATACACTAAAGGGCCGATTCCCTTCCTTACCTGACCAGAAGAATCACCAATACTCCTACAAAACTGTGAATTCTCTCTCTTTAGGAGCCTTCTCAGAAGTTTCTGGTTAGTAAGTGTGCAGCGGTACCTGGGAATTCCTTGGCATTACAGATGATTCTTGTGGCCATGCATTACAATCCACTGTGTGCTGGTTAACAATGCAGATTTTTGGGTCTTCCTTTTAGATCTAGCGGTATCAGAATCATGAGGGAATTTGATTTGTGAATATGAATCTTTATTTAGCCCAAGTGCAATTTCTCTGAAACGCACTATTCTAAGGTATTACGCCGGTAATAAGTGAATGTTTGCTATTACTTTGATTCAGATGGTTATACATAAAAGAACCCCAAGAAAATTACCAATTGCCAGATGGTACTTGGAATTTATTACATTTGATGAAATATGGGGGTTGTTCAGAATCATGCATTTTGCCTATAAAACCACATCATTCCTGTGGTGCATATTGTGAAAAACTGAACAATTAAAACCAAATATGTACGCGGTGCATTTTTGTCTATTTTTTTAATGGAAATATATTTTATAAATATTTCTTTGCAGAAAAATGTATTTATGTCTGAGATGCTTATCACTTATTCAATCTCTTAGATTTCAGTAGCCGAGTACTGAACATTTATTTGCAAGTTGAATAAGATCTAAAATATAAGAATAGCATTGCACCAAAGAGGTATATAGGTCTCTGTCTTATAACAAATATGTGTCTGGGAAAAAATTAAAATCAGTTATTTATAAACCTTGTCATTCCTTCCTGAGCCTTCTGAAAATGGTGCCAAGAAATGTTCTTTTTTTTATTTTATTTATTTGACAGAAAGGGAGAGCAGCAGAGGGAGAGGGAGAAGCAGGCTTCCCACTGACCAGGGAGCCCAATGTGGGGCTCAATCTCAGGACCCTGGGATCATGACCTAAGCCAAAGGCAGACACTTAACCATCTGAGCCACCCAGGCAACCCGTCCTTTTGTTTTGTTTTGTTTTGTTTTGTTTTGTTTTAAATGAATAGAATGATAGGTCTGTATGCAAAATGAAAAAACTCAGAGACCTAGAAGAGATACCTGCCCATGAAATTGGACAGTATGAGCTGGAAATTGGAAGATGTAATGGGGAGAAAAAAGAGAGAAGACACAAAGGTGACAGCTGCCACAGCTAATAGAACTTGAGAGACAGGTGTTTTTTGAGAAGTTTTGCTCTATCATATGCAACGTTATATTCTACATCCAACTTCCTAAGAAAATGTCAGCTTAAAAAAAATTCTCCAGTCTTCTTGGCATTATTTGCCTTCAGTCCTATCCTCCTCTTTTAATTGAAGATGGGTTTCTGGGTGCGAGTCAGGGGAAGGACAAGGTCGTGGAGGCCAAGGTACATTCTGATTACACAGTTATGAAAATTAGTGGGTCCTTACATGTAATGATTGTGTGTGGAATAAAGTCTGGTGGAAGCATTCACTTGATCTTATTACTACTTCTTACCATTCTAGTTCTTTACTAGCTCAAAACCAAACTATGTATCTCTTTCTTTTCAATCTGATTTGTCAACCCCCCACTTCCTCTAACTCCCCTTTAAAAATCAGTATCCCCTAAGGGTCTGCCCTGTTCTCCTTTATCTTTTCTTCCACTATCATGACTTCAAGTCCTCATATAGGCTAATCTTTCTCAAGTCTAAGTGCCTCTGCTGAATTTCATACTTGGATATTTAACTGCCAACTGGCTGTCTCTGCCTAGATGGTCCATGGGCTTCTCTGGTTCACCATGTTTAAAACCAACTTGTCATGACTTTTATGCACTCAGTCACTCAAGCCAAAAACCTGGGACATATCCAAGATTTCTCTCTCTCTCATCTGTCTTGCAGTCAATTGTCAGGCTTATACATTCTTCTTGCTAAGTGTCTCTTGAGTCTGTTCCTCCTTTAGACCCTAATAGCTTCTACCTGGTTCAGGTTACCATCAGCTTTTACTTATATGACTATAATACCTTTTCTCTTCTTTTAGTCTTACCTCATTTGTCCAGAGTAATTCTTATAATATACAAATCTAATCCTCAAAATTCTTCAGAGAGAAAGTCCTTTGTGTGCCATACTAGCCATGCTGTTATCCAGCCCATGGCTAGCCACTGGCCTCTTTCTGGCCATCATCTTCCCTTCCCTTCTCTACACCTACCCCTTATGTCTTATACTCCATTAAAATTTGAAATACCTATTGGTTAAAGTCATAATGCCTTTCTTCATGGTGTAGGCGTTTGCACTGGCAATAATTGGGTTTCTCGTCAGTGCGTGTGTTGGCTCTCCTTGGCCATCACTCAGCCTCTAGCCTAAATGCTACCCTCTCTATGAAGCCTCAGTTTCCTCTTTCAGACAAACTTAAGTGCTTCTGTTCTTATACATTCGTTACAATGTTTATCAATGTCCATTATGGTTATTCTCCTGCTGCATTGCATTTGTTTGTTTGCAGATATATAACCATCTCACTGAAAAATTGTAAGACTTGGAACAGTTCAAGTCAAATACAGAGAATATTCAACAGATGTTGATTAAACTTAGGCCAGCACCTAGACCAGTACCTCACAGGTCATTGGGACTCCATAATCATATTTTACATGGAAGATTTTATAATATTCCCAGATGGGAGCAATTTCATTTTTTAGGCTATGGGGTCCATGTACCTATATGAGCTACTTATTAGAAATTTTCTATGTGAGAATCATATTCATACCAATCAGACATTGCAAAGTTTGTTTTTTAGAGGACTTATTAAGGTCCTGTTGACATTACAAAATCTATGAAATGAATTTGGTATAGGCTCCAGAAATTTTATCATGAAATTCAATTTTCTTTATATTTTGTAAAGCACAACCATCACAGACCCAGGGTAGAGTTTTGTTCTGACTCTTGTATGTTCTAGCTTTTCCTTGAGCCTAGTTTTTGCTCAAGTAAACTCTTCCAGGGACCCCGGGGTGGATCTGTGGTTAAGCATCTGCCTTTAGCTCAGGGCATGGTCCCAGGGTCCTGGGATCAAGTCCCACATCGGGCTCTTGGAGGGGAGCCTGCTTCTCTCTCTACCTGTGTCTCTGCCTCTCTCTATGTGTGTCTCATGGATAAATAAATAAAATCTTAAAAAAAAGTAAACTCTTCCAATTGAAACTGGTGTCTCTTTGACTGCATTAGTGTGCCTCTTATGAACAGATGCCAAGGAGGTTCAAAGGGTGGTAAAATTTGGGGCTATGATTCCTCCTCCCTATACTGTGAAATGGGATAAGAAAATTCTGATTGCCAAGTCATGAGGAAGAGATTCTGAGCATGGCAGACCATGATGTATTTTTCTTAACTACCTGGAAGAAAGAACAAAGTAAAAATATTACAACAGAGCTTTGGCTTCCCTTGTCACCACCTACTAAGAGAGATGATGACTCCCATCAGAAGTGCTTCCTTCTTAAAGAAGAAACAGAGGACTGTAATCACTGACTTCATGTTAGGAGTAAACAATTCTATTATTATGGGGAAGACTGAATAATCAAAACTTTTTAAAAGCCAATAATCTTAAATTCAGTCCTATAGAATTTGCAATGCTTTATTAATTTATAAAAATAACAACCATCTCTTTTCAAATGCAAACTACTCAATATTAATGACACTACTGCATTACATGTCTTGATATAGAATCACTCAAGGGCTCAAGCCTAGTAGCAAATGTGGCCTTAAGTATGTATTTACTATGTCTTTATACTAAAATAATAAAAAGTTATAGTTTCTTTTGATGAAGACAGGAAGAATATTTGTAGGGCTTAACAATGTAAGTGAAAAAACTGGAAACAGGGACTATCACAAAATGAGATTTTCTACAATCTCTAACCATATGACCTGGGAAGATAATGAACTATAACAAGAGCATAATGTGATTAGAATAAAATGAGTGATTTATATCAGACAGGGCTTGTCATAGAGAAGGCACTGAAGTTATCGCTCTTTCGCATGGTCCAGGCGTTAGTTCAGTCTGCGTTTGCATAGTTAGTAGCTCTGAAACATTTTCTATTTGACCTCCAGGATTCTCAATTCAATGTGTATTTTGTGAGATTGACCAATGAGGCAAATATTTAAATGAATAATGGAACTTTTTAAAAATTATTGATTCCCAGAGATCTGGCATGTTTAGGCACCCTCACTCTTTCTGTTCAGATTCATGGAAGGCTTCATCTTGATGTGAAAATGGCTTTCTGATCCCTCATCTCTCGGCTAGAATAAATATGAATAAATTTCATGAAAAATAGAATAAACAAATCCAATATGTTTTTGAATGTTTTAGAAAACTATTCCCATCTATGAATAGACTGTAACTTGCTTATGAGGTCAGAAAGAGTAGATCATCACCACCAAACTTGAGGGGCAAGAGCCAGTGTAAATATTCTTTCTTTTGAAATCTGTTTTCAAGCTATGCTATATAAAAAGGAACCTTCCAATCTAATTGATGTACAACTACTGTCCCATGATGCACAGTAACTTACAGGGACTTTTAAAAAAAATTTTTACTATTTATTCATGAGAGACACACAGAGAGAAGCAGAGACACAGGCAGAGGGAGAAGCAGGCTCCTTGCGGGTACCCTGATGTGGTCCTCAATCCCAGGACCCTGGCATCACAACCTGAGCTGAAGACAAATGCTCAACCACTGAGCCACTCATATGTTCCCCTGCAGGGACATTTTAGTGTCAACCTGCCAGAAAGGTTGTAACTGTATATACATCACCGACAGTGACTGAAGATACCTGGTGTGGTAGGAAGAATGAACAAAATATCCCCCACAAAACATCCACATCTGAATCGCTGGAACCTGCAGACAAGTAAAGTTACATGGCAAAGGGAAATTAAGGTTGCTAGTCAGCTGACCCTGAAATATGGAGATTATCCTGAAATTTCCAGGAGGACCCAATGTAATTACAAGGATCTTAAAGAGAGGAAGAGAGAGGCAGAGGAGGACAAGAGGTGGCAGCATGAGAAGGCTGGCTTTGAAGGTAGACCAAGAGGGACAAAAGTTAAGAAGTGCAGGTGACATCTAGAATCACAAAACACTCTCTCTTTGAGCCTCCAGAAGGTATGCCGGCCACCCTGCCAACCCCTTGATTTTAGCTCAGTGAGACCCATTTTGAACATCTGACCCCTAGAACTGAGAGCATAAATTTGGAGCCTAAAACTCTAAGTTGGTGGTAATTTGTTACAGCAGTCATGGGTAACTAATACATCCAACTTCCTCTACATCTTTGCTGACATGGGCTATTATTGACCTTTTACCTCTTTTCTAGCCCAACAGCCAAAAATCTCTTATTGGTTGGGGTGCCTGGGTGGTTCAGTCAGTTAAGTGTCTGCCTTTGGCTGGGTCATGATCTCAGGATTCTGGAATCGAGCCCCACCTCTGGGTCTGCACTCAGCAAGGAGTTTGCTTGTCTCTCTGCCTCCCCCCCACTCCAATAAATGAAAAAAATATTTGAAGAAATATCTTATTGGTCTTTAATTTTTCATTTTTAGTTAAGTTAAGCTTATTTCCTCCTGCTAGATCCTTGATGAATATTAAAACTTCTTTATGAACATCCAGTTTATGGATTGACCTGTTTTATTATTGAAGTTTTAGGGTTTTTTTTTCCTTACCCTTTTGTTTGACCATTAAGTATCATTTCTGCTTTTGATGTCTAACACATTAAGAAAAGAACCTGCTAAGTTTTTAGCCAGGAATTTGTGATGATTTCTTATAGAAATAAAGCAGCTTTTCAACATTGCTGGAGATGATCACATGCTTCCTTTTAGTGTGTTTTCTACTTTAAACTATTAATGTAATAAACTATGAGAAGAGGCTTCTTACCTTGACCCATTCTGACATCACTAGAGTATATCCCGCTTTGTGGCAGTTCATTATTACTTAATAAACTGCTGAATTCAATTTTGCTTGCATATTTATGAAAGAGATGCGAATATCCTTTTTTTCTTGCTAATTTCTGTGATGGTTGTGTTAGTCCTATAAATGAGTTGAAAGCCTCTGTCTTTGCTGTGTTCTGTAATCATTTCAATATATGGGAGCTATTTGTGGAACTCTCTGCATGCTCCATGCCTTGTTACACATCCTCTTTCCCTACCTCATTTTATATTATGTCAGTAAATTCAAAAGTATTTAGCAAGAGAAGGAAAATAAATATATTACCTCAAACTGCTATTTTGAGGTTGCAACTCCTCTTATCTTTTTAAAATCAGAGAGTTTTTGCATCCATAAATCATTCCTGTAATTATAGAAGGAAAAGGAGAAACATAGGAAAGTTTCTCCCTGTAGAGTTGTTAGCAGCATAGCTTCTGGTGGCCTGTAATTTCGTTAGATTTCCTTTCTTGTGGTGTTCGATTGGTATTTCTATTACCATCATTATCATTATCATGATTATGCCTTATATGGTACCCAGTTTTACACTATATGAAATTATAAATATATTTTTAATTCATCTTTTAGGTTGTCCACTTGCACTATATTAAAACAAGTGTGCAAGATAAAAGAAGTCATGGCCCTATGTTATTTTATTGTGATCAGAACATTTAACCAGAATTGTGTTGAGTTAGGGTATCACATTAAAAATGCATTGGCTGGGAATCCCTGGGTGGCTCAGCGGTTTAGCGCCTGCCTTTGGCCCAGGGCATGATCCTGGAGTCCCAGGATTGAGTCCTGCATCAGGCTCCCTGCATGGAGCCTGCTTCTCCCTCTGCCTGTGTCTCAGCCTCTTTTTCTCTGAGTCTTTCATGAATAAATAAATAAAATCTTTAAAAAATGCATTGGCTTTTTACATTACAAAAGCATTACAAGTTCTTCAAAAGACAGATTGGAAAGCACAGACCAGAATAAAGAAGAAACAAAATTATTCACAATACAATCTTCCAGATAAATTCATCAGTACAGGTGAACTTTCCAAAACAGAAGCATCCTCTGCATCGTTATTGTTTTGGAACCTGCTTTTTCACTTCACAAATATTAAAATTTTCTCATGTCCTGAAATACTTTCACAAGGTTATTTTAGGGACTGTGTTATAATTTAATCTGTGATATGATCATGATATGACAGATTATTTGTTGTGAAACATTTGTTTCCATTTCATTACTCTTTATGGTGCTGCAATGCACAGTATACAATGATTATTTTCTTGAGATGAATTCCCAGAAGTTGAATTGGTAACTTAAAGGGATTACACATTTCCATGACTTCTCCTATGCTTAGCCAAATTTCCCACTAGGCTTTGTTTTGTTTATCATTCCACAATAAGTATAGGAAAGTGACCATTCCCCTCACCAACCGAGAAAATTGGATTTGTATTAATAGTTTCCAATTTGATTGCCAAAAATCAGTATTTCATTTTGATATACATTTCTTTAACTACACATATCCGTGATCACTAGCTTGAGAACTTTCTCAAAATTTGCTTTTTTTTTTTTTTTTTTTACTTTTAGCAAGATAATACAGAAGAGTACATTATACAAGCGTTTCAGGGGGCCTGGAGTAACAGAGCAAACTATAAACAAAAGAACTTCATCCTTCTACAGGGAGTCATATGAATATCCACACTAAATGGGACGCATAAAAACCATCAATATCCTTTTTCTCATCAGATTTTTGTCACCAAATAAGCTCAAGTCAGATTAGGTTTTGCTGCTCTATGAATGCAGAGCTTTCCTACTTCAAAATTGAGGGCCAGGGATGGTGGATGTGTAGTGAAGATGATAATTGTTTTCTTAGGTTCTGTTGCCTGTTTATACTTATTCCTTTTGTGAATTGGTTTTTTATATCCTTTCCCAATTTTTTATTAGGATGCTTCATATTTTCCTCATTGGCTTATAATATCTTTATGCATTAAAGATATTACCTCTTTTCCTGTTATACATGTTATAAATATTTGTTCTGAGTTTTATTTGTCATTAAGATTGTTCATAACACTTGTTGTAGAACTTGAGTCTTCCTAAGAATAACCTAGTGTGTATGTGGGTGTATCTGTGTGTGGTGTGGAGCAGGTATGCATATGTGCATGGTTGGGTATCTACAGGCGAGTTTCATGCGAAATCCTGAATGCTGTCCATGGAACATTTGATATAAAAGGTCAAAGTAGCTATCATAATCACACTGATGGTAGCTGATAGTTGTGAGCATAGCATACATGACATATAGACTTGTCTAATCACCATATTATACACAAGAGACTATATATTGTATATTGAAACTAATATTTCATTGTGTATCAGCTTCAAAAATAAATAAATAAATACAAGTTCTAATATATGGTGGTGATGGTTGCACCACTTTGGAATAAATTAAATACCATGCATCTTATAATTTTAGTGTATGAATTGTATGCTATGTGAATTATATCTCAATAAATCTGCTAACAGAAAACAAAGAGGTCTAGATTCTGAACTCTAAATCTTAGAAAGCCCCAAATGTGATTCTAATGCAGGTAATCAGAGATTCGCATTTTGGCTTGTGGTAGTTTTTGTTAAACATGTAGTTGTTTTGGATTTATCTGATAAAATCTATCAGTCTTGTCCTTTGTGATTTCTATCTTTTATGTTAAGCTGGGGAAACTGTGTTTCAGAAGAGATATTGACAAACTAGGGAGCGCATGCAAAAGCCAACAACCAGAATATCAGGAGACCCAGAAAGAATGACAAAGGAATGATGGAGAAAATGGGGATGTTTAGTGTAAAGTCTACACTTTGAGGAGGAACATGCTAGCTATCTTCCTCTGTCAAGTAAAAAGACAATGCAACTATTCTCTGTGGCACCAGAGCTGTACTAAGAACCCTGTGTCAGAATTCAGAACATCAAATGCATCCTCCATGTGAATTTTCCTTTATAAAACATATCTGATCATGACACTTCCCAGTTTGGAATTCTTTGTGGCTTTTGTTGTCTTTAGGAGAACACTCTGTGTCCTACGAGGTCCTTCACAAGCCAAGCCTCATTTGGCAGCCTCTCTTCTCTCCATGCTACTCACTTGATGTGCTACCCAAGTGAATGGCTTGACGTTTCTCAGAAGCACAACAAGTTCATGCATCTTTCTTCCTTCTCATATTTGAGCTTCACAAACTATGTGATCTACTTAGGTTCTCTTTCCTCTAGCTTGAGCCATATGTCGAGCTCTAGTCAGGGTAGAGTCCTTGGGATTCTGTTTCTGTCATGATAGTCTCTCCGGAATGTCACCAATGTGACCTTCTTCAGAAAACAAATTACTGAGAGACCCAATGATGTATTTATATGTATTTACATATGGTAATACATAGTTAATATTTATTAGCCATAGGCTAAGTACCAGGGCAACAAAGATGAATAAAATGTACATCTTCTCTTCTAAGATCCTCAACATCTCAGAAAAGAAGAATTAATGAAAATTAAATGGGAAAGTTTAGTGAATATTTAAAAATTGGAGAGAGGATCAGAACTATATAATTCACATTTCAGCAGTTAATGGAAATTCGAGTGAATTTATAATGCATTCAGACATAAAACTATGTTTAAGAGGATAAATAAAAGGAAAGAATTAAACTTGCTTGAGTTATATAGAGGTGTAGCAGCATTGTGTTCTGAACCAAATGCATAATTTTTGCAAAGATGATTAAATGGAAGATGTTTATGCTTCCGTTGAAAATTTGATTGGTGTTATACAGCATGTTAACTGAAAGACATGCTCATTTTTACTTGCTTAGGAATCCTTAAAATGTTCAATAAAGTGGCTGCATGTTTTTGCATAACAATAGGAAATGCACATCACTGAATGTCTTGGGATAATGAGCCTGTTACGTATTTTAGCATCTGTTATATTTATATTTCACTGTGGTCATTAATGGATACTCTCCCCTTCCACTGTGTGGAAAAAAGACATTTTTTTTCTTCTTGTTACACACCAATCTGAAGTAGGAGTTGTCATTTTTCTAGTAGCATGTTACTCAAGTGTATTGCATTTGGAATCATTCCTTTCAGATCCCAATGTGCCACACAGCTGGAGTTCTGGGTTGGTAAGAACCCCACGGTTGCCAAGGTTGGAAGCCCCCAGTATTTTAATCCCAAATCTCCACCACTCCCAGAGCTGGCTAGTGAGCTGACATGGAAAGCCCATTAAGGAAAAAGCATTCCTCGACATCACACACAGCAAGTTAAACAGCCAGACGTAGGCCCAAACTTGTGTGACAGATTATAAATGTGTTTTTCTCTGTGGGGCAGTGAGGCAGCTAAGTAATTTCTAAATAGTAGACTTGTCATCCAAATGCAGTTTGACGTTATCTCTAGGTGATCAGAACCCTGAGCTTTTTCTCACGGTGATTAATAACCCTTTTATTCCTTCACTATAGAACATCAAGAGAGTTGATACTAATTGTATTAGCTAAGGCTGATTTCCTTTGCAAGATACAAAACAGTGCATAATCCACTAGGCTGAGCTCCTTGAAGGCACGAGCCATCATATTTATCTTAGTATCACCACCATTTGGCCAGCGTGTTGCAGTAAGAGTTTCCGTAAATGTGCACTGAGTTGAATTAACTTCATTTGCCATGGATGAATTTCAGTGCTAATAACGTTCTCAGTTCTATTTAGGGTTTGCAGCTCTAAGAAGCAGTGCATTTCATTCTGCCAGTAAGTAAACAACCCCGGGAGAGAAATATTAGCCCTTATAGTTCATTCATTCAGCTGCTTTTGGAAAACTATTGTCACCGACTAGACACAGTGACAAATTCTAGCCAGGCAGAGCAAATGTTATAATTTATAACTAAAAGATATCTTTGGGATTTGGGCCAATTTTTCCCAATGTTCACCTTAAATATGTGCTACCATTTCAACACATTTGTTTCTAAAGAATTCTAGAATCTTCTTGTAGCAGAAAGGTCTTATTTCCAGGGAAGTCAGAGACCATTAAAACTCCCAGTGTAGTGAGGTAAAGGGAAGGTCAGAAATAGTGTCAGAAGATAAGAGTATACACATAAAAATGTCTCCTGCTGTATCAATGACATCTTGCCTTAGTGACTCTTGAAATCGGGATGATTTGCTTAAGCAATTTAGGGAACTGATATGATGTCAGAAATACGAAACCATATTTTGATATCTCAAGACACAGTTGTATTTTCAGAATCTTACCTTCCACAGATCTACCACAGGGGTCATAGACAGGGGAGGCAGAGGCCATAACAAGGGGATGGAATGGAAGACAGACTATCCTCCTCAATGAGAACACCTTCCATTTCATTGCAGAGTTCTATACAATATTTCTCAGAATTTCACTGTTGAAAATATTTTGAGCAGCACAGCTCTGGAATGGTGACACAAATATAATATTAAATTACATAGGAAGAAGTGTAAGAGTTCTGAAGAACTGAACCGCAAACATACAGAATAGAGGCTTAGTAGCAATAGGCACGAATCGTCTTTATAGGTCCCTTCATCTACCAAAAACATCCCCCGAAAAGCAAATAAAAACCCCAAATTAGTAAGAATTTGGGGTATATGAAAAGAAACATGGAATTTAAAATATTAGAGGTGATAAATTCATCTCTAGTCTAAATTGGTCAGCTCTACTTGCCCACAACTATTTTCAGAAGGATGAATTTTCAGGTGAAATTGTCCAGTATACTGAGGAGTGATAACAAAATCTGGGGAAAAAAGTTCTCAAGGGAATTAAGATAATTGTCTTAAAATACTAAAACATGGGTACAAGACAGAGATTTTGTGTTAACAGACAAGGTCCTGAACTGTATTAGGAGGTGGAAATGAAGTTTTCAGAGTTTAGACCATGAGAAAAAGGGGAGAGAAACTCATGGCAGGTATGAGTCATGAGTTATATATGTTTTTATTTTATTTTATTTTATTTTATTTTGTTTTATTTTATTTTATTTTTTAAATATTTTTTTGATTTATTCATGAGAGACACAGAGAGAGAGAGAGGCAGAGAGAGAAGGAGGCTCCATACAAGGAGCCCGACGTGGAACTCGATCCCGGGTCTCCAAATTCACATCCTGGACTGAAGGCGGCGCTGAACCGCTGAGCCACCGGGGCTGCCCCATATATGTTTTTATATATAAAAACATTTTTATATATAAAAACATATATTCTCACAACTGTGAGAAATTTAACTATATATATAGTAGTGAAATGTGGATAACATGGTGAAATGTAGATAACATAAAATGTACCGTTTTAATCAGTTTTATGTCCAGTTGACCCTTGAACAACATGGGGCAACGTTGGGAGGTTAGGAGCACTGATCCTCTTTGCAATCAAAAATCCACATAACTTTTGACTCCCCAAAACTACTAGCAAGAACCCTAAGGGATCACTTTACTGCAATACACAATTTATTGGAGAGACAAGCTGCTAACACAAAGATGATCAGTGTCACAAGGCATTTTAAGTGTCTTTACTCACAAAACGAGTTCACCCCAAAAACAACAGGAGGTAACTACAAAATTATTATAGTAGTATAGTAAATGCTATAATTAATTTTATGCAGTTATGATTTAATACTGCATCTTTACACTTGTTTAAATTTCTCTCAACTGTGAATGATGCCATGTATAGTCTGTGTGTAAGTTTTGATAAATTTTAACTTTCTGTAATAGATTTCTGTATATTTTATGATAGCGATAAAATAGACTAGTACCTCCATATATTTTATGAATTCATCACATACCTAACTTTCTCTTAATTTTGTGGATATTTCTAGGATATGTAATTCATCTGTAATTTTTTTTTCAAATTGTCACATATCTCAAAAAGTTATTCCAATATACTTATTTTTAAAAATCCACATATATGTAGACCTACATGAGTCAAGCCTGTGTTGTTTAAGGGTCAACTGTGTACAAGCCTGTGGCATTAAGTACACTCAGATTGTTGTGCGATTGACAGAGACTCTCTTTGATCAAAATTTTTTTCTAAGATTTTATTTATTTATTTGTTTGTTAATTTATTTATTTATTCGTGAGAGACACAGAGATAGAGGCAGAGACATAGGCAGAGGGAGAAGCAGGCTCCCTGAGGGGAGCCTGATGCAGGACTCAATCCCAGAACCCCAGGACCATGACCTGAGCCAAAGGCAGATGCTCAACCACTGAGCCACCCAGTTGCCCCCTTTGGCCAAACTTGAGTCAGTCTTCTCTGATTGCTCTCCTTGACTAGGCCTCCTTCTTGGGCCTTGTCCTCCTGCCTGCCTAGCTCAGTTGTGGCAAAAATCCTCCTAAGGCACTTTATCTAGGGAGACTGCCCCACACCCCTGGTACTGGATCACTCCAACCTGCCTTCAGCAAGAGTCCTGTTAAGTTGATGTAGTAAGAATTGATCTTTGATGTGTCCTCTTAGTAATTTCCCATCCACCAAACCAATCCCTCTCCCCTACCTCTGTGCTTGTTGGCTATAAATACCCAGTTTTCTTCACTGGGAAGAGGTGAGCCCAGTCTCTCTCTGTTGTTACTGTGGTGTCGACACCTATTGCCATAGTCCTGAATAAAGTCTTCCTTACCATTTTAACAAGTGTTATTATCGTTTAACAAGGATTTCTTTTTCTTAGCATAATTATCACCACCATCCACCCTCAGATTTTTTTCATCTTGAAAAGCCAAACCTCTGTACTCAGTAAACAATAACTCCTCATTCCCTCCTCCTCCCAGGCCCCTGGCAGCCACCAGTTCTGTCTCTGTGAATTTGACCACTCTATCTACCTCATGTAAGTGGAGTCAGGCGGTATTTTCCTTTTTTGTGGCTGGCTTATTCACCTAATATAGCATCTTCAAGTTTCATCCGTGTAAGAGCAAGTGTCAGAATTTCCCTCCTTTTTAAGACTGGATAATGCTCCCAACATGTGGAATTTTGTTTATCTGTTCGTCTGTTGATGGTCGCTTGGGTTGCTTGCACCTTTTGGCTACTGTAAATAATGCTGATATGAACGTGAAGCTACAAGTATCTGAGTGTTGCTTTCAATTCTTTTGTGTATATACTGAAAAGTAGAACTGCCATATGGTAATTCTAATTTTAACTTTTTGAGGGCGTGCCATACTATTTTTCTTAGTGACTATACCATTTTACAATCCCAATAGTGCACAAGGATTGCAACTGTCCGCATTCTCCCTAACACTTGCTATTTTCTGTGGTGTTTTTTAGATAACACCCATCCTAATAGATGTGAAGTGGTACCTTATTGTTTTCCTTTGATTTTCCTAATGATGAGCCATACTTGTTTTTTTTTAAATTATGAACCTTTTACATTAGTTAAAAGAAAGCTGTTATTTTTTAGTTATTTGGAACTCTGCCTCTTCATATCCTCAGAAGTCCTATAACTTCCTAAGTTACTATGCTGTAAGTAGCTTTTCTAATAAAAATACAAAGTGAACCACATATATAATTTTAAATTTTCTACTAGTCACATTTGAAAGAAAAAGAAACATGTAAAATTAGTTTTATTTTTTTTTAAAGATTTTATTTATTCATGAGACAGAGAGAGAGAGAAAGACTGAGAGGCAGAGACACAGGTAGAGGGAGAAGCAGGCTCCATGCAGGGAGCCCAACGTGGGACTCGATCCCTGGTCTCCAGGATCACACCCGGGGCCGAAGGCAGGCACTAAACCACTGAGCCACCCACAACTCCCCTAAAATTAGTTTTAATAATATATTTCATTTAATATAATATATCCAAAACACCATCATTTTGACATATAATCAAAATAAAATTTTTAAGAAGGTATTTACATTCTTTTTTCATACTAAATTGTTACTGTGCACTTTCTGCTCATAGAACATCTCAATTCTGACTATCCATGTTTTAAGCGCTTCAATAGTTACTACTATGTTAGATGGTTCTAAGATCTTGATTGTAATTAAACACTCAGTAATGCTATGAGAAATCTTAAGGCAAATAATAGCCAATTATCGTTATGTGATATACAAAAATCCTGCATACCTGGCAGCTTGTGAGTGGATGAGGACATTTTTTTTAGTTTTTATTTTTATTTAAATTCAATTAATTAACATATAGTGTATTACTAGTTTCAGAGGTAGAGGTCAGTGATTCATCAGTTTTATATAATACCCAATGCTCATTACATCACGAGCCCTCCTTAATGTTCATCACCCAGCTACCCCATGCCCCCAGCCCCCTCCCTCCAACAACTCTCAGTTTGTTTCCTATGATTAAAAGTCTCTTATGATTTGTCTCCCTCTCTGATTTTGTCTTGTTTTATTTTTCCCTTTCTTCCCCTATGCTCCTCCGTTTTGTTCCTTAAATTCCTCATGTGAATGAAATCATATGACAATTGTCTTCTCTGATTGACTTATTTCACTAAGCATAATACCCTCTAGTTCCACCCATGTTGTTGCAAATGGCAAGATTTCATTTTTTGATGGCTGAGTAATATTCCATTGTATTATATATACCACATCTTCTTTATCCATTCCCCTGTTGATGGACATCTGGGCTCTTTCCATAATTTGGCTGTTGTGGACATTGCTGCTATAAGCATTGAGGTACAGATGCCCCTTCGGATCATTACCTTTGCATTTTTGGAGTTGATATCTAGTAGCGCAATTGCTGGGTCATAGGGTAGCTCTATTTTCAACTTCTCAAGGAACCTCCATACTGTTTTCCAGAGTGTCTGTACCAGCTTACTTCCCCCCCGCCCCCATAGTGTAAGAGGGTTCCTCTTTTGGATGAAGACATTTTGCTGCCTTGCCACCATCCACCCATTGGCGACACATATACACACATTTATACATGGACACCTCTTTCTGTATAGCAACATCAAGAGCGTCTCACCATTTGGTTATACTTTAAGGTGATAATCTTCTATATTATTTTACATTTTAAAAAAAAAAAATCACAGTATGTCAGCTAACCTAAAAGTGATAAACCATTGTCCAGCTAGGCTGGGAACTGAACCACAAATGCTTTGATTCCCCCCAAGCAATCAATATGTAAAGTTTGGAATCACACCATTTATGGATTGGTCAGTTTCTCTATGGGTGACCACTTGTATATTTGATAATGGCTTTTAAGCAGCTCTATTATTTCTCCTATCAGGATGCTTTAAAAATTTTTTTCTTGTCTCTTTTTTCCCAGCAGCCAGGGAGTCACATAAGTAGTACCATTCTAACTCTTTAACCATCTAAGTGTCTTTTTAATCTCCTCACGAGCCACCGCACTATAATGTAAATAAAGCATGATGGGTGCTGAATCAGAAATTGTCACATGAGATATTAGGTCCTCTGAGCTCCTTGTCTGCTTTAATAATAGTGATGTTTCATTAGCCAAGAGTCATCTTTGGGGCCAGCCTGTCACTAATAACCATAAGTTCAAGGCCATTTCAGTGCCCGTCAGAGCTTCCTATTTGTTCATCTCTGTACAGCCTGCATGCCAAAGAGTTAAAGAACTTTCAAAAAATTGAGAAGGAATGCCTTGTCAAGTTAAGCTTAAATGTTGACAGCTTGAATCACAAGGTAATTGTTCATGAATTAGTGATGCACTGAGCTTCATTGAAATTTAATGGGTAGTATTGATCTTTCTAAGCTTCCTATAGAATTTAACAATTTTTAATTGCTCAGAATGTCAGATACCCCTTTCTTGCACTGGATCTCCCCTTCCAAATAGGAAGTAGCTACCAGGGGACTAAATCCTTGCCTGCTGCCATTCTAGTCCCTCAGGGCATTGAGCTTCCCGGCAATGTTCAGTGACACTTGCTAACCCACTGACTGATGGGAAAATTTTTATTCTTGTCCCCATGAGCATATGGGGTTTACCTATGGTGCCAAAAATAAATTTAGCTAATGAAAATAATAAATATTTATTCAATAATTATGTGAGTGCATGCCAAAAACCAACTCTGAGCTAGAGGCATCACATTTATTAATCAATTTATCCGATAAATCAGGGACATTTAGATGGAACAGCTATTTTTCCATTATATGTGTGTAAACAGAGGCCCAGGGAAGACATATCCTGACAGTGTCACTTAACAGCTCTGGCACACTGGATACGGTATGTAGCAGGGCTTCCGTTTTCCTTATTGATAAGATGGGAGCAATAACACTGCCACTAAGTGTTGATGTGCAAAATAAATTACCTAGTGCTTTATTTTAATATTACTTAATTATTTCACTTTGCAGGAATGGAATGAGTTTGTGCAAAGCATTTCACTTTTTATTAGAAGGTGAAAAAATATCTCCTCACTTCGATTAATGAAGCCAGTCTTCAAAAACTTATACCAGATTGTTCTGTATCAAAGAATTAGGCCAAATGCAAACAAAACAAAACAAAACAAAACACCCAAAAAACAAAAAACAACAAAAAACTAAATAGGTTTATTTAAGGTTACCTTTGAATATTTTATAATAATGTGACCACTGATAGAAGTGTTCTCTAGTTCTCTGTTGTAATGTAAATTAAAAGTTATAGCATAATTAATGTATAAGTTTTCAAGCACTAACATAATCCTATGACATTTTTTAGGCAGAACCAGCTTCCAGCTAGGAGCTTATAAAAACAAAACTTAAACAAACTATACACACAGATACAAATATTGAATCGTATCTGCTATGGAATTACTGATATTCAATTTAGAAGATTTAATTTCTAGTCAACTGTGTGTGTGTGTGTGTGTGTGTGTAGTTTTAATTAGCACCAGAAGATTTAAAATATCTATAACTTTGAAATATCCTTAACTTTAAAATAATTTTAGGGCAGCCCTGGTGGTTTAGCAGTTTAGTGCTGCCTTCGGCCCGGGGCCTGATCCTGGGGACCAGGGATCGAGTCCCGCGTCGGGCTCCCTGCATGGAGCCTGCTTCTCCTCTGCCTGTGTCTCTGCCTCTCTCTCCTTCTGTGTCTCTCATTAGTAAATAAATAAATAATCTTTTAAAAAATTAAATAAAAATTAAAAAATAAGATAATTTTATATAAAAGCTATACTTATTCAGTTGTAGCCGATACCAAGAGACTTAAAATTTTTTGTCCATCAACAGTTTCTTATCACATTACATATTTTTGTTAAAATTGACTACTTAGAGAGTGTTTCTTAATATTCAAAACTGATAAACCACAACTGTGGTGTCCAAACTGCCCAATTTGCACATGTCTCACTTCTCTGAGACTATGCTGTTCTTCCCATAAGTATCTTGAATCAGTTGCTTCAAGTTTCCTGCTTCAGGCTGCATGGTATAAATATCATTTATTTCACAAGTACGTCTTAAATACCAGCAATATACCAGGCCTTAGACATACAATATGTGGATTAAAATGGCGTTGCTCTTTTGGAACCTAGAATCTGGTGACAGAAGCAGATATTAATCAATGTATAAAAGAAATACACAAGTACAAGGTATGGTGATTTGTCCTATGAAAAAGTACAGCAAGATATGAGAACATTGGAAAGGCGGACCTGGCACAGTCTAGGGAGCTTGGTTAGAGATCACTTCTCTGACCAGTCACCCCAAGGGGGATGGAAGGAAAGAACTTGGGCTTGGACAGATATAAGCTTGAGTTTCAAATCTGAGTCCTGAGGTAAGTTGCTGGAGCTCTCTGAAATCTGTTTTCTCACTTACAAAAGAACTTTATTGTATTTACTTCAGCAGAGTTCTGAAAGACTATAAAGTAGATTTGTTAGTGGCTGGCACACAGTGTACATTTAGTAAATAAGAGTGTCCTTTCTTTTCATTGTGCTTTTTGATGACAAACTTTGACTTAATGCTATAACATTGTATTTTTCTTCTTAAGTATTATTCCAAATCCTATCCAGGTCAAAGAAAAGTAATTATAGTATAGAATATATCTGCTGTACAAATACTGATACTCAATTTAGAGACATTTTATTTCTAGTCGAGTGTTTGACTAGTAATTTAATTAGGGAGTGGATTCATTGACTTTAGGAAAATAGCATGCATTATGTTTATCATTAGCTTGGCTGAGTAAAGCCATGTGATTTAATGGAAAACCTACAGAACTAAGAGTTGAGAGAACGTGATTGTGATGGAGTGCTTGAAAAGTCATGGTACAGCTCTGAGCCTCAGAGGATTCTAAATTCCTTTCAGCTCAGCCATTTGAGAAGCTGAAAAGTGAGGTTAGTGCCCATTTCACATGGTTGACTCTAACTCTTCCTGGTATTCATAGCTTAAGGGTCACCTCCTTTGAGAAACCTGCTCTGATTACCTAAAAGTTGGATTATGTGTCAGTCCCCTGGGCTCCATTAAAGAAGAACCCTGGAACTCTTTGCTGAATGTCTGTGCATAGGACTGATTATTCACCAAACTGTGGTCTCCATGAGGAATGGCTCAGTGCCTCCCTCACTTCTCAGCCGTTGGCAGAGTGCCTAACACTTAATAGCTACAAGTTAGGGAATATCTGGCTCATCATCTAAGACAGAAAAAGACCAGTTATGTGCTCAACACTGGAAAAGTGTTCTGAAAAAGCATATTGACAGGACATTCACCTGAGGGACATTATAATTAATCAGGAGAACAATACTAAAACACAAACAAATAAAAAAGACCCAAACAGTGTAAGAAAGGCATCATAAAATGAAGTATTCTCTATAAGTTCTTCTGGGCATCAGGGATGGTCATGGGAGACTTTGAGGTTTTAAAGACTGGAAGAGAATTCACTAAGTAAAAAGGGAACAGACACAACATCTGGGGAACATCATGAGTTAAATATGCAACAATGTGTGGATCAGGACGTGGAAAGAGCAGCAGAGTCCATGTGGTTAGCCATGGAGGCTAGCACTAGGTAGGCAGCCTGAAGTCAGACTACGGAGGTCCTTGAAAAAAGCAAGGGGAGTATAAACTGGATGGGGTTGAAAATGTGAAGAAATTGGTGATGTTGAACATGAAACCCACATGCTCAGAATAAGGTTCCTGGAAATTTAGGATAGATTTTAGCAAATGAATGGCGTCTGAAAGAAATAAGTCTCGGAACAAAAGCATTTTATATTTAATATTTTAAATTTCCAACCCACGCCCATTTCTTCTATCTCATTGATCACTGTAACGGTTCAGCCAGGTAGGTTAGTATTCACAGAGGAAGAAGAGGCTCTGAGAAGTTAAGTGGTGTGTTCAGTGTCATCTAGCTTGTTAATAGCAGAGCCAGGATAAAAGGGATCAATTCCTGAGTTTCAAATCTCTATCATTAAATTTAAAACTAAAATTGGGATCCCTGGGTGGTACAGTGGTTTAGCGCCTGCCTTTGGCCCAGGGCGTGATCCTGGAGACCCAGGATCGAATCCCACGTCGGGCTCCCGGTGCATGGAGCCTGCTTCTCCCTCTGCCTATGTCTCTGCCTCTCTCTCTCTCTCTCTCTGTGACTATCATAAATTTAAAAAAAAAAAAAAAAAAGATTTAAAAAACTAAAATTTATCAAGTGGGAGCAATAGTTCAGGGTTTTTTTTTTTTTTTTTTTTTTTGTATAGTGACTAAACACAATATACCGTAATCCTATTGGAAAGGTATAGATTTTTGTTGGTGAGCGTGTTTTGCTTTTTTATGTGTGTGTGAGTGTTTTGCTTTTAAGTTCTAAACATACGTGTATTTGTAAACCTACACAATAGCATTAATGAAGAGCATTAGTTAGATTTTTCTGGATAAATCTAAGTTCATAATACCTATGTGTCATAATACTCAGGCAGTAATATGTGTTCATTTAGCTTTCGTGTCAAAAACTAGAAAAAACGTTTACCATCAAAACTGCATAAACTATATACTATAAAGGGAAAATACTCTAAGAGATAGAACAAGACACTGGAATTTATTACAGAGACTGGTTTTTCTATAGAAAAGACATGATTTTATTCTATAAATAGAGCAAATTAGGGCAGCCCGGGTAGCTCAGCGGTTTAGCGCCGCCTTCGGCCCAGGGCCTGATCCTGGAGACCCGGGATCAAGTCCCACGTCAGGCTCCCTGCATGGAGCCTCCCTCTGTGTATGTGTGTGTGTGTGTGTTTCTCATGAATAAATAAATAAAATATTTTAAATAAATTAATTAATTAATTAATAAAGAAAATTTAGAATATGGCAGTCAACATGTTTAACTTAATTTCCTGAGTGCTGTTGGTTGATTTCATACTCTTTGGCCACAGGATAATATATGTGATCGTTTATTGCTGAATGCTTTGGGAGGAGGCTGTGGAGCATTGTGTTCAAGAGGACAGATTCTTGAGTTAGGTTTGCTGGAGTAAAAACCTTGGTCCCTCCATTAATTTGTTGCCTTATGCATGTTTCTTAACCTCTATAAGTCTTATTGTTTTTGTTTATAAAATGTGGATAATAATAACTAAATGAATTTTACCTATGATTCTCTTAAAATAGGGAAGATGAAAGAAAATTGATAGCAAAGAATAAAAAGTTCACATGCCAGCAAAACCACCATTATGCATATATCTTATGCACAGATACAGACATACACTTATTTCCTATTTGCAATGAACAACTAATTTGTATTCTAGAACATGTCTAAATCCATTCAAGGTTTCTAACTCTTCACTATAGAAGTGTCAGCATTAGGTTTACAGGAAAATAGAATGCAGGCTTTTATGACATTTAACTGATTTTTAGTGGCTTTTGGTGACTAATGAAGCTTTATTGGAAACCAGAAACAAATAATTCCTGGATTCCTGGTTTTATGTTTTAAAGCAATTCATTAGACATTGGGAAAATGCCTGAAAGTTGCATTTTAAGAGCTTTTATTTTTAAACCAAAGATTTTTTTTTCCCAAATAAGCTTTACATCTAAATCTTGTTATCAGAATAAGTACTTTATAAATGTTTAAATCTTGAGTTATCTTCTTTACCTTCCCTCCTTTCAAACTGCATTCTGCATCTGTTACAAAATCATTGTTTGAAACAGTGTGAGTAAACCACCAACAGGACACATTGTTGGCTAGAGCAGTTATTACAAAAAAAAAAAAAAATGAAGCTGTTGACAGGGGTAGCATTATGAAGTTAGACATGGAAGGAGAGAGACTGACCTCTTAAAATATTATTTGAACCTCAGTGCCTTCAGTAACTTCTATTCCTTCCTGCTGTTCATAATATTCCTTTGCGGTTGTAGAAACTTACAAAAAAAAAAAAAAACAAAAAAAAAAAACCTGGTGGCATCTAGCGGGGTAGGAATTTGGCAGAGCTGTTGTCAGGGTACAAAGAGATCCAAAGAGATGAAGGGGCGATCCTGCCTCTGGTGAATCATGCTCTACATCCTTCAGAGACATCCTCTGCTGTAGACTGAAAACATATTGCATTATTTCTAAAGGACCAATCATGGAGATGACTGAGGAGAAAATAAATATGGTATCTTCTGAGATGAGGACAATCCCCCTTGCAAGAGATCCCTAGGAGCTGGTGTTTTACCTTGCTGTGTATCCTGACATGCACATTTTAACTTCAAACACATCTCACAGTCAGTGAATACGTCTAATGCCTTTGTTCTAGTTCCCTTTTGTCCTAAAAATGATTGTTAAATTAATTGTTCATGTATCTTATATTTGATAGTGTTTTAGAATTGACAAAATATGGCACTTTTCTTACCAAGAGGGATTGAGATTGGGTTGACTCCATGGCGATCTCTCTCTCTCTCTCTCTGTCTTTAATATATATATAATATTACATATCTCACATTTAATGCTATATAGTCAATATTATCAGTATTTTAGTTTTCCTTAATCATATATGTATTTATATGTGTATATATGTACCCAAATCAACATGAATTTTTTTTTAAAATTTATTTATTTATTTATTTATGATAGTCACAGAGAGAGAGAGGCAGAGACACAGGCAGAGGGAGAAGCAGGCTCCATGCACCGGGAGCCTGATGTGGGATTCGATCCCGGGTCTCCAGGATCGCGCCCTGGGCCAAAGGCAGGCGCTAAACCGCTGCGCCACCCAGGGATCCCCAACATGAATTTTTTGAACCTGCCACTTCTGTGTTTAAATGCATATGCAAAAAAAATAAAATAAAATAAAATAAAATAAAATAAAATAAAATAAAATAAAATAAAATAAATGCATGTGCAAAATTAGTCATGAATATTTGAGCCATATATATATATATACATATATATATATATATATAGAGAGAGAGAGAGAGAGTATACTATATATACATGTTAGTATATATACACTATACTATCTACCATACACTGCATGTGTATATATACAGACACATATCGGAGTATACTGTATATGTGTGTGTATATATACATATTTTATGTGCAAATATGCATTCAAAATATTTTGGCATTAATTGAATTAGGGAAGGAAAAATACTTTGAGCAAAAAGGTATAAATTGAATATTAAAAAAAATTGAATATTGATCAAAATAAGTGTAGCCCTAACAATGTTTCTTTTCTTTGCAAACCATAAAACAGAGAAAGCAGCAGTGAGTGATTCAGAACCATTGACTTTGGTGAGGAACTGCTGACTGAATATTTAAAGTAGAAGGAAAAGCACTATTTCTGATTTTAAAGGATATTGTATGCTTTATATTAGAACTGAAGTTTGCATAATTTGTCTCTAAAATATTTTTATAAGAGGTATTTTTTTTCCTAAGTTCATTAAAACAGAATGGTTTCTGAAAACAGATCTTGACCTTCAAGGCAATTGATGAATAATTTGAGAAGTTTAACACAATGTCCTGATCCAAATTAAGGTGGAATAAGTGTGAGTACAATTTGTTGGATTCAGAACTGATTGAAGACTGTCCCTATAAAAAATGCCTTTAAATAATCAGTGTCAGTCTATAAAGTGATTTCTAGAGGTTTGTGGCAAGCTTTTGTTTTTGTTCCTGTTTCACTCTTTCTTTTTAAATAAATTACATAAATTTATGTACTTTACAATACGTTGTGGTCGAACTTACAGATACAGTAAAGATAAAAAATATCGACTGTACATTGAATAGCAAAACTCTAGGCTATGACTAAGAAGATGCAATTTGACAGGAATAAAGTGTGGTTCCTTGCCTCTAAACACACACACACACACACACACACACACACACACAGATGGTGGGAAATCAGCTTAAAATAACATGTACAAAACATTTTTAAAAATAGTATGTAGATGGTGGATGTCCATTGACTGTAAATTTGCTCTCAAGGCAGGAAGTTAAAGAAACCAGGGAAGGAAAAAAACGCCACATAAAATTAGAACTGGAAGAGTAAACAGCCATGGCTATGGAGGAAATTAAAGGAAAATTTCAAAAGTATTTTTAAAATATGCAAATATATTTGTTTACACAAACATGTCAAAAGCTGACATCATTGTTAGTGCTGAGATACATTTTCTTTCAACTTAGAAACAAGATGAGGGGTGTTCTATCAGACTTGATGGCAGATAACAGAAACTTTTCTAGCTAGTTTAACTAGTCAGGGCCCGAGGGCAGAATTGATGAGTTTGAAGAGTTTCTGGAGCAAGGTCTAGGCTTCACTTCCAGGTATGTCTTCTAAACACCAGCCTACAGCTGGCCTACCTGGAGAGCTGTTGCCACTGTTGTGATTCATGAAACCAGGATATCTGGCAGCTGCTACCCCAACTGGTGGCTCCAGTGACCACACCATCTCTGCTCTGGCCTATAGCGGCAAGATGAATGCCCTTTCTATTGCCTCTCTATAAAACTAGGGATTACACAGCAGGTCTCTGGTTGGCTGAGAAAACCCACAAAGTCTATGATAATGCTCCCAGTTTGCAGAATCAATGGACCAGAAGCACAGCCTGACTTGCCTCACTTCCTCCCTCCAGATCTCTTGAGAAGAAATGTGCTTGGCATGAGCTAGATTACAGGTAGCATCCAAGCTTGAAGCAAAGCTAGGAGATGTAGTCTGGTTTTCCAGCCTCTAACAAGCAAAAACCCGTTCTAAAAGGGAAATGACGGTTGCTTCCGTGGCTCAGCGGTTGAGCGTCTGCCTTTGGCCCAGGGCATGATCCCAGAATCCGGGATCAAGTCCCACACCAGGCTTCTTGCAGGAAGCCTGTTTCTCCCTCTGCCTGTGTCTCTGCCTCTCTCTCACTATGCCTCTCATGAATAAATAAATAGAAATCTTAAAAAAATAAAAGGGAAATGAAATGGCCATGACTGAAATTATCTAAGACATCTGCCATATGATTGCCCCAGTGCTCTGGAAGGAGCAGGCAATGGAATTAAAAGAAAAAAGAAAAAGTCTAAAGTAGGAAGCAAAATTACCATGTTTGTATCCAATATGGTCATATACTCAGAAAACCAAGAAAATCAGCACAAACACCATTATAAACGATTACGTTTCAGAAAAATATTTGATTTTAAAATTAATATATATAACCAGTAACTAATCAGAAAATACAATGAAATAAGTCATTCTGTTTACAGGAGGAACAATTCAAAAGATGTACCAGTGACATAAAGTAACAAAATATGTGGGTTTTGTGTGAAGAAGCCCTTGAAAATTCCTGCTAGAATATATAAGAAAAAAACAGATGTAAAGACATACTTTGCTTTAAGTAGGAAGTTTCAGCATTTCCAATATGTTAATTTTCCCTAAATTAATCATGTATATGAATATGTGTGTGTGTGTGTGTGTGTGTATCCAAATTAACATGACTTTGTAGGAACCCGACAATTCTACATTTAAATACATATGCAAAATTAGTCATGAATATCTGAGCCAGATATTAAAATATATCATGAAGCCACAACTAAAATAGTTTCTGCATTTTAGGAGAAATAAACAGAAGGTCACTGGACTAGGGTCAAGATTTAAAACACATCTGAAATTCATATAGAAATAATTTAATGGAAAATGAGGGTGATACTTCACATCAGTGGGGAAAAGATAGATTATCCTATAACTATTGAAAGAATTGGTGAGGTATTTGGGGAAAAAAATGAAGTTGGATCACAACCTAATTTCCTACACCAAAATCACTTCTGGATGAAGCAAATGTAAGAAGTGAAAAATGAGTAAAGAATGAGAAGAGACTGTTGATAAACACGTAAATGAGTAATAGACTTATCAAAGGAGGCTCAACCTTACTTATAATTTAAGAAAAACCAATCAGAGTAAAACTGTGTCTTTTTTTTTTTTTTTTTTTTTAACCTATCAAACCTAAAGGCTTCAAGACTGTCTTTATAAACACTGTGATTTGGCTGCGCTCTCTCCTTTTCTGGAAAGGTTAGCCAGCATTACCACAGCTCAGTTTTCTGTAACATCTGGGAGCCTACCTGTTCACTTTTTAGCCAGTTTCTTACTGTAGATGCCCTTTCCTATTAAAAATTTATGAGACTTGAGAAAGAAATATCTCAGCCTTTCATCCCTAGCAATCTAACTACTTAGCTAAATATATAAAGAATTTGTTTTCTGAAAAGGTATCTACTCATTGTGTTTGCGAGAGGTGGGGGGGCTGGAGGCTGTGGAGGAGGGGAAAGAATTGATTTTTGCATTACAGGCATCTGTCTGCCTGGAGGCATGTTTGAATTTCTAACCATGTGGACATTTTCATATTTTACAAGAGGTATGGCATCTAGAACAGGGTTGGTGTTAGCCATGCTCTGCCCTGAGGTGGTGAACTGGGCCTGGGATTGGGTTCAGATGGAGATACCGTCCTCTGAGAGAGCTCTTAGGGCCAGCTAGAACATGTTAGGAGAAATAGTCGTGGCATGAGAGTATTTGCAATCACCTCAAAATAATCACCTGAATGGGTTATATCAGTGGATAAAGAACTGGGATCGAAATCATAAGCAGTGTTCACAGTAAGAGTCTGGAAAAGGCATTAAAACATATTGGCTATGAGCTCAAGGGATATGACTGCATCAAGGAGGATGTTAAAGGAAATCATTTGGATTAAAAAAAAAAAAAGAGGGGAATCATTTGGGATTGAGGAAAGAAGGGAATGCTTAGCAGCAGGTCTCCAGGAGGGCTGCCATGGGCAAGTTGTGAGTTCTTTCATGGAGAGAGCTGTTCCAAACTCAGCTTGTTGTCAGGTTGCGTAAGGGAAATGAAGATAGAAATCAAGCTCTGGGCTTCATAGAGGCTATTGTAATCCTTACTTGTACTCAGTTATTAAGAGTCCCCAGACATTTGAAAAGACAAAAAAGAAATAGTTCTATATAATAAAACAACTTAAAATAGGTTGTAAAGGTACGAGTCAGCCGCCTACTTTCTTAAGAACTATTCTGGGGTAGCAGCTATTTAAAGCAGAACCAAAGCAAATCGTTTGTCACTTCTAAAGGCCACAGGACCACTTTTATTACCTTTTCGATTTGGCTCTGCTCTCTGCTTTTTTCTAAAGGTTAGCCAGATTTACCACATCTCAGCTTCCAGGAAAACTTAGGGAATCAGCCCCCTCTTTGCAGCCAGCTGATGGATTCCAGGCAACTGCTTATAGACAGCAAGACTAGAAGTGACTTTGGGATGAAGGTGGTAAAGCAACTTTGATCTGACCTTTCCTTCCTCACAGACCACCAAGTCCTCAAAGCGAATGTTTAATACCCCTGGGAAGATTTCTGGCCTCCGTTCCAAACAATTACTGAACTAATCTAAATTACACAAACACAGACCATTTATCAAGGTCAGCCTGCAACGATTTGCATATCTAGGCAAAGCGTTCCCAGTACAAAGGGTGAATCGAGGATAAGTAAAGCAGAAATGAGGTGCTGATTAGTCAAAAAAAAAAAAAAAAAAAAAAGACTCATTAAATCTCTAACAATGGGAGAGTTTGCAAATTGATTAACTGAACAGTTATTGTTTTAGTAGTACAAGGCAGAAAGGCCTTTTTCTTCTTTGTAATGACTGACCTAGTAACAGGCCCTTTTGCGAGTGACATCTGACATCAAAGGATTTTAGCATTCTTGTTGACAAATAAGGTAAAAATGGAGGAAAAAAGACTTAGCCAGCCTAGTGGAAGGGATGATGGAGAGAATACTTCCAACCCGGAGACCAGATCCTGCTCTCCCTTCCAGGCCTTATTTCCTACAGCAGTAAGCAAATTCTCTAAAACTTAGAGGCCCCAAAGGCATGGTCCTCCCATACCACACTCAGCTGATAGGTTTCTAACAACAGTGAATATCAAATAAGCCTGTCCCCAGAAGGCAAATTATGTACGATCCCATTCATATGAGGTACCTGGCGTGATCAAATTCATAGAGACAGAGAGTAGAATGGTGGTTGCCAGGGGCTGGGGCAAGGGAATGGGGAAATGTTCTGTGGGGACAGAGTTTTAGTTCTGGCAAATGAACGACCCTCTGGAGATGGATGGTGGTGAGGTTACACAACAGTGTGAATGTACTTAATGCTACTGAGCTGTTCACTCAGAACCAGTAAAGATAGTAACTTTTATGTTAATTTATCACAACTTAAAATAGGCAAAAAAGTTAAAATCAATAACATATTTATAGACAAGAGACTATTACAATGATCAGCTTTTAAAAATCCACAATTTGAGGGAGCCTGGGTGGCTCATTTGATTAAGCGTCTGCCTTTGACTCAGGTACTGATCCCAGGACCCTGGGATCGAGTGAGCTCCAGGTTGGGCTCCCTGCTCGACGGGTCATCTGCTTCTCTCTCTCCCTCTGCTCCTCCTTCCCCTTCCCCTTCTCCTTTCCATTCTCCTTTCCCCTCCCCCTTGTCCTCCTGTTCATGCCCATGGTCATGAGTTCAGAAGACTGGATGGGGTCAGGCAGGGGTCACTGGTTCTAAGTGAAAAGCTCATAGAGGTAGGGTGTCTGGCTTGGTCAATGCTGAGCACAAGAGTGACGGAGGGGGGGTAAATATTAAAGTAGATCTTATAAAATAAATAAATAAATAAATAAATAAATAAATAAATAAATAAAGTAGATCTTATAATAGTAGGTCTTATAAAGTGGTCTAATAATAGAAGTAAGTAGCAAGAAGCAGGCTTGCGTTAAAAACCACACTACAGCATTGCGGAACTATGGGTAACTTATTAATGTTACCTGAGAACTGTAAATTATGATGAAAAGCAAATGACTCCTGCTTTGCATATTTTTTTGAATTTTATTTATTTATTCATGAAAGACAGAGAGAGAGAGAGAGAGAATGAGAGGCAGAGTCACAGGTAGAGGGAGAAGCAGGCTCCATGCAGGGAGCCCGATGTGGGACTTGATCCAGAACTCCAGAATCACGACCTGAGCTGAAGGCAGACGCCCAACCACTGAGCCACCCAGGCATCCCCTGCTTTGCATATTTTTTGATATGAGACGCACTGCACAGTTTCTACATCCTCAAAGGAAAGCCAAGACAAGGAGTGTGTTCTTTACCAAGAGCAAAAGAGTTTTTACTGTTTCACAGGCATGCAACCAGCGCTGTCACACACAGGCTTCCACACCCAGAAGGGCCCTGCACTTGGCATCATGCTGTGCTGTGGCTCTCGTGAAATCTCTAATGCTCTTAGAATATGTAGCCAGACCTACTGGCATCAGTCAACATCTAACTACTGCCTCGGCTAAAATATTACGGCAAAGCAAGGAGGTGGATTCACAAGCCTAATTTGGGCAGATAAGAAATATTTTTAAAAGGACTTGGGAAAAAAAATAAAATAAAATAAAAGGACTTGGGGTTGGTACAGACCACCCAGAGGGTGGGAACCTGGTAGAATCAAAGAAGGAACATAGATAAGGCAACATCTAAGCATGCCTGTCGGTAAACTGCTGGGGACAGAGTTCTGTGGTCAGCCAGTGTCACTACACCGTCATAAAATTGCGTATCCACATTGTCTCTACCTTTCTACTCATGCCATCATTGCCGCATGGAGGAGATCCTGGTTAGGAAAAGGCCAAGGCTCTCTGTCTTCTGTTCCTGAATGTGTTGGCTTAGGATTGCAGGTGTCTCCTACACCTCCCACCTGGATGTCTTATTGCTTAGGGTAAACCCAGAGTGGGGTGCATGAGACCAGTCATCAGGCATAGACCAGAGAATTCAACTAACTGGGAACTGGGAAGGGGAATGGGACTGCTGAGCTCCAGATTAAGATTTAGGGGCCGAAAGGAGAGAGTAGGACTCCTTGGGTGGAATGGCCTGATAACAAAGAAAGATCAATCCACTAAGAAGGACTGTTGTCTAAGCCGTGTTGTCTGAGCTGAGGTGTCTGGAGGGAATCTCAAGGGAATTACGTTACTTCTGAATTTGGCTTCACTTCGCCAGCTCCCGTTTGTTCAATGCATACTCCCATCAGTCCCTTGTAGGGAAAGAGTGGCACCCCGATGGCATTCTGGCCTGAATTCAGTTTCTGGAACAGTCATGTAGTAGATGGGACACCTTGAGTAGGTTACTTTACTCTCTGAGTTTACATTTTCTTGTTTTATAAAACAGAGGAAACATATATTCATAATGTTACTGTGCAGATGAAATATGTCAAGGATAGAACACAAAATATATCCTAAATGACTTATATCCATTATTAATACCATCAGTTTTATGGTTATTATTCAGCTAGCGGAGGGCTAAAGATCCACCAAACAAAGGAGCACAGATGTCTGTAGGGATTAAGGTGAATAGAAAGATAATTGCTATTCCTTTACACGGTCAACATGCCATTATTTATTTATTTTCTGATTGTTATTGTTTTGTGTGTACAGATGTAGTTAATTATGCATTTTAAAACTGAAAATACACTTAAATAGCCTTGCTACTGTTAAGATTCTCTTTTATGTGGCTATGCAAATAAGATGATAATTAGGCAGTGTAACTCCTTATCCTCTACTAAGATTATTCATTTCATTTCTAGGGAAACAATATTTGAGAGCTAAAAGATCTACTAAAGTTTCCCCTTTAACAAATGAAGAAATCGAAATCTGTGAAACTGTGTCATTTATTTATTTATTTATTTATTTATTTATTTATTTATTTGAAACTGTGTCTTTTAAAGTATTGGACTATTTCCCCCTAAAATTTGATCAGCTCAGTGAAAATTATTTTATTTTATTTTCATTTGGTTATCTTTAAATACGTTAACTGAAATCATTTCGATCTAAGTCTTAGCGGAAAGCAAGACTTTAATTATTTGTTCCCACTGCTCTCCTCTTAGCACGTTCCTGAAATGATTATTTTGGACAAATGCTTGGTAGCACATTTCATTGATAAATGGCATGTTGCTTTAGTAACGGTTGTATCACTTGCAGTATTCTATAAGCGTGGATCTAAATTAATTCACCTGCACAACTTTTCATTCCTGCATAATAATGCCTATGCTGTGTCCGTCATTCATAAAACAGGTAAGTGGGGTTGTCTGTCATTCGGCTTCAGAATAGAGCGTAGTTGTTCAGAATCTCTGCTCCCAAGTCCATGGACAATGTGCAGCTCATAGAGTGCATACAAGTCTCTCTCTCTCTCTCTCTCTCTCTCTCTCTCCTTCCTTATCTTAATAGTAAAAGCACTCAGTCAATTTATCTCCTAGACCCTTGCACACACTGCGATCGCTAGGTCTGAGGCAGCAGGACACGCTCTGTTCCTTGTTTCACAGACTGTCACTTCAGCATATGTTGCTGAGTTGCTCCTCGTTGTCAAATGCAGCCTGACCAATTCCCTTCAGAACACAGTTTGACTCAGCAGAGTGATTTCAGAGTCGAGTGCTTACTCTGTGGTTGACAATCTATGTGGATTTTAACTGATGAGTTTTCCAACACGGGGGAAAAGATGCCATCGGCCAGATAGAAGTAAACTCCTCAGCTCACTGAAGGGGCATAAAGGCAGTCCCTTTGCAAGTGGTTGTATGAAGTAAGCATATCATTGAAAATAATGCCCCTCTGAGGGCATGTGAGAAGAAATCATTTTTCAGTGCCAATGAATTAATGTTTTCTTTTTTCTGATACGGACATTGATTTGCTCTTTGTTTAGGTAATTCAGTAAAATTTATTTGTAAACCTTCTCCATCTTGGTTTTTATCCAATCTGTCTTTATACACACACACACACACACACACACACACCCCTTCCATTGTGTAATCTTGCAATTAAATCATTACTACCTATCCCATGATCTTTTTATTCCATGGCAAATAGTCTTCGAAGTTAAAAGTTTGACATTTTTCCCACAGGTAACAGATTCTGGAAGGGTTTTAAAAGCCATTCATTTTAAACCTCTTCTTAGGCTACAAAGATGTAGAAATAAATGTGAGCTCCAGAAAATTCACAGCCTGTGAAGAACCATAAACATCTCAGGTGTATTCCCAAGAATACTCTTGGGTTAAGGGCACTTAAATTTTAAATTTACAAAGGAAAAGAGTGTTTTCTGTGAATTATTCCTACTTTTCAACATAACCTCATAGTTTCGAGAGTGTTCTTGTGTCTTGTTATGTAGGAAAGTCTTTCACATCATAAACCACAAATCTTCCATATATAAGCGCAACAGAGCTGTGGAGACACAATCATCAAGATAATTAATTTTCTTCTATCTAGCTCTGTTCCCAAAAGAATTTAAGGTGGTAGCATATCTTCAAGTAAGATATTTACTTCCCTCTTAGGGAACGGGCATTTTACTTAATAATAATGGTGATTACTTTCCCATTTTTAGTATTTTTTAAAATTTTAATTCCGCTGTAGTTAATGTACAGTGTTATATTTGTTTCAGGTGTATAATATGGTGATTCAACCGTTCCACATATTACTAAGTGCTCATCAAGACAAGTGTACTCTCAATTTCACCCATTTGCCAGCTACTTTCCCTCTGGTAACCATCTGTTTGTTCTCTGTAGTTAAGATTCTGTTTTCCTGTTTCTCTCTCTTTTTCTTCTTTTGTTTTCCTCCCCCCCCCCTTTTTTCATTGATTGTATTTCTTAAATTCCATACGAGTGAAATCATATGGTATTTGTCTTTCTCTGACTGGCTTATTTTGTTTGTCATTGTACTGTCTAGACTGACCCATGTTGCTGCAAATGGCAAGATTTCATTCCTTTTTATGGCCAAATATATTTATACACGTTTACACACACCACCTCTTCTTTATCTATTCATCTGTTGATGGACATCTGCGCTGCTTCCATTGTTTGGCCATTGTAAATAATGCTGCAAAAAAAACACAAGAGTGAATATATTCTTTCAAATTAGGGCAGCCCAGGTGGCTCAGCGGTTTAGCGCCACCTTCAGCTCAAAGCCTGATCCTGGAGACCCGGGTCAAGTCCCATGTCGGGCTTCCTGCATGGAACCTGCTTCTCCAACTCTGCCTGTGTCTCTGTCTCTTTGTCTCTGTCTCTCTGTCTCTCATGAATAAATAAATAAAATATTAAAAAAACACACAAATTAATGTTTGCATACTCTTTGGGTAAATACCAAGTAGTATGATTCCTAGATCATAAGGTAGTTCCACCTTTCAATTTTTTGAGGAGCCTCCATACTGTTTTCCAGAGTAGCCACACCAGTTTGCATTCCCACAAACAATACATGAGGGTTCCCCTTTCTCCACATCCACTTAAGAAGCAGTAAGTGTTGGCGAGTGCTTCTTAAGTTTTAGATTTTAGCCATTTTTACAGGTGTGAGATGATACCTCTTTGTAGTTATGATTTGTGTTTCCCTGATGATGAGTGATATTGAGCGTCTTTTCATGTGTCTGTTGGCCATCTGGATGTCTTCTTTGGGGAAATATCTGTTCATGTCTTCTGCCCATTTTTTAATTGGATTATTTGGGGGGAGTTGGTGTTGAGTTGTATAAATTCTTTATATATTTTGGATACTAGCCCTTTATCAGATATGTCATGTGCAAATATCTTCTCCCATTCAATAGGTTGACTTTTTGTTTTGATTGTTTCCTTTTATCAAAAATTTATTTTTGCTTTTGTTTCCATTGTCTCAGGAAAAATATTTAGAGAGAAGTTGCTGGGGCCAATGACAGAAAAATTACTGCCTGTGCTCTTTTCTAGAATTTTTATGATTTCAGGTCTCCATTTTGAGTTTATTTTTATATATGGTGTAAGAAAGTGATCCAGCTTCATTCTTTTGCATGTAGCTGCCAAATAGAGGTGATTTTCTTACAAGAGTTAGCAATCATGGGATCAAAGTGAGAAGACAACATTTTTAAACACTCAGAGAAACAGCCAAAGACCATTAACTGTCCTCTATCATCAGAATTTTTCCTGCAAATGTTTCTTTACCCAGCTTTTACAGCAATGGTTTCAAATTGGGCTGCACATTAGAATTTCCTGAGCTTTTAAAAAAAATACCTATATCTGAGTCTCACTATAGAGCAATTGAAAAAGCTCTGCATGGATGGAACCCAGTGAGTCAGGACTGAACACCATTGGTTTGGAGGGGTTTGTTTATACTCTAGTTAGTGTCATGCACAAATAGTGACTCATGGAGTGATAGAAAGTACTTGATTTAGCTTCCAGTTGGAATCCTACTTGGGCATTGTGATTAAAAAAAGAAGAGGAAACTTTGGGAATAGATGGTGTTTCACTTCAAGAGATTATAGGAACTGTTTTTACTGAGATTATCTAAAAGCAGAAACACTAACACCAAGAACATCCTGGAAATTATGAATGGAATACATCAGATAATGAGTTGTTAGTGCCCAGTAGGTGATGGCATCAATTACTGTAGTTTCAAGGTTGTACATCTGAAACTAATATCACACTGTATATTAATTATGCTGGAATTAAAATAAGATACAATAAAATAATCTTACTGTAACTTTAAAACTTTTTTTGTGCGTCTATCTCAAATTTTTTCTTAAATTTTCTTTGGAGTTAATGCTAAACCCTGTTATATTGAAAAGAACACGGGACTTTGTTTTACTAGTGGTTTTGTTGTTGTTGTTGTTGTCGTCGTTGTTGTTGTTATTTTGTCTTTGGATTAGGAACCGGGGCATTTGTACCTTTGGGGTAGAGTATCCTGATGGCTGGAGGATCAAACTAAGAGAACCCCAAGGCATAGATGGGACCTTCAGGGTAAAGACTTGGGGCCAATAAAATGGAGTTCTTCTCCCACCGGCATTTATTTTTTTCTACAAAGCTGACTCTTTTCTTATCCTTCAAGAGTATTTTGTTGTTGATGTTAGAGAGCTGATTCCTTTATACCCTAGCCTGTAACTCCAGGTTTAGAGTCCTGTTCCAATGAGATAATTAAAGCAACATTCTTGGTTGAAAGTCTTTCCCACTCACAATGAGTACTGAAATGATATTATTATTATTATTATTATTATTATTATTATTATTGTTATTATTATTATTATTATTATCAATTAAGCATAGATTTTTAACAGAGATCCACGGGTACAGGAGTTCGAACAAACAGTATTTTTTCTTCTCTTAAAATACTACAGACTGATATCAATGATACATCTTATCATTTTCTAAGGCTTAGGTCATAAAGTATGATGTAATGTGTAGTGTAGCTTTAGACTTTTGCAAACCTACATTTAATTTTTTTTTTCTGTGAAAGGCAATAGATAATAGATCAATTTAACACATTCTCTGGGGCTTCTGTTACATGAATTATTTTCTATTGTTTAAACAAACAATAAGGAAATTTCTTCATTGCAACCACATATTAAAAGAAAGCCACCCATTCAGTAGAAGATGGACAAGGTGGTTATTTTAACCTCTATGAAAACTTGAATCAAGTTGTTTGGGTGCTCTAGCAGAATTCATAATGGAGGAAATTAGGCTCCTCCAGTGCGTGTTGGCTTAAGCAGTACAGCTGCTCCTCTGCGAGTGCTTGTGCTCTCCCTCCATTATGAATCACACCATGGCGATTGACATTCTTGTCAGATCAACCCCAGAGTGCTGCTTGCTGGTCTGTGTCACTCCGTGTGAGAATACATTCTGGAATCTGCATTTTTGGTTCCTGGAGAAATGCTGAACATTCTTTTGGAAGTAGCACCTTTTCTCCCCAAGGGCTTAATCTGTTAATTTTTCCTAATTTAGAAAAACGCAGCTGCTTTGTGGAATAGATTCACTGACTCTCACTCACTCACCCATTCTTTCCACAGTTTCTATATTCTCTTATTATGTTCTCCACACTGTATCAGGTGCTAAGAACATAAAAAGATGAATAAGACATAGTGTCTGCCTTCAAGTTATTAAGGAGAAAGACAAAATCGGCAGGCTTGCCATGTGCAGAGGACACCTAATTCAACCAGAAGCTAAGATGGCATCCCAGGAAGGTCAGGATGATCTCTTCAACTGCCTACTTAAGGAAATGAAATACAGGATGGGTAGAAAAAGCCAATGAATGGGTTGTGTTTTCCCCTGACCCATTCCTTATCCAAAGTCTGTGTCCATAACACTGATATTTTCATTAAAATTCTCAAAATTATTTTCTATCTCCTATAAAAATAGTTTATTGCTGGGCCCAGCCTATCTTCATTAGGGAAGACTAAGCTGACATTTCTTTTTTATTCATCCAAGGCCTGCAAATAGAGTCTGATTCTGATACAAAACTCAGATGTGGGTTGCACAGGAAAAAATTAATTACATTTCGCTTTTGGCTTTTTAATAAAATTTATTTTTAAATTTACATCGAACTATTGCAGATGTCAAAATCCAAGTGAGTTATGCAATTAGAATGTAGTTTAGAGCATTTTTGACAACTTATCCCAACTGAAAACAGAACTGCTTTTAAGGTGATGATCCTGTTCTCTACACAGCATTGGCATTGGTAGATATATCGCCGTGGAATAAAAAAGCTGAAATTGCATTTCCCAGCAATTGCCCTCAGTAAAGCCTTTTTTTGCATTAGGGTCAGAGAGGAAGCTGGTGAGCAGATTTATCTTCCTTTCATTTTTATTCACTTTTCTTGCCTTTTTCTCTTTTGTTTCTTCAAGACAGACATATATGCATGGTAACTACAAGTTGTAAAAAAAAAAGCATTCACTGAAAAGAAAATAGAGTGCTTTTAATTTGGGAAACAATTTTTAGTAGTATTAAACTATAAAGAGAATTAGTCATAAGAAGAAATTTTATGTTTTCTCAATTCTTTTGAAAATTCCATGCAGAACCATAATCATTGGGAAAAGAATGCAATTAGAATTAATCTGGCCAGCATACTTCTATTATATAACTTTTTATTAGTATTAAAAATAATAAAATCAGCAGACCCAAAGTAAATGAATATACGGTGCTGTTATTATTATTATTTCCAAAGGCTGAGGTAACTAAAATTTCATGCATGATGTTGTAAAAATTAAATGGTGCACAATAAACTGAAAAATGAGTTTTTCTTATACAAGTTGACCTTTTCAGCTCTGTGTACTTGTTTAGAAATCTATCTCTTTTCTGGTTGATATTACTTTAGAATGATCAAATTTCTGTTTGAATTTAATAGTGAGACAGTGTTTTGAGTTTCTCAGAATGTAAGTCTGAGACATGAAGAGATTTAGTTCTGTTTGATTTGACAATTTCTTTTCATTGGCTTTTGGAAGTTATGTAGACTCTGTTCTGGTTATTCCACTTGAGATGTATGGCATTACCCATAATCACCCAATCTGTATTTACCTTGGGTCAGATATGATCAAATATGTATGGAGAGCCCTAGGAGATTGGCCTGTCAAGATTCCATTTGCATGATGGACTGAACTGTATTTTGGGAAATAATCCATCCTACAGGAATAGAAAGTTGACATAGAGAAGCTTGATAGAAGTAGCCTATATATAGCCCCAGAAGACTGAGGTGCCTAGTATGGGAAGAATGAGGATGGATCAGCCTAGTACTGGAACCAGAGGAGAAGCAGAACAGGAAAACTCCTTGGCAATAGTCAGCTGGAGGCAAAATCAGCAGTTCTAACAGTGGAAAGAGAGGTTAATTAGAATCCTCAGTGGCTTTCCAGTATTTTCCCAACAGGTTCATGGACATTATCCTCTGTAGTCGATATCTGTTGTGAGTCAGAAAAGAAAAAATAAAGGAAAAGGCAGATGCTCCTTGGTAAAGAAAGAACCAGCTTATGTGTATTTGTGACAGCTACTGGTTGACTTCCCGGTGTAATGGGCGGGGTGTATGCGTGGGGTGGAGAGGCAATTTTTTAAGACTATGCAGTCTTGGAATCCTTTAAGTTACTCTTCCTCTAGAGGGTATCTTAGGAAAGATAAATTTGTGTGCTAGGATAAGAAAAGAATCACAAATTATGAGATTACATGTAAAATAGCTAAACAAGAACAGCACTTATCAAACCACAACTAAACTAAACCCAAATGCAAAATTATAAAAGAGCAAAATATAGTTAAATTAAGTTCCTTGCATCTGCTTAACATTTATGTTACTATCTTTTGGAAGAGTTCATGGTGTCAATAGCATCTTAGGAAAAAATAACAGAATTAAAAGAATAAGAGGGAGGGGTGCCTGGGTGTCTCAGTCTGTTAAGCATCTGACTCTTAATTTCGGCTCAGGTTGTGATCTCAGGATTGTGAGTTTGAGCCCCACATAGAGTTCCACACAGAGTCTGTCCCTCCTCCTCCACTCCTCCCCTTGCTCTCTCTCTCAAATAAATAAATAAACAAAATCTTCTTAAAAAGAAAAAAGAATGAGAGCAATCACAGTACTGCCTCATTAGGCATTCCACTGAGCTCCTCTAAACTATTTTTGTTCTATTTTTTTTATTTAGAATATTTTTTCCAGTATATTTCCAGCTCTGACTTCATCTCCAAGCTGCAGATCCATTTCCAGTTGTCTTCTGGACATCGCTACTTCAGTATCCTTTAGGAACTGTGTACTTAACAGCACTTATTCTGTTGCCTTACCATTCTTCCCCAAGTTCCTCTCCCTCCTATGTTTTGTTGTTGTGGATGTGCTTGTGGTTGTAGTTAATGATGTCACTATCCATTCAGCTCTCCAGTGAGGAGGAGAATAGATTCACCTTTTGCTTCTCCCACTCCTTTTGTCCTCATATCCAATATACTGACATCAGTGGCATTATTAATTTCTCAAATCTCATTCCTGTCTTCCTACCCATGGACTGTAGGCCCTCATCATGTCTTGCCCAGCTTTTGCAATAGCTTCTTGACACAAGACTCTTCCCTCTCTAGTAAAAAAATCTACCTCTGTTATTATTATAGTTATCTTCCTGAAGATAGATCTGATCATGCCGTTCCTTAGCCCGAGTCTCTGTTGGGTCCATTGCATGTGGCATAAAGTCCTGTCTTGTAAATATTGAAAATAAAGCTCTCACACACAGGCCTCTTAGTCTCATCCCTTCCACTCAGATATAGCTACAATGAACTTCTCACCTTTCCCTGCCCATTTATATCTATTCCAATGTTCTTTCACAGTTTCTTCAATTGGCAAAAATCTCAGCCAATCTTAGCATCTTTTCAACAGAGAACCAAATATCCTTGTCTGGGAAGCCTTCTGGAATGTTCTCAGGTGGGATTACTGTGTTCCTGCTTTGTGTCCCTTGGCACTTTACTCCCTACCTGCAACATAGCATTTACCATGTGTATGATAATTTACCTTTCCTAATGTCTATGTCTTCATTATACTGAGAGGTGCTCTAGGACAGAGAAGTGTCATCATGTTCTTTGTGTCCCCAGAACCTTTCAAGGAATTGACATAAGTGTGACAGACTGAATGAAGAAGCATAGTGGAAACAGCTGAGTCGGAAGGAAGACATTTAGTGTGGCTTCAGGAAGCAGGATAGGAGGACAGAGTTTGGCGAAATGTAGAGTAGAACATTTTAAGTGTCAGAGCTTCCTTTTTTTTTTTTTTTTTTTTTTTTTTCAGGAAGTAGCAAGTAACTGTTCTTTAGAAATGCTCACAGAGTGGTTGACTGCTTGTTAGAAGCTGGACAAAGGATTCATGTATAAGGTATCAGGTGGCTGTACTAAATGATTTCTTTCTTTTTCTTTTAAAGATTTTATTTATTTACTCATGAGATACACAGAGAAAGAAGCAGAGACATAGGTAGAGGGAGAAGCAGACTCTCTGCAGGAAGCATGATGCAGGACTCAATCCCAGGACCCCAGGTATCAATCACAACCTGAGCCAAAGGCAGACGTCAACCACTGAGCCACCCAGATGTCCCAAAATGATTTCTAATTCAGTAAGAAATTGAAGTATGCTTATTGGTATGAAACCCCTTAGATCATCTTAGGATTTCTAGTAATCAGTAATATCTGCCTTTTAACATTGACTTGGTAAGTTTATTTCCCATAAATAATTGGGAATGTATTCAGATGGAACTAAACAGAGAAAGGAGGAGTGATATAGTAAGTAAACACAAATGACTACTGTAATTTTTAGAATATTGCACAGTAAACCCCAGATACCCTGCTTTTAATATTGAGAACACCTGAAGATTTGTGTAGTGGTCCTCTGAGTCCAGGGAGCAACTTCCTTCACTCTGGGAATCTTCTAGTTTGGCATTAAGGGACATCGCCCGGTCTGCACTTGGAGTGAATCTAACCCTGTCTGCTTGTGCTAAATTGTAACTCTAATATCCTCTGGGTTTTTTAATAACATAAATCATTATAATGCATTGTTTTTATATAGCACCCTTCTCTAAGGAACATAAAGTGTCGCCTGGACATTATCCCATTAAATCTCACAGCACACTGGGGACATTGAGAGAACACAGGTGATATTATATCCCTTTTGAACCCGGAGCTGAAATGGAATTACTTCAACCAAAAGTAAATAAAAGTAAGATTGAATAAAAGCAAGATTTATGAGAGGATATAAGGTTAGAGTTTAAAGGAAGAAATTGACTATGTTGGAATTAGAGATTTAAAGCCAAAAAAAAAAAAGAAGAAGAAGAAGAAAGAAATTGCTTTGAGAAATGGGAAAATGACTGGAGTGTGCACATAAATATTTGTATTTGCATGTACAAAACTAAAATAATATATGAATACTTCAAAAATTTGAAAAGCAAGGGATTTTTAAACCATCTGTAATTTTACCTCAGTAACAGAACAAATTTGGTGTATTATCTCCATGTGTTTTGCTAGTTTTTATTTTGTTTACTGTGTGTCTGCAAGATTCCACTTGAATTATAGTGTATATTCAATTTTGTATTATGTGCTTTTTGCTTAACAATGTATCATAAAGTTTGCATAATTATAATTCTGAGGAGCTATATAATTTTCTGTGGAATGATATACTATAATTTGTTTCCCTCTTCTATCACAGGGTTGTTTTCACTTTTTCACCTTAATAAATAACAATACAGTGAAATCTATCTTTATGCATAAGGATTTTTCTTTTTGTAAATTATTTCCTTAGTACAGAAAATTTCTGGATGTAGAATTATCAGATTAATATGGATGTGTAAGTACATTAAAACATGACTGCATAAACATGCTCCCAGATTAACACGTAAATGACAAAAAGAAATAATAAGAAAATAACTTTATCTAAAGACCAACTGCATTTAGAAGTTGACAAAGCAGCTATTTAAAAGTGAAAAAACAAGCAGTTTTTTTTTTTTTTGTCTATGCAGAAACATAGACTTGGCTTGCTCTTATTTTCCATCACATTCTCATTTAATTCAATTACTTTGACAGTGTGAAACCAGATTTTAAAACGTAGTTGAATCTTATAGAAAACACAAATTCAGACCAGATGTAGAAAAGTAGATTTACTGAAACAGAATACAATTTCTCCACACTCTTAATTTTAATGTACATGGTTGAATGTTCTCCGTAAATAATTAAGAAAGTGTGGGAAGTCCTGTATCAAAAAGGTAAAAGAGATTGTGAAGGTTTCTTATTATTTCTATAGGCATTGCGGAAAATATGTGTGTAACTGTTTTCTGTGGCGAGTTGTTATATGCTTATCTGATTTATGCCATAGTCGTTTACCAAAGTAATTACCTCAAGAGTCAAGGATAAAAAATATTGGCTTTGGTTAAAGTAAACATTAAAAAATATTGATGTGTGATGTAAATACTGACCAAAGAAACTGCCTGGCTAATGTTACTCCAAATGGCAATCAATCTAAAGGATGACTGGAGTTTGAAGTCAATACCAGCTTAAATATGAATAAGACATGCAGCCTTAACCATGGACTTGGGGATCTTGATTTTTTTAATCACTTTTCTCAATAATATTCTTACTGATCTTAAGACATATGCCCATTTGTATCTGTTTTATGGTTGAAAGCAATGTTGCAAATTGCCTCAGGTTGAAGTGGGCCGCAAAAAAACATTTCTGCTAGCTCCCAGAAATGTTGCATTTCCCATTCTTATTGTTTAGCAATGGTATTCAAATGATATGCACTGAGCATTGTGGCAGTTTCTATAGGTTGCATTTTCTATTTTACTACATATTCTGGTAAGCAGGGTCTATCTTGGGGAAAATAGGGCTGAAGTCAAAATGTTATAAGAAAAAAAAATGGATCTGTAAGATAATCTTTACATAACCCGAACGTAGATAAACCAGAGTTAACTGGGAAAAGCTCATTTGTTCTGTGTTTAAAGCCAAAAACTCCACAAATCATAGCAAAGGCAAGTACGGTATACGGCTACCTCCGATTCCTACAGCATGGTGATGACCTACATATTCTCAACAGCCTATGGTCACTGTGAATACTGAAGGAAGAAAATGAGTGGTTAACTTACTCATTCACTCATGGTTTGAATGAGGGACTCCTTTTCCAATAGGTCTGTGGGAAACCTGCCAGATGCCTGTGTTGCAGCGCTTTCACATCACCCTATGAGTACTGCTTAACTTGTTTACCTCCTCTGTTAAAGAGAAGTTTCTTGGAGGCAGGAAGTTTGATTCATGTCTTTGGTACTCACGGTCTTGTACAATTTCTGGCAAATTGTAAGCACCTAGTAAATATTGGTGAATTATGAAACAATTGAATTTTTTTTTTTTTTACTTCCTGCTATGTACTCAGCATTGTGCTGAGGATGGGTGTACCATTAAGGAGCATCAATCAACACATAAATATGAAAAGCTGATGAACATCATGCAATAGTTTATCATAGAGCTATAACAGAAGATCCCTTGGTGCTAGCACTGAGGAAAATAGCCCAAAAGAGTTACATATACCAAAACTGTGATGTCGTGATTGTTAGGTGAATGACAGATGGGCATGATCATACAATTTAACCCAGAAGTACCAAGGTCTGCTTCCACCATTATTTGATTCTTGTCCAATTCAACTACTAGACTCTAAGTTCCAAGAAGTCAGTGGTTTTGTTCACCATTGTATTCCTAGGACCTAGGAGAGTACGTGGCATAAAGTAGATAATTGAGGACTCGCTTTGCTCAGTATTCTCTGTTGTTTGAATGGTTGGATCATTCCCATCCTCAGTTGTCAGCACAGGTGCCACCTCTACCTAGATGCCTCCTCAAGTGCCCTCCTTGTTATTCTCTTTCTCAGTCCCTAATTTACTTCCTTTGCAACAATTATTACCACTTATTTAACTCACTAGTTCTTTTATCTTTGTTCCCACTAGACTTAAGCTACTTGATGGTAGGGAAGTCCCCATCAAACTAGATGTTGATCTAGTTTGGCCCCTGTGGCATCCATAGCATGTATCACAGCACCTGGTCCTTTCACTGGAGAGGTTCCATACTCATAGAGATCTTTTCTAGCCTATCTAAAGTAGCTTCTGCCAACCAATCATCCTGGTTTATTTTCTCTTTAGTACTAACCATTTTTCTGAAATTAGTCTGCTTATATTCTTATCCTGCATTCAAACTGTAAACTCACGAAGGCAGAGCCTGGAATCCAGTTTACCTGGTTCACTGAGATATCACCAGTGCTTAGAAGAATGGCTGACACCAACAAATGTTGGGTGTATAAATATTTAACAAATAAAAGATTGGCATAAGAAGAAAAGACAGGATAAATGGTCTTTTAAAAAGGCAAGGAAAAGAAATTAGCTAATAGCCAGGAAAGCAAATAAGTATTAGCTTAGAAATTGGTGGTAGGGCAGCCCCGGTGGCTCAATGGTTTAGTGCCACCTTTGGCCCCGGGGTGTGATCCTGGTGACCTAGGATCGAGTCCCACGTTGGGCTCCCTGCATGGAGCCTGCTTCTCCCTCTGCCTGGGTCTCTGCCTCTCTCTCTCTCTCTCTCTCTCCCTCTCTCTCTCTCTCGCTGTCTCTCATGAATAAATAAATAAAATCTTAAAAAAAAAAGTAATAGTGATGGTAGAAGCAAGATCTAGTTTCAGTAGAAAATAATAACTGAAAAGAAAATAATAACTGGAGATCAGGGTAGCTGTGAGTATGGAGAAGAAACCAACAGTTTGGGCAAACATCTCTATACAATTTAGTAGTTTCTTTTAGGGCTTGATGAGAGAGACAAAATAAACTATGGTTAAACCAAGATGGAAATAGGTCATTTTGAGCCAGGACAAGCTCAGTTCCTATTCGCTTTCATGAGTGCAGCAGAAAGAACACTAGACGGGGCTGGATAGACCCTGCATGTGGTTCCTACTCTCACTTATTAGATATATTATATTGGGGAAGTCAGGCACCTTTCTCTGGACCACAGTTTCCACAATTGAAAAATGGGGAAAATAAAAACCTCCCTCATAGAATTCTTTTAAAATAAGGAAATGTATGTAAACAGCTATGGTTAGTGCAGAGATTATTTCATTTCTCTCATTAAACGGTGGTTGTTGTCTATAACTGTTCATCAGTTATAGTGCCTGGCTAGAGGGGTGGCAAGCAGTCTATTTAATAATATTAGTAAATGGAAATTTATTTCCTTTCCCTGAAATAACTTTAGAGGACATCTCTTTATTTTGGATCATTACATAAGTAACCTATTGACCAAATAATTGTCAATGAGAACATGCTGAAGGATAAACCATTGACTTGAAAAGGAAAAATATGTTAAATTGTTAATTGTGATATTTATTCTTTCACACTGTATGTGATCAAGGCTCAGGAAGTACAAATGAAGAAATCTTTCCAAAAAAAAAAAAAAAATCTTTCACTGATTCTGAGTTAATTAGCATAACTTGCAGGTGCTTTTCATTAAAACACCTCAACATTGTTCATATGTATTGTTCCCAAAGAAGAGATTTAAAGTACCCATTTCTGGGTAAAACAATCATGTGTCTGTATTAAAAGGCAAATGATATGTGATGAGTTGAAATTTTTAGTCTCTGTGTATCACTGTTAAAGAGTAGATTTGCTATTTAAAAGAAAAAAGCAGTATTAAAAGTATAGGTATCTGATTTGGAATTGAGATGGAGTTCAGTCAGCAAATCACATCTTTGTGAAACAACTTGGAAACTTTATTCAGAAAATTAATTTCTGAGTATGGTCTATCACCTGAATGGTTTCATAATGATGTTGATTTGCCAACTTTTTCTTTAGTGAGAGGTAATGAATCAAGTGTACTTGGGTTTATATAAGAAAAATAACATATTAATTGATTTATGTATGTATTTTGCACATATCCATAAAGCAAAGCCTTTGGCAACTGGCAAATATAATAATTTCACATTTACCTATGACTCACCAAGTATAATCCAATGCTTGAAGGCAAATTTTTATGTTTTTATGTTTAGTTTTTATGATTGCTTTCAGATAGCTTTTCTATGCATTAAAAGTCAATTTTCAGAACCATAGGCTTACCAATTTTTATGAATAACAATTTTATGAGATATTATGCTGAGGTAGCATAAAGTTATTTTCTGATAACTTTTAACACCTTCCCCAAGTCCACTGTTACTTTGTTTCTACCTATGCTCAAGGATATTGCTTGGAACTTTTCTAAATATGACACATTTCATTAGAAATCTGATATATTACACAGAGATATGAAGCTTCAATCTCACAACATTACGATGTGCTTGTTAACGTTGATTACATTGGCATTCCATTTAAGATCAAATATCAAAAAGGGCTTTGAAATAAAATTATTAATAATGTTATATTTATGGAAATTGTGCCGTCTACTGATCATAATCATGAACAAGAAGCGTTAATCCATGAAGGGGGTTCCCAGTAACACAATAACTTGAAACAGCTCATCAACACAGAGAACAAGGACAACCTGAGATAAAATACAATAAATAGTTTGTCAGATTGCTATGCAAAAAATAATATTATTGTCCTTATAGTTCTCTTTCTTGTGTTTTTGCTCTGTCTCATCACCTACATAGTATAAAATTTTATCACTTAATGATATGCACAGACACAATATGTTAGGAGCACAAATCTTACCTTCATACAAGTTCCAAAGAAACAGAAAAGTTGTCTTTTTAGGAAGTTGCGAAGTTTGATAGCCATCACTAGTGGGCACTAAATCATGCTCAAATCCATCCTGTTTTCCCATGCAATGATATAGGAGTCTGCCACCGGAGTGCCTAAGCATGATGAAAAATAGCCTCAGGTGAGAAAACCGAAGTGCAAAGAAGTTGGAGAGATAGTATTCATTACTAGAAATATTCCAAGTTTAGAGCCAAATCTATGCATTGGCAATAAAAATTCTAAGATGGTCATAAACCATCTAGAGTTAAATGCGCATCTCAGCCTGCATATTTTGCAGGCTTTGTCAATGACTTGCAGGATAATCATAGACCCACTGCCATGCCTTTACTTTGCAATGGAAGTAAGGTAGCAAAATAATTCTGGGAAAATATTATTTCAAGATAAGCTGCAACATACCATTAAGAGGAAGCTTTTCATTACAAATACGGGTTAGCATCAAACGGAAACACATATTGGCATGACTGTTGGCTTTTAGGTGGGAAGATAATTGTGACATTAAAGCCTGAATGGAAAAAAAAAAGTCATGGAAAAGCTTCATATGCTGTACAAAAATGACTTTAGTACAAATCTTTTTGGTACTAGCTGTGCAGCATTGGGGAAGCTACTTGACTTCTCTCCGAGCCTGTTTACTTCCATATAAAATGAAAAAAAGCCCACCTACCATATATATTTGCAGGTGGTTTACAGTGGATCAAATGCTTGGCATAAAGTAAGTTTGTGACCAATGTTGGTTTTCTTAGTCTGAATAGAATATGAAAATATAGTTGATCTCCTCAATAGGTGTTTTCTTTCTCCTAAATAGAGCTCCCAGTTAGGGGGATGTAATGAAATATATTGACCAGTTACCGATTAAATTTCATCTGGTCTCTCTCTGCCACCAATCTGTTGGGTAACATGGGTGGAATCTTGTAACCTCACTGACTCTCATTGCCTAGAACTGTAAAAGAGCTGAACCTATTTCTTTATTTATTACTGCCATCTGATATATTTTGAGAATAGATGATTTGCATATAGGGGGCATTGAATAAGTGCTGAATTAGTTGAATAATAAGGTGATGCATTCTATGGGGGACTTGAATGTGCCATTGAGAACTTCTGCAAGAAATGTAGACTTACCATTCACTCTATTAGTGCTACGTGGAATCTAAAAGCCAAGCTCACTGCCACCATCTCCAGTTTCTCTGGATGGATTATGTCAATATAAAGACAGGCAATTACTAACATGCATCTAAGTCTTCTTTACCCCAGCATGTAAACTTGTTCTCCAAAAGGATCCTGAGGGGGTGAATATCTCTCCCATAGGTGGCTAACAAGGAAAACAAGATATTTTAGGTTTTTCTTGGCCACTGACCTTTGGACTAACAGTAGTTTCAAAAAATATTTCAATTCGCTGAGGGTCTAATTCTCAAACAGTAAAATGCATTTTATTCCTTCCATCCCTCTACTCTGCCCCTACATATCTTGTTTTCCTAGTCTTTGCTCTCTTACTTGAAGGTTGATAATTTGTCCCTAGAGCTCAGAGGATGAACATTCTTGACCTAAAACTCATCGAAGAAAGGCCTGGAAAGTCTGACAGTTCAAATCTATTGCTCTAAAGGTTTTACCTCCTGTTCCTGTTATCATTGGGTGGTCCATGGGAGTCAGAGGCAGAGACTCTGTGATTGCTCCAGAATCTGAAGTCTTTACTGACAGATAAAACCAAAGGAAACAACCACACTAGGTACAGAGCAGCAAGGATCTGGCTTATTGTCTCTAAAAGCCTGCTACGTTCAAGACACAATGAACTTGGCCCAGTGTTGCTTTGTTTTGTTCTGTTCTTCAGGAAACCATATATTTCAACTTTACAGACAGAGATGATTATAATATTTATCAACTGGCACAGCAGAGGAACTGACCCAGTAAACAACCAGAATATCCATACTGGTGGATATCAGATTTTAACATCCTCTTAAAACATAAAAAGGGAATCTCAGGTCTCAGATTTTCTTATTCTACCAAAATTCAATTTATTTTACACTAACAAAATGTATTTGAAATTAGTATCATCATAATTTCTTAGCAGCTACTGATTCTTTATCCCGTTCCCACTAGTAAAAATTCCTCGTAAGAGTTCCATATTATTGCCTCTACTTCTCACCTCCCATTTTCTTTTTAACAGACTGCAGTCAGGCTTCTTTTGTCCAAATATCATCTTCCTCTAGAACTCAGAAGGTCCTATTGTGATCATCAATCCTCATATTGCCAAGTATTATAGTTAATTTTCAGCCTTCCTACTTAGTATTTTAGGTGCATTCAAGATAATCACTACTTCCTATTTGAAACACTTTTCTACCTGGCTTCTAGGATGCTCTTTTTTTTTTTTTTTTAAGATTTTATTTATTTATTCATGAGATACAGAGCGGGGGTGGGGGTGGTGGGCAAAGACACAGGCAAAGGGAGAAGCAGGCTCCATGCAGGGAGCCTGATGTGGGGACTAGATCCGGGGACTGCAGGATCACACCCTGGGCCAAAGGCAGGTGCTAAACTGTTCAGCCACCCAGGGATCCCCAAGGATGCTCCTTTCTCCTGTTTTTCTTATAATGTATGCCATTCCTTATGTTTTCTTAATTGTCTTCTCCTCCTCCAACTTCTAAATGTTGGAGTTTCTCGATGCTCAGTCCCTGCCATGTCTCCTCTTCTCCTGGCTTTTTATATTCCCTTTCCAGGAGATTTTACTCAGTTCTATGGCTTTAGGTCAATGCACTGGAGACTCCCATATCTTTATCTCCAGTTTTTGCCTCTCCCATAAGTTTCCCAACTTCCTACACAATACCTCCATTTGGATGTCTAAAAGTAGTGTATTTGGAATAAATCTCTGGATTTCTTACCCACTTCCCTATCTTCTACAAGTATATTGGTTCCTCGATCTTTCCTTACCCAGTTAATGCTACTGGTCATTCTAGCAACTGGTAAATTCAGAAATTCTGTTGGTAATACCTTTAAAATTCATGGAATACATGGTGATCTGAATACCTGACTACCCTTGGTTACCCACCATCATCTCACAGCTAAACTATTACAATGGTCTTCTAACTGATCTTTATTCCTCCTATAGCCAGCCCACTACACTCCACATCACTCCAACTTCTACAACCACTCCAACCTTGCTGTTTCTTGAACACAGCCATCTAATTTCCTCCATAGGGTCTTTGCATTCACTACTCCTTCCAGCTGATCTATTTCTCCTCCAGAACTTTGCAGGGCTTGGTCTTTCATATTAACTCCATACAAAGGTCACCCTCAACTAAGAACAAACTGAGGGTTGATGGAGGGAGGTAGGGGGGCTAGATGGATGATGGGTATTAAAAAGGGCTTTTGTTGTGGTAAGTATTGGGTGTTGTATGTAGGTGATGAATCACTGAATTCTACTCCTGAAACCAATATTGTGTTATATGTTAACAAATAAGATTAAAACAAAAACCAATACCAAAACAAAACAAAAAACAAAGGTCACCCTCAAAGAAGTTTGTTTGTTTTTTTATTAAACTAGCACCCACCCCTAACTCCCTGCTCTTCATTCCCAACCCTGCTGGGTTTCCTTCAGAGTACTTATTACTATTTGACATCATACTGTAATGCTGCTGATTGATCTCCCAACTAGAATATATGCTCCATTAGACATTCCTGAAAAAAATCATAGAAATGAACCCATTGCAAGAAACCCTACAGGTAATTTACCTTAACCACCCACTTGATATTTTAGATCAACCTCAAACTCTGTTATTTGTGAAGTGAACATTTTATATTGAATTACATTTACCCACTGATCTCCACTATTACTATTTTTTCCACAGAGAAAAATGACCTCAATATTAAATAAAAATTTTACCAAGGACCATAATATCTATTCTTTTGACAGCATGTAATTAATTTTTCTATATAGCCCACAGAAGAAATTAGTCATTTAGACAATTGTATGTGACCATGGCTGGCAGCTTGCATAGAGTCAGAACAGATACTGGAGCAGTGACATTTTGTACCAAATGTGCAAATACACAGAGTAAGCAAAGGACGATGTGCTATTGAACTGCAGCCAGTGTCTGAAAAATGATATAAAAGTGTGTTGTCTAACAACTTCCTTCCACTAGATTTCCCTCTTTCCTTACAAGGAGAATAGGAGTTATAACGAGCTCTCATTTAAGTAAAAAATATGCCAATTTATTATATGATTAATATTCATTCTTCTCAAGAAGTGCAAAGTCAAGTTATTTGATAACTGACAAAAGATTTCATCCAAAAGGACTTACTACTGAGTTATTACAATGCGCTTCTTTACGCCTTGCACTAACTTTGGTTGTCAGCAACTTGTCATAGGCAGGGGTTTGGTTCCTCCCTTCCCCCCACAGAGGAGTCTCTAAGATGTCAAGTACTCTCTCCTGTGTACTGGTGAATTATATTGCCCTAGTGAGGGATATTGATTTCCCATTACTCCTAGATGCCACATGATGCATTTCTAGTAGTTGTAAACACTTACAAGATTGACTTTTATTTTGTCCTTCATCATATCAGTCTGCCAAAACAGGACATCTGTTAATGGGGCCCTGTGCATTTCACCAGACACTCTTCCATCCTGGTGCTTAAAGGAATGATACTTCCAAGGAGTCTAGATATAATGAAGCTTGTTTTTAAAAACCAAATGCTCTTTTGCCAGAACCTCATAGTCAGGTCTTTTAAAAGTAACAAAAACTATACTTACTTTTCAAATCTACTCTGGGCTTGACTTATTTGCCTTTTCTACAGGCACTAAACCATTACTACTATCTCACTGGTATATATTGGCTTAAAATTAGCCCAAGAAATTCTTTTTCTTAAAGATTTTATTTTATTATTTATTCATGAGAGACAGAGAGAGAGAGAGAGAGAGAGAGAAAGAGGCAGAGACAGAAGCAGGCTCCATGCAGGGAGCCCAATGCGGGACTCAACCCCGGCTTCCTGGGATCATGACCTGAGCCAAAGGCAGATGCTCAACTGCTGAGCCACCCAGGCATCCCTAGCCTGGAAAATTCTTATTGGCTTTTGCAAGTAAAGAAGATTATTGATGAAGAAAATCTGTTAAATGGCATTCAAAATAGGTCCTTAGGGTAAATTACATTGTTTGGGCAACCACTTGAGAATTAATTGGTATTTTGAATATACAAAAACACATGAAGGAGTCAAGTTCTTTAGACATTTTAAGTAAGGGTCTGTAGCCTGACTTGGGATTTGTTTTAGTGATGGATGAAATCTGCTATCTCTACTACTTGTTGACGAAAGCCTACTTCAACCAGAAAGCTAAGATTTTTCCTTAATGATTTAAAATGTTTTAAGTAGCATATATGCCTCCTGAAAGAAAACTTCAAAATGTTATAGAATTCATTTGCCCTTGGGGGGGGGAAAAATAGTGAAGAGCAGCATATGAGAAAAAGGTATTTGTTAAAGGGCATCTGAGTAACCTCCTGCTATTTCTCTTTTATGCATCACTCCCATTTATTACAGGGCATCTCTAATAGTTGGGCTTGCCTTCTTCCAGCCATCACCCACTGTGGGAAATGACCCCCACCCGCTTTGTTTAATCACATGTTGGTTTACATTCTCTTTTTTGTTATCAGACTAGATTGGACGTGTCTCATGAGTTTCTTTAATTTACTAAATGTAAATATGGTAACTTAAAACGGTGTCTTGGATCATCCCAAAACACATTTTTAGTAACTTTCCAAACACTAGCTCATCTCACAATATTTACATTTGACCACTTGCTTTCTGTAAGTATCCATGGTCTCTTCTCTTAGACCTTTGGCAAATGGTTTAATATCTGGGTTACTCTCCATATGATTGCAGTATACCTAGCTTATAGGGAGGAAATCAATTTTTTTTCATAATAATGTGTCTCAGGTTGATGTGTAACATTATTTACGAAAACAAGTACTTGTTGTGTTGCCTCTGTTTACCCAAATACATTCTGTGTTGCCATTTACACGAAACCAAAAAGGAATTGTTGTGCATGTTTAACTTCCAGAGAGTTACATTCAACAAGTTTTTGAGTTCTTACTATATATTGAGCACTATTTCAGGTCTGGAGAAAACACCAGTGAACAAAGTAGGAAAAACTTCTGTAAAATCTCTGGAGCTTACATTCCAGTGGGAGAGGCAGGCAGAGAACAAACAAATAAGCAAAATCTACTATATGTCAAGGTTTTCAAGGATTTACTCAGCCAAGTGATACCATGGCAATTTTGCCAATTAGAAGAAGGATAGGGTTGCTGAAAGAAATGAGACACTCGAGGTTCTTATTAGGAAACAAAAATATCACTGAGAGCATGAGTACAATTCTTCAGGCCACCATGGCTCACTGTTACCTAAAATCCTGTTTCTAGGACACTGCTTATGTAGAAAGGCTATGGACAGTTACAAGCTGGAGAAATTTTTGGTGAACTGATGTTCTGATATTCATGGGACTAAATTTGTTTTTGAAATACGAGGAGAGATAGAGATTAACAAAGAGAAAACAAAGCATATCTGTAAAGTTAGCTTTTGAAATCATTTTAAGCTTAATAATCTAATGCATCTAAAGAGGAGTTACATAAATTATTACATTGACAAATGTATTAACATATAAGAGTGTATTATTGGTTCTATTCTAAATGGTTGTCAACACTTTTCAGTAAAATCTAATCTAGTCTATTTCTTAATTTCCTAAAAAAAAAAAAACAAAAAAACAAAAAACAAAAAACAAACAGGTGGCCGATATTTGGCTCCCTGAAATACAACTTTTGTTCTGATACCGTGACTTTAGTTTTGTAGGGTAGAGTAATCAGTGTTATTACATTTTTATCCTCTAACGCTTCTCTAAATAGAAATGAGGTCTCTTCATTTGATTTGAGAAATTGAATACTAGTTGGGGAATTCAAAACAGTGTTGGTTTCAAGCCTGAATTCCTCTGCATAGTACCAAGTTCTTTTTCTTGGCCCCAAGGCATGCGTCTCAATGAGAAAACATGAGGGAATGATGAATCCAGCATATCCCAAGACCATTTGGCCTATATACTTAACACTGCCTTGAAATGTGGTCTGTGAATGATAGGGCCACATTTGGACAGAGTCAGACTTGGATGCATCAGCCCAAATTACACGTCCAAATGTAATTTGGACATCAGTGTCCAAATATGATTTTTATTGCCATAGGCAGAGTAAGCCATAGTATATAAGAAATAAGATTAGATATATACCATGACACCGCCCATTTATATTTATATGGGAAATATGCCCATCTGAATGAAAATTAACTGTTTCTTATAGGAAGCAAGGTACAAAGTTGGAGGTTTGTCCATCACCATGAACTGATGAGAACTGGAGTAGTGTGAATCATCTGATGAGCCTAAATAATTCACACCTCGCTGAACCACAAATGTGATCGACTTCCATAGTGATTGTTAGATTTAATAGCAGAAAGGAGCAAGGAAGCTTTGAATTACTAAATATTGATAACATTTCTTGAAGAACAAAATAAATGAGCATTTCATAAGAGGCACAGTATTAACCTATCTCTACTGTGGTCTTAGTAGCTAACCATATCTTGCCTTGTCATTCTCTTTAACATTTTCATCTTGTGTTCGAAATATATATTTTACATTTATGCGGCAGGAAAGGAGCCATGATTCTCAACATTTATACCCAAGCTGTGTATGAAACTCGCTATGCATCCAGTTATGATGTCAAGAGAATCTCCGTATTTTATAGCAATGACCTGTTAGATGTCCCTACTTACCAGGCTGAGTAAGTGGGACACTTCACTCTCAGGATAAACCTGACCTTGGGATTATGTGGGGAAACCACCCATGTTGCTTAGGGGACAAAGAGTTACAGTTGGTTTTCTTTCTTTTTTTTTTTTTTTAAGATTATTTATTTATTCATGAGGGACAGAGAGAGAGAGAGGCAGAGACACAGGCAGAGGCAGAAGCAGGCTCCATGCAGGGAGCCCGACGTGGGATTCGATCCTGCGACTCCAGATCACGTCCTGGGCTGAAGGCAGATGCTTTAACCAGCTGAGCCACCCAGGCGTCCGACAGTTGGTTTTCTTATTTAAATCCAGGTCAGATAAAAAAATGAGAGCCCTTTGGGGTGGGTGGGGGAAGCAGTTTAAATCTCTTCGGGGAACTGGCTTTTGGTGGGAGACAAGCAGGAGATGACGGTCATCATGATTCACCATTAGAACAGATGCGGCAGGTAAAAATAATCCAAGTTTGGAGTGAAAAAAAAAAGGAAGTGCTGTCACTGTTCAAAGAGAGCATGGCCTGAGGGAAAGTATTTATTCTTCGGGCTGTGTTCTGCAACATCACAACTACGTCATTTTTGTGCCAAGCTTTTTAAAACAAATTTCCTCATCTGTAAATGGGTTAATAATAGGAAGCTTTCGGGGGCACCTGGGTGGCTCAGTTGGTTAAGGGTCTGCCTTTGGCTCAGGTCATGATCTCAAGATCTTGGGATCAAGCCCCACGTCAGGGATCCCTGCTCAGCAGAGAATCAGCTTCTCCCTCTCCTTCTGCTGCCAATCCCTCTGCTTGTGCTCTCTTGCTCTCTCTCTACCTCTCTCTGTGTGTCAAATAAATAAGTAAAATCTGAAAAACAAAACAAAACAAAACAAAACCAGCAACAACTATTTACAAGGGAGTTGCAATTCCTGAGAAATGTGATTGCAGACCATTGCATAGGGATGAGTGGGTGGCTCAGTGGTTGAGCATCTGCCTTTGGCTCAGGGTGTGATCCTGGGGTCCTAGGATTGAGTCCCACATCGGGCTCCTTTCATGGAGCCTGCTCCTCCCTCTGCCTATGTCTCTGCCTCTCTCTCTCTCTGTCTGTGTGTTTCTCATGAATAAATAAATAAAATCTTTAAAAAATAATAATAGGAAGATTCCAGGATCATTTTGTACATAGGTATAAATATAAATATGTAGCCTAGGATGATGCTAGGACATTGCAAGTGCTTGATAATTGATGCCCAGTGTCCACAGCTTTCCTCAGTTACTGATGTTGCTAGCTTACCAGCTCCCACCTGCAGGGTAGTAGTGCCTCCCTTCCCCCACCATTAAAGTCCCCCACAGATATTTCTGGAGGTCTCAACAGTGTCACCACATTAGGTAAGAAACCAAGTTGCTCTTGTTCTTCCATCCTCCTCAGGAGGTCACTTCACACATCTCTGAGCCTTGAGAGAGGTGCCTTCCCCCCAGCCCTGCTCCCAGGGGCCCACTCTGCCCAGAGTTTCAGGGACCTCAGGAGGCCAGCACTGTGCAGTGGATGAGAGCAGAAATGAGAAGACGGCCTTTGACCTTCTTCACCAGGACCTGGAAGCAGCCTTATGTGTGATTCTGAAAGCAGACCCATCTGCTTCCTCTGCTTCTCGCTCAGGATAAACCTGCCCCTTGGGATTATGTGGGGAAACCTCCCATGTTTCTTGGCTATTTCCCTGTCTCTTCCCTCTGTCTCCAGCAGCATGCTCCTTGCTATCCAGGCGTTATCTCATCCTCCCAAGGAGCCTGTGGGGTTGCTATATTTAACTCCAATTTATAGACAAAGAAAGAGGCTGATACCTAGGGAGATTTAGAACACCACCCTCCATTTTACCTCTTTTAAGTAAATATCTGGGGTATCATCAGCCTCAGATACCCCTGTCCATTAAGCAAGCCCCACATTTCCTACAAACAATACCAGTTATAATTGCCATTCCACCCTAAGTCAGGTGAGGCCAGAGTTTACACTGACCCAATAATGAATCTGGAGAAGTAGGCAGAGTAGGAATTGAAGTACAAAAATTGGAGTTAACTAGCAGAGAATTCTAACACTAAGGAAAAGAGTTCTGAAAACCAAACTATGGTGATTATACAAAGTATTGTAGAAGGGTGACTCTAAGAGAATGTATCATCTTTTTTTATTAATCTTCTTTCAAGAAACTTTTCCTACAAGGCACCAGCCACTTCTATCACACATTTCCCCAAACTCCCTGTCCTGATCTCTTCTTAAAAAAAAAAAAAAAAAAAAAGGTAATGCCATCATCCAGATAAGGAGCAAGACTTTGGTCTGCACTCCATTTCCTTAATTCATCTTTCTTTCTCCAAGTACAGGTGGGAAATCATTGAAGAACTATTTTTTGGTGAATGAAGTTTTGATCTCATTCTACAAGAAATCTCTAGAGATTACTTTCAAACTAAAACCAATTTCATACTCAGTAAAAAACTTTCATGGAATAAAAAACTAGATGAGAACAGTCCAAGAACATCTTTCCAAAAAGAAGGTACACTAAGTATACTTGCCCAATTACTACCAAGAAGTCCTCTCTTTCTTAAACCAAGAAATAAAAAAAGAAAATTGCTCTATTGATAATACTTTGTGGTGTAATCTGGGGCAAGTGAATGATACTCTGGTTATTGGTCCCTTTATGTATCAAACGTAATTTTTCATGGGAGATTTTAGCAGCTATATTTTAGCAAAAAAAAAATTCAATTTCAATTCTCTTAGCAAGAGTGTTTCAAGTAACATAGAAGGAGCAAGGTATTGATGAAAAATAAAAGAAAATACATCTTAATAAAATGCAGTAATTCACAAATATTATTACCAATCTATTTTCTACTAATATTTTAGATCAAAATGTTCTAAATTATGCAGCTTATACTTTGAGTTTTCTGAATTTTCCAAGTTACACATCTGTTTACTGCTGATGTCTGACAAGCAAAGAGAGGGGAGACCGACAAGATATTTGCATATATAACAATAGAAAAAAATGCTGTGGTGTCATTTCATTTTTCTTTTTGTGTATTTATTTCTTATTATCAGTTTGAAGTGATCCATAGATCATGAAATTAATAGACAGTGAAAACTTTCCTGCTTACTACCACTCACACATGTTCTCCCTTGACCAGAATTCTCAGCAAAAGGCCAGTGGTGGGGGCCCGGGGTGGCTCAAAGGATTAAGTGTCTGACTCTTGAATTCCACTCAGGCCGTGTTCTCTGGGTCATGAGATCGAGCCCTGTGTCAAGCTAGGAGCCTGCTTGAGATTCTGTCTCTCCCTTTTCCTCTGTACCCCCCACCCCCGCCACATGGTTTCTTTCTTTCTCTCTCTCTCTCTCTCTCAAAAATAATTAAATAAATAAAAATAAATAAATGAGTGGAAGGGAGATGGAAACTCCTATGATATTCAGGCGCTCTGTTTTTGGCACCTCTGTATCAGCTGCATATATAGAAGTCTTGGAAAAACTTTTCAAATTGACATAATGTATTAAAATATGAAATTCATATTTTGTTCATTGCTTTTTCAGTAGTATTTTTTAAAGATGTTCATTAAATATAGGTCTGACAATTTAGTGATTATTAAGTCATTAAAAGTGAAAATATGTGCATTAATGCCTATGGATCCACCTCAGATATTTCTTCATATTTAGTTTCTTCTTTCTTCACATGCTAGCTGTGAACTTTTGTTTGGTGCTCTATCCAAAAACCAGAGCAGATGAGACACCTAAAAATATCCTCATTTGCATCTGCTCCCCTTCCTTATGAGAGGGAGGGTCATCCCTCCTGATTTTGCCTTACAACAAGAAAACAACTAAGACAATTTGGGAATTAATTCATCGTTCATCTCTCATGCTAGCATGTCAGGCCCTCCATCATTTGGTTCAAATTGATGCTAAATTGCAAGAGAACAGAACAGGAGTCTTTGGCATTTTTCCACTGCATGTAGTTGCTAGCAGAGATGATTAATAAAAGTCCCTTGGATGTGAATTGAAAAACTTGGTTAAGTGAATTAGATCCTCTTTACTTTGTCTTCTAACACAAAACATAGTATTATGGGGTTCATATTTTTTAAAGGTAGTGAAACAAAATATAACAAAATTACCACATATTTATAAAATATGGATCACATTCTTCCTATAAAAATTTAAGATCAATTCTCTAGAATGAAAGAGATAAACATGTATAGATGCAAATCAATTCTATATTGGTTTCTTATTACCACATTAAAGTGAAAATCTGAGGATGTAAGTTATGACTTAATTTTGATTTTGAATGCATACAACTACCTAATGTACATAAAATAACCATCACAGAGTGAAACAGATACATCCAACAGCTTGCTGCATTTAAATGATTTTAAAATAAGTGCTTGTAAAAAGTCAATTTTTGGAGTTTTGCTGCTTAGGAACGAAACAAATCACAAATATGTTTTTATGTTGATTTTCTTTGACAGGACTGGGAATTCCCACACTTTATGGGGGATGTTGATGTAAATCTTCCTGGGTTGCACACTCCTCACATGCAGTTCAAGATTCCTTTCTTCCAAAAGATCTTCAAGGAGGAATATCGTATTCACATAACAGGTATGCTGTAACTTTAAACACGATTTGATTGTCTCTTTCTTACTGAGAGTAATACCAGCTGCTATAAAAAAGCAAACGGTAACATCTCAGAGGCATGCATATATATAGTTTTCTCATTCACTTAATAGTGCAAGGTGGTTCCAGGTCAGTTTAAGGGTTCCAAACTATCATATCAAGACTTAGGTTACTAGTGGCTTTAATGATTTTGATTTCAACATCCAGGAGGCAAATGGGAATAGAGAGAGTGGAGAAGATGATTAAGAAGGCTTACCTTAAAAAATAAAATAAAAAATAAAAAAATAAAAAAAAGAAGGCTTACCTTTCTCTTAACCACCTTGACATGGGAAAAAACCATGTGCCCTCCAGTCACATTCCATTGGGAGTAACTCGTCAGATGGCCCCACTTAGAGTCAAGCGGGAAGTGTGGTCCTCAGTTGGGCAGCCACTTCGGCATCACATCTACTGTTCTAGCATGCTTGGTGGGAGGCCACATTTTTGGCATGGCTAGTTAGCTATCTCTGCCATACGCCATATACTGCTCCACCTTGGTTTTGTTCATTAGGTTGGTTGCTCTCTCACAACGTATAGCTCAGTATATATTTTCAATATTAATACTCTTTACGCTATGTTCCTCAATTACTCCTGAGATTGGAACAGTGAAATCCTAGAACACCAGTCAGACCCTATGTGTTTAGGGAGTTAGGCCACTTCTTATATGATTAAAACCTCCTTCTGTGGCAGAGCTCATGTTTCTCTCAGGTGAGTGTCTTGCAGATCCTCAGATTATCTCATTTGCAGATATGCCTGCCTTTTGCAACTGCTCCGGTATGATTTATTATAATATTCCTCCATGACACCTCAGTCATTCTCATCTAAAAAAGGTCTTCCTGAAGTTATGTTTTATATCTTTTCTCTTCTTTATAACCAGAAGCAGACAGCTGAATGATCACATAAAGGATGGCGTTAGTTCCCAAGCTGTTCAAATGCACATAGTGAATGTGTGCATGTTTTAAGGACAATGGCTTAGGATCCCACACCTGCTATAATAAAAACTGCTGAAGAAATCTGTGCTTACACTACCGTCTGTGCTGCTGAGTAAAAATAGCCTGAGCACAGAAAACGTGAACATCTGAGTCCTGCAAAAAACCTTTGCTTCTCGACTTGAAGGCTGGTTTTGCTTTGAGCATGAGGCGACCTTCCTAAATTGGAGAATGAGCTCATGAATAGGGAAGATGCAGCAGGTTTCTTTTCCTATTCAAAATGAATGAGGCCCATCTATTAAATTCACTGGGTAAATCAATCAATTTGAGTTCAGGTCACATAGTGTGGTTTCAGAGTCCCCACTTAATCTCTGCAGCATCTACCCTCTTGGACTTCTCAAACAGCTATCACACACATGGCATCATCATATCCCTTTGGGTGGGCTTTTGCCTAGACCATCTGTTCTTGCTATCAGCTCTTGTCCCAGGCCATCATGGCACTAATATAGTCTCTGAATGAGTATGAGAATCCCCATCAAAAATATACTGCTGCGATGCATAATATCAGGTTAAAAAGGGAAGGGAGATATTCAGAGGAACCCATTGGTAAGAAAAAAAATCAAGCTGTTAAAAACATTTAATTTGGGGCTATTTGGCAGGGCTTTGTCATATATGCTATCATTTATAGACAGGGACAGGTTCAGGTTTTGTGGAGCCCAAAGCTTACACAATTTGGAATGCTCTGTTTAAGAATATAAAAGCAAAATTATAACTAAAAATTATATTCAGTACCTTGGAAGAGGGACACACATACAGGAATCCTTGAAGCTTCAGTGTAATTAGCTTTGAGATAAAGCCTCCTATGGAGTTGAGCTTAAAATCTTTATTCCACCCAATATTATTTTCTAGAAACTAAAAGGAAGATAGACTGGCTAAGTTCTTGAAATGGAGACTGCACATTAATAAAGTTTGTAGGAAGGTGGAAATGGATTGTAATTAAGGTTTTGATCCAGTGTTTGCCAAATGATGCTAATAATCACATCATTCGAGATATATATTTATGGATAAACACACTGTTGAGCCCCATTCTTAATAGTTCCAACTCAAGAGGTCTGGGCAAAGGCCAGGGATTGTGACTTTTGAAAAGCACCCCTGAGTGATGATGGTCATAGGGAACTGCTCCTTTGTGCTGAAGAAGTCACAGGTGAAGTCAGATTGTCTGCCTGAGATGGGCCGTGCAAATGATTGGGTGCCTGGACCTGCTGGGAAGACCTTAGAGGATTGTGGAGCTTAAATCCAAAATAAAATAGGGTACATGTGGGCTTTGGGTGAAGGGCTCCACCATAAATGGTGACCTTAAATTGGGTTATAGGATGATCATGTGCCTCCTCAGATACATGATTTTAAAAAAAATCTAGGAAAATGGTGGCAGGTTTGGAGGCTAAAGAAAGTCTGAACTGTTCCCCTCTTGTTTTGTTCTGTTAATTGCTGAAGATCGGGTTGAGGACACTCTGAGGTAGCAGCTAGTCTCCTGTGAAGGGCCTTTTACTTTATCTGACTTTGTAAGATAATTGTTTCTGGGGAAACCTAGATAAGATTTCCAAAACCATGGTACATGTTGTGTTTTAATATGCTCAGTTGTCAGTAGCCTGCAAATTTCCGAGTCAACTGCAAACGCTAACTTGATCAGCTCCTCCAAGTTCTGCCTTTTTTTTTGTAGGGAAACTCAATGCTTTTCTTGATACATAAATATAGTATTATCACTGGGTTATAAGCATGACTCTCTCTATATCCATCAGTAGTTCTCAAATTTCAGTGTGTATGAAAATCACCTGGAGAGTTTGTTAAAAAGATCCATCAGCCTCATGTCCAGAGCCAGATGCCTGAGATAGGAGGTGGAGCCTGGAATCCAGCCTTCTCTCAGGAATCCCCAGCGATGCCTTTGCATGCTGCCAAAGGACCACTCCTTGAGAAACACTGCTGCCGAGAAGCACTTTCTACAGTCAAAATCCCTCTCATCTCAGCTTTAATCCTTTTCATATGCAACTCTTAAGATCAAAGGCCCAGGGACAGAATGAAAATTCAATACAAATGGGGTGCTAGTGAAAAGGGTACATGATAGAGTCCTGCTAGGAGCTGGAAAGTTCAGAATTGGGGCCAAGCAAGGAGGTCTCAAAGCAGAGTATGATGGGAAACATCTGGGTGACCTGGAGGCAGGGATGGGAAGGGATCCTATGGACCCTAAGGCAGTTCCATCTATTGCTTTCTCTGCCTGTGTTTGTTCTGCACTAGAAGAGTCTGTGCAAAGACTGCTGGGGTCCTTCTGGGTTCAAAGATGGCTCCACCATGGCCTCAACTATCATTTTGCTGTTCTCTAGAAATAATGTTCAGTGCATGCTGAGAAAATGGAATGTAAAGGTTTGGTGCCTGGACTATTGGTGTGGCCCTTGTCAAGCTCCTTAATCTCTTAGAGGCTCAGTTTTCTGATCTGTTAAGTGGGGAGAGTAAGGTACTTGTCCCATGGGGTTGTTGTGAGATTTAAATTAATTAATATGCATAAGGCACTTGAAACACTGTCTGCCATTAGTAAGCACTCAGTAAACTCTCACTGCTTTTACCTGAAGCTTTTCCTTTCGGAGCCCTTCCAGAGTTTGTGATTCCTTTTTAATTCAAAAACATTAGGTAGCCTGAGAGGGGGCTCTTGCATTATTTATCCACTATTCTGAGTTCTCTACTGTTCTGAGTCAAGAAGGAGAAAGCCAAGGGTGGAAAAAACAAAAAAACAAAAAAAAAACAAAAAAAAACCCAACTCTCTCCCAATGAAGAGCTCTGTGTGTAGAGTGTTATCTGACACTGATGAGTTCCCATTGACATTTTAAAAGCATTTAGGATTTGGGTATTTTCTAATCCTGATTCCATGCTAGTTTTATTTATGCATTTCAGAAATGACTTGAATTGTTGCATCTGTTTAGCTCATCTGGATCCCCCTTGACAGATGGTTTGCTGCAGTGTGTATGAGCTTTCATTTTTATAAGCTGGGCTGCAGCTTATAAAAATAAATCATCTCTATCCAAGGGTGTGTTAAAATATTTTTTTTTCTGGGAATTTTGACTTCAGTAACAAAGGGAATAAATAGTTAGTCATTAGGTCACATTGATGCTTTTGGCCCAAGCCCATTGTTCTTCTCTTATACATAAATGCTAAATGCAACCGTGTAATTATCTCCTCTGGCCTCTTCCCTTTTACCTATGAGGTGAGTGCAAAGATGGATTCAAAATGTGATGTACTAAGTCTCTGGAGGCAAGAGAGGAATGGCCTCTCAATTCACTCTCGGAAGCTCCTCTGAGTCCTATTAATGCCAATCCCGGTGGAAGCTCTGCCATCTGTCATCCCAGCCAGACAAAGGAAGTGTCCCATTGGTGGCCATCATCTGAGTAAATTAGGAGGGGGTGGGGGAAAGGCCAAAAGGAAGGCCTGTGCATCTGTGAGGAGAGAATTCACACTGTTGGCACGATGATGCCCACGGGAACCCTTTTGGCAAAAATGGAAAATGTAGAAGTAAACAAACCTCCAAGCGTCTGTGTTCTATTTCAGTTTCCTGAGCGGTGTGAGGGCACAGGTGCTTTACAATGGCAGGAGTGTGGAAAGTAATGAATAAAACCCCTCCGTTTTATTTCCATAGGTGCGTGATTTCTGGCAAATGAGTTCCCAGAGATTGGTTTTTAAAGAGCTCTCCTGTGTCAGCCGGATCGTGGGAAGTGCTAGGGAGGGCAGGCCAGTGGTTCATCCAGAAGAATATTCCGTCTGGCAAAATTAACAAGGGGCTTGTTATAGGGAAATAGGATGCATCCTGTTCACCATGACAGTCTCCAAAGATCATGAATTTATCCAAAGTTCACAAGGACCTCTTGCTCTTCTCTCAGTTGTGAATTTTTTTTAAGCCTTTCCTGAAGCAATTTCTATTTTCAACACATTTATACAGCTCTAAGAGTTAACTATGTTTATTTCTACATAAAGCAGCAATTCCTCATACTTGTCCAAAACTCATCTTCTTCAAGGCCGTGGTTGCTTTGCCCCATAGCCTGTCAGCCCTTGCTGCCCCTGAGCTGGTCGGCCGCATCCAAACTAAGGTGTTCTGTGTTTATTTGTGCATATGTGAGGATTTTTGTAAGAAAATTCACACACTCTTCAGGATTTGTCTTTGCAGCCAGAAGAGAGACTTGAAATAGATAATGAATCATCGTCTTCGAGATATGAATATTTTGCTTTTCCCAATTTTCCAGATTTTATCTGATGTTAGCAGCATCCTAGAATTCACCAGATCATTGTGACACGTGTCTTTTTTTTTTTTTTTTTTGACACATGTCTTTGATTTGAAAGACTATAACTTTATTCCTTGTATTTGTCTGGACACAGCATCTCAGGGGTTTACCTATTTTCTGGATTCATAGGTGTCTAAAACTAAGTTAGGATCTGGGGAATACAGAAGTAAACATGACACAATTCCATAATCTCAAGAAAGTCAGAGTCTGATGGTCACTTCATTCAGTAGAACCCTAGGGCTTTCCCTTCTCCTTTTATCATCACAAGTTTCTACCTCTGCTCATCATGTTGGATTATGTCCCACTTAGGAAATGACAATGACAAGAGAGGCACTTAGAGAAGCTATATTCATTTGCTTTTAAGTCTTAAAAGGATACTCTACTAACTCTCAAATAGCTCTTATTAATTCATAAATTTTTAAGTAAATATCTTCAATTTACTAAATGTTCTCCTTATGACCCAAGCACTTAATGTGGTTTTCAGATATCCCTAAATTACCTAGGGGTTACTTGAAGAGATGCTAACTCAGTGAGCCCTGTTTTCACTGCTCATGTCTGGAATGAAAGGACACTGAATATGGCCAAAAAGCCTATTACAACAAACTGTTATTTCTTTGATTATCCAGCATTTATCTTTTTTCAAGGCCATGGTTGCTTGTTATCCCATATGGATTTTAAAAGGTTTTGCGGAGCATGACTATTTCATGTAACTGCACTGGATGCCAGAGTCTGGCCAAGTGGTGGCATTTATTTGGTATAAAGATGCCCACAGCACAGCTCAATCTCAATGCTAACTGGCAACTATCCTGAGTAAAAAAAAAAAAAAAAAAAAATAATAATAATAATAATAATAATATTATAATTGCATATTTGAATAATGAAGGGCTTATTATATGGTGGAAATATCAGCACTTAATACTCTTTTATCCTTGGTTGAAAAAATTACATTTTTCCCCCAAATTGTTGTCATTTCCTATGCTAAGTGATGGTGATATTTAATGAAGAATCCTTTTAAAACCAACAAGCCCAGGTTTCTATAATCTCCCACAATGTAAAAAGATAAAATTATCATTATAATATCATTTTTGACAATCAGTAGGATTCATTAAAGGCACAAAATACAAGAAAGAGGTAATCCCACCAACACCATGCAGTGATTTCTCATTAAAGGAGACAGTGAGATATTTCTGGAGGAGATTAATAGAAATAATGTATGGATTCTTACCCTCCCTGCTTGCTGATTTACACTATGCTATGTGGTTGAAACAACAGGGGGAAATGCAAAATCTCTCCTATGATTAATGCTGAAATACCAAACCTCTTGTTATGGTTGATTGTACGTTCACAACAACACACTTGGGAAATGGCAAGAGAGTACTTCTATTCCTCTTTGTGTCTGATATCCTTTCCATGTGGGTCATTTCAGGGACTCAAATTTATCTTTTATGGTAAATAGTTGTTTCTCAGAATATACAGGTTTTTTTTTTAAAAGAAAGCTTTCTCTGGGTGAAAATCGTGTATTCCATCTTTTTTGCTCTAATGGTGAGATTTCCTGGCCCATCATAAAACGTTAAGGTTTAGGTAATGTTTATTTCATGGACTCGTCGAAGAGATTTTTAGGGCTGGGGAGAAATCATACAGCTCAGCTCCCTCACTTTATAGACCGGAACAGTGGGGTTGAGTTGTGTCACATGATTTTGCTTTCCAGTTTGCCACATCTCATCTCATAGGGCAACAGTAATTTTTAAAGAGGAGAAAGCCCTACAAAAGTAACAAAACACTGTGTAGCAAAGTAGAAGGAAGGATGTGGAATAAAAGACAAGCATCCTTCCTCTGTGCAAATGCATAAGTAGACCAGCGGTTTATGTCAGGTGAGCTGGAAATAAACAAAAAATAAGAAGAGCCATTTCTTCTGTATTTTTTACCAGCTTCCAAGTTTGAGCTGACTGGCTTTGACAGGGGGATAGGAGAGGGAGAGACAGTGCTACAGTCACAGAAAAAAAAGAAATATAATGTCAGTAGGGAGCCTCTCTTACTCGCTCCTCTCCCCTCTGCACTTTCCACCCCAACGTGGCCTGTCTGCTGTAGGGGGAGAGGTGGAGACACTATTTCCTGGCCTTTTGCTTCAAAGTTTGTGTAAAAAAATGACCTATTCTCAGGACCATTCTTCTGTAAGTTGTAGACAAATGAGCAATTGCTAAGAATTTTCAACATGTTAAATATGCTGACTCACAAAGCCTGTTTACATAGAACTACACACTGAGTCCTCCCAGACAACTGGTCCAGTTATATCTACCCAAGGATGTCAGTGCTCAGTGATTCATGCTGTTTTATCCAAACTGGGACATCTGGTCACATTTAGGATGTATCTTTGTTACAAAGTTACATGCTCTTCTCTCCCTCGAGCACCAAGATCCTATACCAACTGGATTGAAGACATAGAGGAAAGAAATTATAGAAATCATACTCCCCTACCTTTTTGGAAAATTTAATATACTTCAGAGAACTTTGAAATACTACTTCTCCCTTTGTCCTCACAATAATCCTTTGAGGTAGTTATGTTGTTATTTTTCTCCGTTTCACCAAATAAAAAACTGAATTCACAGAGCTAATAAGTAGAAGGATTGGGAGGAAGAGGACAGACTCCTAGAACTAGAAGTCATCTGGTTCAGTTTCCGCAATTTGAAAATTAAAAAAAAAAAAAATTGAGGCCTGGAGAGGTTAAACAGGTAACCCCAAGTTGTATTATTTAAGCCAAGTGTTGGGATGAGCTTCGTCTGCTGATTGCTACCTGCAGTTCTCCCTCTCACGGAGTGGTGAAGCTGTATGTGAGAGGGGTGATGATGCCCATTAAATGATGCCCGGCAACACATTTTTAACTTGCTTCTCCCACCATCTCATCCAAATATTCAGACTCCAGGTCACATGAGAAATAACATAAAGTGATTCTTTAGTGTTACAGTTTAGTGGCCGAACTCACCCAGCACCATTCGACTTAGGTAGTGGAAAAAAATAATGTAGAAAGTTTGGGGGAAAATCTCCTCCTATCCTCAGGGTTTCTTTTTAGTTTGATGGATGTACCTTCGC